>NC_134825.1:124093503-124422793 GCF_004210375.1 Tachypleus tridentatus
CTCCAAGAGGACTTACGATCAATAACTCTAGACAAACCTTGGGTCAAACGCGATTTAGAAAAATACGTCCAAAAACCTTATCCACGACAGAAACATCATTCTTGCCAAAATCCAAAAATGAACAAAACGCTATTCTATCTATTGGGATGAATGAGTCTGTTACTCAGCAGCAATTACCCTTATACCAGGGAAAAATCAACGCTTTTCAACAAAAAGTACTTACCCCTCAAGTAAAATCCTCTGGTAATTCACAAGAAACTCTGCTACCGCCTGGGGACTTTGCTGGTATCCCACAAAACGTCTCACTGTTTCAAGAGAATTCAATTAGCGTACCACGACAGGTATCGTTTTCTCAAAGTAAAACCTCTGGAATTTCCGAAGAATTGCCTTCTCACCGAAACGTTACTGATGTTTCACAGAAAATGTCCGTCAAAGAAGCGAGCTCTACAATTAATGCACAACAAGTATTGCTATCCCAGGAGAACTCCACCAGTTTTCCAAAGGACGTGCCATCATTTAAGGAAAATTCCAATAATGATCCCAACCAAGGAAGCTCTTTAGATTTCAAAAATAATTCAAGTGGAACATCATTTAACAGCCCAGTGTCCACGGACCAATTACTTTATATTCCCATTGAACTTCAGTGTTGGAATTTTCTTTTAGCCTGTGCACAAGCCATGGCAAACCAAAACTCTCTTCTTAGTCAGGTTGTGGCCAGTAAAAATCCATTTCTTAACCAAGACCTTGGTAATATAGCATCGAACCTTAGTCAGTCTTTGAACACAGAAAACCCATTACTTGGTCAGATTATAGCTAATCAAAGCACCATACTCAGTGGCAATATGTCTCTTAAAAATACATTTCCACAACAAGAAGATGTGAACTTGTTTCCCAAAGAAATTCTTCTTAACAAATCAGATAAGGTAAGATAGATTTTATGACATTTGCTTTATCAACAACATTATCCTATTTGCTGACATGTTCTTTTATTACCGAAATTATGTTTGCAGTTTTAATATACTTATGTATTTCTTTATTGGAATTTAGGTGATGCAATTTTTATGCAAAAGATAACTAACATATTTCAATCACAATGGAATTGTTAGGCGATATCTCAACATTTGTCTCTGCGTTGAAACTATGCATTATAAGCATGACTTATTTAATATATCTCAATAAGATCTAACTTATGTTGGTCAACATGTATGGCAGATATTGGTTGTGACACTGAAATGAATTTGTCAGAATTTATACAAAATATTTTATTTGTTTATTTTTTATAAGACTATAATGGTAACTTTCTGTCTTTTGACTGGAATTTGAAAACAAATGCATCACATTCTACAAGTTATCCTTTATGGAAAAACAAATAAACTGTTACATTGATTTTTTAAAGTATTAAAATAATTATATATAAATCAGAGTAACTAAACGAATAGCGTCTAAAAATTATGTTTGAATTTAAAGAACTCTTTCTATGCACGAAACAATGTATATATGTTCATAAAAGGTATCGTAAGGTACGTCATAAAATTTCTAGAAAAAGTACATGTATATATTAACTACAATCAAAATATATGTAAAAATCTAGAAAAGTGGTTTCTTTTCGAGAAATGATTTACATCGCTATCAAGCTATTTGAGAATATATATTAATATAAAATGACAACGCAATTTCTGAAAATGTTGGGTATTTTAGGGGTGTACCATTTTAGAAGTTTTTTAAATAAGTACGAAAAAGCATATTTTAGATATGGAAGGTTTTCAGTAGTTCATTTCCTTTTTATTTAATCATCTCATATATTTAAATGCGTTTTAAGTTAGGTGTTTTATAATATCCTTTTTAAATTGGCTTTAACAACTTAGAACTTAACGACTAAAGAGTCAGGGACGAAAGTGCATTCTCCAAGAATGTGTAGACGGTCACCACCTGCCTCTACTACTGCAACAGCTGTATCTGATAGTCGTGTGGAAGCTAGTTCTGCGAAGAAAATTACTGATGCTTCAATAAAGTCATCTACTTGTGGTGCATGTGGTGCCAAAGACCCTTGTTACATATGTTCCGGTTGCCAAAAGGAATGGTACTGCAGCATGCTGTGTCAGGTGTGTGGATCTTTGGATCTTGTTTACCTGTTCACCACTGTGCCATATAATCCATTAGTAACATGTTATAGATCTGTAATATTGCAGTTTTAAAATACTTTTTTTTTGAACACAACCAAATATGTTTTTTTTTCACATCGATAAATATTTTCAAGATGTTCTTATTACTTTGTAAATATATTATCATTTTTCACCTAATGTCATAAAGACAACCAGATCAGTTTATCTCAATGACAACAACAATTCAGGCATTTTTATAAAATAACTAGCTGCAAAAACTAGGTTGAATGCCATTTTTAATACTTCACCCACAAACCTCATTGAATATTAGGTATTAAGATTGCAAGATTCCTCGAAATAAGGAGCTACACGAACCGGGCTGAAAAAACACGTTCATATTAAACTGAGCACCATTCACTAGATGACTAGCTAATTTAGCATCGTACCTGAAACATTCGACAAATTATAAATTATTAAAAAAACAAGTTCATTAGAGTTTTATGAATAGCAAAATTTACAAAGATTGGTTGAAGAAATACAAAATTTTCTGAAGTGAGGAAAGTATTCCCAACATGAATGACTTCGCTCACAAACAAAGAAGTAAAGAAACCAAAAGTTTTAGTTAAACTATAATTCTGGCTCCGAATCTGAATAATCTGATAATGAGTTTGAACATGATATGACTAAAAAATAAAGTAAGAACCTAAAAGGTTAAGTGTATCTACTTTTGAATATGGAAATATCTTCAGGTTGAAGATGACCTGAGAAGGTCAAAACGTTCTACTCTGCTTTATTAGTAAATGTTACTACACATACCAGCCATTCTGAGATACATTTTTACTTCAAGTGGGTTTTTCGTCATCACCAATAAGCTGCAACTTATAGCTGCTGAGCACTCGGTTGATTCCCAAACTCTCCCAACTGTGAGACTATTACTTTGGAATGAAACTTGCCAGTTTATGAACTCCCTACACGAATGGAATATATAAAGGTTTCAGTAAAAGTAGCTTTCTTCCATTAAAACAAAAATATACATTTCCAATAAAACTGAAGTAAAGAAAAAGCCCTTGCCTTTTACATGTATTATTCCGAGATGAAAGACACGTTTACG
The DNA here is from genome assembly GCF_004210375.1 of Tachypleus tridentatus. NCBI lineage: Eukaryota > Metazoa > Arthropoda > Merostomata > Xiphosura > Limulidae > Tachypleus > Tachypleus tridentatus. Next base: position 124,096,717 of record NC_134825.1, read on the forward strand.
TTGAAGTTTATGCACTTTAGTAAAAAGCAGACAAGCAAACGTGAAATGTGTTTGTATATGTAAATAAAGTAATTCCAGTATAACAGACTGCATTATATACAAATTAATAAAATCAGCACTATTTACTCTTGATGAAGATTTGGGCAGATAAAAAATACAAAAAATACATTACCAGACAAAATATGAGCTTTACGAATTTAATAAACGTATACTTGTATAAAACGTTTAGGAATCATTCTATTCGTTAACAAAGTATGAAAGTATGATTTAAAAAAAATTATGCTGACACAGCACCCAAAAGTGCTAGATATGTTCAGTCTATCAGGTAAAGATCGAAAAACGCATATTAATAGGAAGGTAGCTGTTACGAAAGATTAGTTAGGGGTTAAGTGGCACGTGCTTTATCCCACAATATTCTAATACCTATTATCATTCACCGCCCACAGCCAGGTGAAGAGAAAGTATAAGATTTCAAACAATATCATAGTAGAAATTGTGTTGTTAAGATTCACCCTTAATTTCTGTGTTATACGTACAGCTTTCATTTTCTAGACAATTATTAAGAGGTAACAAAGATATGAACCCTTACTTAAATAATTCAGTAATAATTGAACGCTCATTCTCAACTAGCATTCAAATATTAACCAGGCAAACTAAGACAAGTTTAGTTACCTGACGCTGGACCTTCCAGCCTGGTTCACTTGAAGCCACCATTCAAATAACGACACAACCTTATATTTATTGAATTTAGATGTATTTCAAATACCAACAACCTCTTAAAATTTTAGAATAGAAATAAAGATAATCACCTTATTCATAAAATATTCATCCTTATTTTAATAATGTACAGTGTTTATTACAAAATGAAGTAAAACCTTTATTAATTTCCGAAACTTTTATAACCACTAACTTATATCTGCTAACCATTGGGCATTGTTTATAAATCTAGTGCTATTATTACAGATATACGAAACTACACTACTTGGGGTAGATCGACCAAGGATGAGAGTTATAAATGTTTGTCTTTTTTCAAGAATGGCTAACTGCATTCTGCCTTCTACGAAAATAACGCGCAATGAATAATTCGCAATGTTGCCATCATTGCAACTTCTTTTTAGAACAAGTTCCTCTGATTAACTTTGAACTGGTTCCAAGTTCAAATGCTCAACATAACTTAAATAATCAACATAACCGGAATTCATTAAATTTCATATTCAAAAATCGTTGATATCTTAAAGATCTTGTTTTGGATTCAATTAAATCCAGGTTAAAAGGGGATCATTTCCTAATAGATAACATTCAAATAAAAGATAAAAAAGTCATACATTGTAACAGATATTAAATATTAAGCGTATGATGATTTTTATCTCATGTATATAATCTATAAAACTGTTCAAAATGGTATACTTTCTATGAAGTCGTTGTATCCTACAGTTTTAAGTACAGTAAATCAACAGGACATCTATTTTTTCTATTTTACTAGAAAAAAACTGTTCAAGAATTTTGTCTTGAAAAAAACTGATTATTTACCTTATAACTGCATTAATAACAATTTAGTTCCCGCATGGCGAGGTAGCAAGAGCTTTTGACATGCAACCTGGGAGTCAAGGATGCGAATCCTTGCCCCACCAAACATGTTCGTCCTTTCAGCTGTTTGAGCATTATCATGTGATGTTCAATCAACTATTCGTTGATAAAACAGTAGCTAAAAAGTTGGCGATAAGTAGTGTTGACTAGCTGTTTTTGTTCTAGTCCTTCACTGCTAAAGAAGGCTAGTGCAGATAACCCTCTCCGTGTAGCTTTGCACGATATTGACAACAAGTGAATAATAATTTCAATGATTCCTTTGTATTTTGTTATGAGTCGTATTTTGTTTTAAGTTTACACTAAACACCTAGCTAGATACGTTCTGCAGTATCAAAGGTAAATGAAGGTAATAAAATGAAAAAAAATACTCTGATTAGAAGAAAGAAATTATGCACACACACACACACACATATATAGACATAATACTATACATATACATATATATATATATATAATGCAAACAAATATTTATTCTCCGTAAATTATATTACCAGACTTTTATGTAAGAAGGTAATTTGAACTAACGAGTAGCTTTATCGCTACAAAACGAGGTGAAAAATAAATGTATATATTACTTTTACAGTTTAAAAACTGGACTGAACACTCAAAAACGTGCAGGAAGGTTTGAAGATATTTACTTCTTGAAGAGGGAGGTGAAGATGTCAGCGAATGTGCTTTACAATTTTTAGTGCTTTAACTTTAATATTCAATGTGAACTGTTTGAATTAAAAACAAGGTGTATATAATGCACGGTATTAGTAGTAAAATTATTTTTACATCTGGCTTTTGTCTGTCTCTGGTTTTCGTTAATCTGTTTCTAGACAATAAAACATACTAGTCTGCTTAAACATAAGAAAATACGAAGTTGTAATAACGCATGAATTTGTAATAAATATTTTCATATATATACATGTTTGAGAGTTTCCCACTATGATACAGAAATTAACCAGTTTATAATATCTGTATTTATACGGTTTAGATGTTAATTGACTGGTAAGTCATATGCCTCATAAAATTCTTGGAAATTTAAGTACTAAAATCTTGAAAATGTATTATTTTCTTTAAACATTAAAAGTCTCAAAATTCTTATGTGTATCTGAGATAATAAGAGCTTATTATGCTTATTATGAAATATTTTGCACATGTTTCCAAATAATTTGGCCCGGCATGGCTAGGTGATTAAAACACTCGACTCGTAATCCAAAGGTTACGGTTCGACATACCCGAACATGCTCGCCCTCTCAGCTGTAGGGGCGTTATAATGTGACGGTCAATCTCACTATTCGTTGGTAAAAGAGTAGGCCAAGAATTGACGGTGGATAGTGATGACTAGCTGCCTTCCCTCTAGCTAAATTAGGGACGGCTAGCGCAGATATAAAAACAGCACGTGACCTGTTTAATTCATATTCACTAAGGACTGCCATATATATGTTTAAAAATTGTACATTGTGCAAGGATAAAATATTTGGTGATAATAACTAGCACACAACATTCATTAACTTTATCTTCCTGGGTTTGAAACCTGTCACACCAAACATGCTCGCCCTTTCTGCTGTGTGGGTGTCATAATGGTACGGTTAATCCCACTATTTGTTAATAAAAGGGTAGTCCAAGAGTTGGCGATTTGATGGCGATGATTAGCATTACACTGCGCTGTTAAATTATGGACGGCTAGCGCAGATAGTCCTCGTGTAGCTTTGCACGAAATTCGAAACAAACAAACACATTGGTTCCAGTATAACAACCTCATTGTTAACCTTTGCAGGAGTGTGAGATGATAGGTTGGGTAAACATATTGAAACATATCATCACCTTATTATATTACGAAAATTCTAATACGATGATACAAAATTATCAATAAGAGCAAGAAAACTGCAAGGTTGGATATAAAAATCAACTCCATTTGCTGTATATTCATGATTAATGCTCTATATACGTATAATGTATATTTTTGTGCAATAATAACGTTTCTCACTTAATTGTTGTACAAGACAGCCATAAATATATATATAACGTATAACCATAAACAAAATTAAGTATGTGTTTACTCTAGTTGTTTACACTGATTCATTTATTTCTCGCATTCGTATAAAAGTATTCTCGAGTTAAAATAAAAATGTAGAACACGTAAACAAAATCCGTAAAACCATACACTTCCTTCTGGATAATAATTTCATTTGCCTCTTACGTTTGGTAGTTATTATAGAGCATTGTAAATATAATACTGTTATTTGAAGGTTACAAATCTTGTAAATGTGACATTAAAAACCCTTGCGTATTTATTGCCAGCTATTTCACTCAGCGCTACTGGTTATCTAAACTTTTACTTATGACCATTAGAGTCTTAAAGGTCATTTTTTACACAAATATGTGTAAACAAAGTGACAATCTTTATTTTAGGAAACGTACGAATAGAAGAATTCTGTCAACTTCTTCATTTCAATACTATAAAATTAATAAATATTAAATTGTGATCAGAATTTGTTTGAAGTTAAACACAAAGCAACACAACGAGCTATTTGTCCTCTGCCCACCAATGGTATCGAAACCCGGATTCTAGCTTTGTAGGTTGCCATTGGTGGTACTTCTGATTAATGCAACCTACTACCAGAACCGAAGACCCAAACATTTGCTACAACAACGTATATATGTATATATATTGCAGTGCTTTTTAAGCTAATTCATTAAAACCATCAAGGTTTGTGTTAAATGTTATCATTGCTGCCTATATTTTAAGAAAATGGGACAACACATATCTTACAACATATGCATAAGTACATTTTTCCTCCTCGATACGTGAAACGCCTTTCAGACGTCACACTATTCCGAACGTTTGGACCAATGAATTTTAATATTTAATTCGTATCCATAAATAAGCTGAGATGATGCATTTCCAGGCGTATCTCAGTTTTATTAGACTGAGTGAAAACCAGATAACCTAGTTTCCTCGTGCGCTTCCCTGTAAGGAAGGACCTGGGTTTCACCTCCGCGTGTTTGGTCGTTGTTAAAAAGTTTATATATAATTTTGAACAGAAACACAAGAACATTACGACACTAACTTAACTAATTTAATTTAATAATTAAACTAATATGAAAATATTTAACATATAGATATTCTTTCCTTGTTGGTTTGTTTGTTAAAACACCTTTTGTAATGTAGATGAAATCAAATGAAATAAAACAACATCAAACTAGTTTGTTTCAAGCTAATTTAATATGCTTTTCAGTATTTATGTACACATCCGAGAATACCAGTTGTATAATAGTTCTTACGTGGTTTGTTTTTCGTAAACAATCATATGTAGCAGGAGCGATTCAAGCCTTCAACTAAATATAATTTTAGTAATATACGTAGGCCCGGCATAACCAAGCGTGTTAAGGCGTGCGACTCGTAATCTGAGGGTCGCGGGTTCGCATCCCGGTAGCGCCAAACATGCTCGCCCTCCCAGCCGTGGGGGCGTTATAATGTAACGGTCAATCCCACTATTCGTTAGTAAAAGAGTAGCCCAAGAGTTGGCGGTGGGTGGTGATGACTAGCTGCCTTCCCTCTAGTTTTACACTGCTAAATTAGGGACGGCTAGCACAGATAGCCCTCGAGTAGCTTTGTGCGAAATTCCAAAAACAAACAAACAGTAATATACGTATATATAGACTTAATGATATAGGTATATAATTAATAAAAATTTAACATACCATATCATTTCTCTTTAATGATTATTGCTTATTCTATAGCTTTACAAACCGAGAAACAATGTGCTCACGCACGTCTGTTTTTTTTTTTTTTAAAAAAAGGATGGTTCTAACTCTTCTGTGCCCGTCCTTGTGTAGTGCACATTAAATTTGCCCTAAGTTAACAAATTAAATTTTATGAAACTACAGTATCATCTCTCGGAATGCTTTTGTACATTAATTGTTCAGAAACTAGGAAAAAACAGGCAATAATTTTTAAAACAAATATCTTTGGATTTGATTTTCTGCAACTGAGTTTCTTTCCTACAATGTGAAAGAAAGAGAAACATCAGGACTAAAACCTTGCAATCATCATAGAATAGAAAATTCGCAAAAACGATAAAGTAAACAAGACTTCTCCGTTTATGTACGTGATATAAGTAACTAATATATACTTATAATTTAATCTCGTCCTGTAAATTTAGTGCTTTCCTTATAAAGAACTAGGTCACGGCCGTCTGACAGTGGGGTATCGTGTTCAGTGGCCGCAAATAACAGACATGTTTGGAGTTATTTGTGTTGTTTGAAATATTTCTTAATCTTAATCAATCCAAATACTATACAACGACTATTATTCTGCAGTTCTAAGCTACATTATTGCATGAAACGACATAAAAGCCGAATGACTTTTTTTAATACTAACTTGAGATACTCACCCACCAATAAATTGGCGGTAACAATGAGTGCTCACGTCTCTAAAAATCGAGGTTCGATACTTGAGATGGGCACAAATTGGTGCTTAACAACAGATAAACAAAAGTACAAAAAATTAACTCCAAGTACTTCTTTCTATTCGCAATTATATAATTTACAAAAGTTAATTAATCATCTCTCTCCAACCCACGTGAAGAAATTTAATTGGTGGGGTTTGTTTGTTTGTTTGTTTGTAGTTAAGCACAAAGCCTCACAAAAAATAGACTACCTGTTATTTGCCCATCACGAGTATCGATGCCTGGTTTCTGGCATTGTATGTCTGTAGACATACCATTGTTCAACTGGATGAGGACAAGTAGTAGGGTACATTTTCGAATGTTTCATTGAATTTATGCACTGTTTATGTTTATAAATTAATTATTCACTCAGCGTCGTTCTAAGATTTTTTTTTTGTCTACTATAGAATTAGATTTCGAACAACATTTTACGATCACATTGTCAGACATTCATTCTGCCATTATTCCTTCATAAATGATAATTGGTGTACCCACAAATTTTGCACGCCTGCATGTAACTCAGCTACACATATTATTAGTTTCTACATAAAGCTTACGGTATTAGAGTCGAAAGTAAAAATAAGTGCTTTTGTCCTTAAGTTTGCATAAAGTGATTTCGACGGAAATGGAAGTCAGCTGAACATCACGTGCTTTATATATGTATTAGTTGTAAAAGGGTTAATATTTTCTTGCAACTGGATCACAAAATAAGCCTTCATTTATTAAATCAGTTTCTAAGTCACGTGGTATATCATCTTTTGTTTTCTTTCTCGTTTAAATGCAAACATTTGTTTATGTATTTTTAACAATGCTTCCACAGACAAAGCCCCCAAGATCTGGGCTATACGTCAGGCCTTAATATATAACGTCATTCCGGAATAAGCTAATACCTTATTTTAAGCGTTATCATGTTGAAATAAAATTACCAAAAATCTTCGGAGGTTTAGTGACGCTATCGCACATGTTTGACTCTCATAGTACACAGTAGTAAACTTAGTGTTTTTGGTGGATGTCCACAACAGAAGATGTAGGTGTGGTAGTATTCTTGACTTACCCTTTCATCATGTTGGCTAAAATCGGCATAGTTTATTGTATTATTTACTGTTTGTTCACGTTTTTATTTGTTGTTTTCAGTGCAGATACGAAGGTAATGATCTTGACGTCAGTGGAATAATTCTTATCACCTTGATCAACGGTACTCTACTGCTTTCAGTGCAACTCGTTGACAGTAATGTTGTACAGAACGTATTGCAGATTCAGATTCAAGCTGAAACTCAGACTTCAATTACTGAAAGTGCCGTCTAGCTGTTTTAAAGGCTTGTTCTCCAATCTTCAATCTTCTTTTACTTCTTTGAATGTCATTAACTAATATAACAGTGCAAGTATAACTTTTCTTTAAATACGTTTCTCTGGTAGAGCTTGTTAACAGATGAGAATAATGTCATGTCATCACATTTCTTACAAATGTTGTTTCAAATTACGTTCATAAAACCATCTACATTTTACACGCCAGAGTTCAAGCAATCGATTATTCTTGTCAAAGCACTGAAACTCATTGCTTCCTATTCAGCTTCTTTATTCGAAAAGTTTGATGTTGCTGTGTATTCGGTTCCAATAAATTTCCAAATTGAATAGACATCGTTCCCGATCTCTGTTCAAGTACTACAACAACGCCCTGAATGCCTTGTTTTCACACTTGAGTTATAGAATGATTTGCGTTGTTTCTTTAATGTCATGAAATCCAAGAGATCTTTAGGAATATCACTAGTCATTCCATCTTTGTCACATCAATGGTTTGGTTTATTTGTTTCTTTTGAATTTCACGCAGAGCTACACAGGGCTATCTATGCTAACCGTTCCTAATTTTTCAGTGTAAAAGTATAGGGAAGGCAGCTACTTATCACCACCCACCGCCAACTCTTGGGCTACTCTTTTACAAACGAATAATGGGATTGGCCGTCACATTATAACGCCCCACGGCTAAAAGGGCGAGCATGTTTGGTGTGACAGGGATGTGAACCAGCGACCCTCGGATTACGAGTCGAATACCTTAACCACCTGGCCATGCTGGGCCCACATCAATAGAATAGCATAATCAGTTCTTCTTTTTGTCTTTCTTCATATCTTTAATTTGCTCTGCGACTCTTTTCCATCTGATCTTCGTGCCATTTTGACCTCTGGTGCTAAACTGTTGCATCGACGCTGATATCGAGAGTATTTCCCACAAGTACAACACATACATACATTGAACTTATAAGTCATTTTCTTCTTTTCTTATATTTAAGTTGCTTTATCAATATAAGATTAGTACATTTATGCACTGAATGTTAATATATCTTTTTGTGCCCAACCGTGGATTCGGTTTTCACAAAGAGTGCGCAATTGCCTGCTTTGTGTCAAATAATGTTTTATTAAAAGTGTCAGCTAATAAACAAATGGTTTGAAATAGCTTGAAAAAATAGGTTTTGCAAAATTCTGACTGCCTAGCCCATGTAAGTAGTGTTAACAATTTTTTAATATCAAGATTTCAACCTGCTTATTATAACAAGAGACCTCCAGTGAAACAGCAATATGTCTGCGGATTTACAACACTAGAATCCAGGTTTCTATACTCGTGATGGGCAGAGCACAGTTAAGCCATGATTTAGCTCTGTGCTTAATTACAAAAAATACTACAGCAAGAACAGAAGGTATTATTTCCCTCTTTATATTCTTTGCTATAAGATATTGTTTATATGTGTTAAAAATATTGTATACTTTCTTTAGCCTTGTTTATATAAATCAATGAAAAACAGATGAATAAAATTAGAAACAAATCTAAATTTGTTTATTGTTGTCCCAATTAAATAAGTGAAGATACGGTGCTAATTTAGAAAATTTGACCATCACTTGCTTTTTGTAATTTCAGTGCTTGAGTTGATCTACTTTCCATGGCACGTATGTGAGCTTAAATATTAAATCTATCGATTTTTTGTCTAGTCCTATTATGGCTATTAAACTAAAAAATATACGTTTCGTACCAAACGTCTACAACCTGTTTATAAATACTGACGGTACTAGTTGTGTAGGACCAAAAAGGCGCGAAAGACTTTTAGGTCTCCTCGTTTAATAAATCCTTTCGAGAGAGAAATAGTTGATGTTTTCAAACATTGAATTATTGGTAAGTTATCGAACCAGAATCTTTTATTTGTTTTCTTGCAGTGGCCCATTTGGTCTGATGAGCCTCTAGGTATCAACATTTTGCAATAGAAATAAAGAGAGAGACTCGGTAGAAATAAATTAGTGTTCGTGTCTGACTAAAAATCTGGTGGACTCAGCAGATAGCCCGATGTAATTTTGCTGTAAGAAAACACACACACACACACTTACTAAAAATCAAAATTAGTCGAGCAAGTGTTTGTCGCTTGCCAAATTCGTGTTGATCATGTACTTCAGTTCAAAAGTATTTAACTTAATCTAATCATACGAGGTTTCTCCCCCCACCAGTAGCACAGCGGAATGTCTGTGAGCTTACAACACTTGAATCCGGGTTCAGAAATCCGTGATTGGCAGAGCACAGATAGCACATCGTGTCGTTTAGTGTTTAACTTCAAACAAATATCTGTGTTTGTGTTTTCCTGTAGCAAAGCCACATTAGGCTATCTGCTGAGTCTACCGAGGGGAATCGACCCCTGATTTTAGCGTTGTAAATCCGAAGACTTATCGCTGTACTAGCGGGGAACAACAAATATCTTGTACACTTGAAATAAAAATATACAAATCGTTCTTTAACTTACTTGTTCAAGAAAGAACGTTAATTATATTTTTATTCAAAGATTTAGTGAAATTCTCAACTGAATATTTTAATCATCTAATCTGATTTTTTTTTAACTATAAGTGTAATTAATGTCATTCTATATGAGTGCGTATATGGACATTACCGAGTAAAAGCAAATTTACCGGCTGATTATAAGCTCTGGGGATATACGATTATTAATGCAGTTTTACCTCATTAACCCGTTCTTTTTATTCTATTACATCACATTCTTCATTAAATCTTCATTTATTTTCAACTCAATTAATATCGTTGATGTCAGATATAGAAAAACCTTCTTCCGGAGTTTAGGCTCTATGGAGTTATTTGTGTTGTTTGAAATATATCTTAATCTTGATCAATCCAGATACTATGGAAATAACTCGCATATCTTTGTTATTTGAAATTGTTGTTTGGCATTGATCAAATGTGAAAGAAATAAAAATACTCAATACATCTTACTATCTCAATAATGATTTGTAGCCATCCAATGGCTTAACGGTACATCTGAGGACTTATACCCATTGTGGGCAGAACACACGGCGTCCAGAGTGTTGCTTTATGTTTAGTTACAAACAAACGAATAATTGTAATTACGTGTTTTCACTAAGCACCAAGATTTCTGTGATCCACATTTAGGACTGTTGACAATATATCGGCAGGTTCAAAAATATTAAACTACCATAATTCGGTTTAAAAGGTAAAACTCTTGAACCGTATATGTACGCAACTAGTAGGGATACCTGGTAGTGTCAGACTTGAAATGTAACGCTTGAAATGGGGGCCAACCCTTCCACTGTTTTGAGCCGTAGCTTATGAACTGTTCATTCCAACCAAAAAATATTCTTATTACGCACAGTATTCAACGTCACTTTCGTTTGGTATTGATTTTATATTATTGAAATATTCGCTCAGTTGAACCATAATACTTGGAATTAAGGCTGTAAAATTAAAATTACTCCAAATTAGAATCATTTATTTGATTGCTCATAAATTTTATCTCAATCTTTGGAGAGTTACCTAAATTTTTCTATCAAATTTCATCGAAATTGTTTTGTTTGTTTTATGAATTTCGCGCAAAGCTACAAGAGGGCTGTCTGTCTAGCCGTTCTTAATTAAGCAGTGTATGTGTAGAGGGAATGCAGCTAGTCATCACCATCCGTCGCCAGTGCTTGGACTTCTCTTTTACCAATGAATAGTGGGATTAATTATAACGCCTCTACGGCTGAAAGGGCGAGAATATTTGGTGTGAAGGAGATTCGAACACGCGACCCTAATCACCTGGCCATGCCAGGCATAGATTAAAGAAAAGAGTAAAATTGCGTAGCCAAATCCAAGTTAAAGCAGAAACACATAGTAATGAAAATAATATAAACAATTTAATTAGTATTGTTTTATCAATGAATGAAAACAACTCCTAAATATCTTATTAATATATTCATTTTTGTAAACAAAGATTATTTTAAAATATTTATAATTCCAACATCTCTGCATTACGTTTTCCTGTGAGATGAATGGCAAGGGGAGTACATACTTCAATATTAGTTTAATAACGCATTATAACTTTTTTGCGATATTCTTTATAGGGAAACGTAATGCATGAACATTAATGTCAGTGTGAAAACTTGATTTATATGGATATTTATGCAATTTTGATAACTGAAAGGAATTCTTTAGTTTAATACTTTATAGAGGTGTATAATATTAAGCTGCACAATGAGTTATCTATTCTATCCTCAGAGCAGAGATAGAACTCTGAATTTTAGTGTTATAAACTCTTAAGTATATCGTTGAACCACTGGAAAGCAAATAGATGAGAAACCAAAACACCAATACGAATGTTTAAACTGTCTTATTAAGTTTAAAATAATCTTACAAACAAAAACATTATCTAATGAATATTATGAAAAAAGTATAAAGCTAAGTAGCTATTGATACTTCACATTTCGCGACACGATAAAGAGCTCAGTTGGTAAAGTATGCGCCTGGTGAGCATAATGTTTTATGTTCAAATCGGATGCCAAACAATAAATCGGGAAGGAAATAGAATGGAAAGCACAATTCTCATTTTGTGCTAGCCTAGTATGTTGCTGACCAATGCCTTATTTAGCGAGGGAAATCAGTGTATCGAAGCACGAAAAACGGTACAAACAGGATCCATGTCCTTCAAATGTATGGCGTAGGTCATTTCATTAATTAAAAGAAGTAGACTGAAACGATAAGACGATAAACGTTTATTGTTTGAAATGTGGTTAAAAACTGGTAATGTACCGTTAAGGAACATTTACTAATTATTAGTAGTATTGACATCTGCTCTCTGAGCCCCCAGCAATATAGAATCCAATTAGTAATTAGTGGGGCCCGGCATGGCCAGGTGGGTTAAGACGTTCGACTCGTAATCTGAGGGTCACGGTGGATGTAACATAAGTAAAAGCGAACTGATTTGATTGGAATAAACATGCTTATAAAGATATGCAGCTTCTACATTAATGGCTAAGTTGTTAAGGAACGTTACTCGTAATGAGAGAGTTGCGGGTTCGAATTCCCATCACCAAACATGCTCGCCCTTTCAGCCGTAAGGGCGTTATAATGTGACGGTCAACCCACTATTCGTTGGTAAAAGAGTAGCCCAAGAGTTGGTGGAGAATGGTGATGACTAGCTGCCTTCCCTCTAGTCTTACACTGCTAAATTAGTGACGGCTAGCGCAGATAGGCCTCTAGTAGCTTTGCGCGAAATTCATAAAACAAACAAACAAATTAGAGGTCGTGAAAAGACATTGAAATAGAGCAGAAATAACGTTCAATGCCTCGTGTTTTCATATTTATATCAAATTAAAAACATTTCTTTTTATCACTTGCATATTAGCGATAATGTTTTTTCCATTACTCCGTCAATACGCTTCTAAGTTTCTTGTTTGTACATAGTATATGCGTATTTATTGCTTCATTAATATTCTTTGTATAAACTCAACTAAGTTGACTAGCTCGTTTGCTTGCTCTAAAGTTCAATGTGCTATGAAAAAAAGTGATCCACATCTAGTTTAGAGCTACCACTGTTAAAGAATTTTGAACTAAAAATTGAAAACTTTAGGGGTTGTTCATTTCTGACAATATATCTCCTTTTCTTCTTATAGTTTAGGTAAACAATGGCCTTATAAACAGCATCAACCTTGTTTATATCACAGTGTATTCTCAAGCACCATTTATATGTTGTTGTTCTATGTCAAACCGAAAAACATAAAAAGAAAAATACTTTTTGTCCAGGATATCCTGAACTAGGGCAGTCAAACAAATACTGACTATAAATAATGTCGAGCGGTTGGTTATATTATAAGACTTTTAACTAATTCCAAAAGATAATTATGAAACGCATGCTGAACAAATATCTCAAAATTACAAAACACTGATTTTTATGTGTATAGTAGTGTAGATAATAACAATAAACAAACCTGTATGTATAGCAATAAGTAAAGACAACAATAATTATATGAAAAACAAAAAAGGAAACCATTTTAATAACCATTTAATTAACCATTGAGCTTCTGCAGCGATAATTTAAAATAAAAGTTATAAATACACACAAACACACATACAAATGTTTAGATTAAATTCTTCTACTTTTTGATGGAGATTATCAAATCTTTTTTCACAAACATCCACTTACCAGTGGCATGTCTCCGGACTTACAATGCTAGTAAACAGCTTTCGATACCTGTGGTGGGCCAAGCACAGATACCCCATTGTGTAGATTTGTGCTTAACTTTTTACACACACGCACACAAATATCCCATCGACCTAAATACCCACGAAACTACACAATTTGTCTACACAAACATCACATCGAACTAAAAGCCCAAGGAAGTATAAAATCTGAACATACAAACATCATATCAACTTAAAAGCCCACGAAGGTATAAAATGTTTTTACGCAAACATCCCATTAACCTAAAAGCCCATAAGACTATACAATCTATCTCCACAAACATCTTATCGACTAAAAAAACCCAGCTGTGCTTTCATAACTTTACCGTAAACTGTATAAAACGTAATTACGGTATCATTAAAAAATAATATCCGCCTTCTTGAATTATAGTCTCGACGACAGCTTGTTTTTCGAATAAAAAACATAAAATCAACTTTACCAAGGTAGATTGAAGAGAATAAACTAACTGACTGCAAGTTCGATGACATATAAATACGTTTTAACCAACCTTGCAAGTGTCGACATGGCCCGGCATGGCTAAGTGTGTTAAGGCGTTCGACTCGTAATCCGAGAGTAGTAGGTTCTAATCCTGGTCGCACCAAACATGCTCACCCTTTCAGCCGTGGGTGCGTTATAATGTTATTGTCAATCCCACCACTCGTTGGTAAAAGAGTAGCCCAGCAGTTGGCGGTGGGTGGTGATGACTGTCTGCCTTCCCTTCAGTCTTACACAGTTAAATCAGGGACGGCTAGCGCAAATAGCCCTCGAGGAGCTTTGCGCGAAAATTCAAAACAAACAAAGCAACTGTCGTTTTCAAATAAACGTTTTTCAAAATGCATAATTAGTGACGAGTCAGTGTGATTTGAAACTTATGTAATGGAAAATAAATAATCAGTTTTATTAGGCGTTTCATGTATTGTAATTAATCTACACATGTTTTTGCCACGGAGTAATTATTCAACTTTAGGACGATGGTGTATTGTTTCATTGGATATTTTATGTATTGGCCAGTCTTTCCTAAATTTAAGGACAACAACCGAAAAATTGTTAGCATTTTTTTAAAAATTAAGTCAGTTTCTGTGGTTGGACAGACTGAATATTCTAATAATTTAAAATGAGTTTCGATCACGCTTAAACTTAAATGTATCGACAATGAGTCTTGTGTTTAGTAATATTGTACGTCGTTACTTATATGTATTAATATATTTAATATATGTTTATAATATATTTGGCAAAATTTACACTACTCACTACTAATATAAATTCTAATCCGTGATGACAAAAAACCCACTTGTAGGGAAAAATATATATGTAAAAACGGCTGGTGTGGGTTGAGAAAATTGTATTTGGAGGAGCGAACAATGTTTCAACCTTCTTCGATCATCGTCAGGTTCACAAACGATGATATATATAATATAAATTCTATTGTCATTTTATCTTAAAATGTGCTTGTTTGTAAATACAAAACTTCAAAGTGAGTCTCCTGTGTTGTGCCCATCATGGATATTGAAAAATTAAACGATTATAACGTCATAAGATCTCGGATTTACCATTGAGCCAGCAGGATGTTGAAATTAAAGAAATAAATACATCGTATTGGCGTTATCCAAAATTATTCAATTGCTAAAGTAATATATAATACCTTATATTCTAAAGGTCCAAGAACATTTATGTAAACTGTGTAAGGAAACATGTTTAAAAAAAATCGTTTTTTTTTTTATTTAGGGATGCTTAAAAAGAACAATAACGGCAAAGGAAAGTTACAATTGTTTTGGTTAGGTTCATGACCCGGTATGGCCAAGCAGTTAAGGCATTCGAATCGTAATTCGAGGGTCGAGGATTCGGATACCCGTCACATTAAACATGCTAGCCCTTTTAGCTGTGGAGGCCTTATAATGTGACGACCAATCCCACTCTTCAATGGTAAAAGAGTATTTCAAGAGTTGGTAGGGGGTGGTGATTACTAGCTGCTTTCCCTCTAGTCTTACACTGCTAAATTAGAGACGACTAGCACAGATAGCCCTCGTGTAGCTTTGTGCGAAATTCAAAACAAACAAACCAAAGTTCATAATTCTAGTTACCAACTAAAGTTACCGCTTCCTCCAAAATACATAATACTCCGTATGAGAATGTGATATCTGCCAATAACAGATTATTGTGTTTGTTAACTGTTTAATGTCTTAGAATGAAATAAAAACATTTACTAATATTATTTATTTAATTCCCAATGAATGTTCAATAATAAATAGCCCCTTTTTAAATGCTGAAGAAAAGAAATATAGTTCACAAACAATTTTATGTTTTCAAAGTAAAGTATTTGAAACTAGTGTCATAACAAACATGTTATCCTCGCCTCACATAAAAAATTTAGTTACGTGCTATGGCTAGTTTACTTTAATTTTTCCAGAACCATATTTTCAGTTAATGATAAAGCTACACGTACTCCTGCTGATACAAAAGTAAGTCTACGGATTTGCAACCCTAAAATCAGGGGGTCGATTCCTCTCGGTGGACTCAACAGATAACCCGATATAGCTTTGCTATAACAAAACACACACACAAAGCTACACAACTGGTAGTCAAAATTGCATTGTCAAAACGTGGTTTCTAGCCTTTTTAGTACGTAAACATGTACGTGTGGAGAAATTAGGAAGTGCTCAAATATTTTCTTATGACTTTTCATCTAAAATATGTCGTTTTATTTATTAACAAAAGTTATCTTTTTAAAAAAATTCAGTCAGAAACAAATATTGAAATTTTCAGTATACCACGATATTAGAGTGTTTTAATAAATAAAGTAAACTGTAAATTTACAGAAATGAACAGAACTTAAGTTTAAAAGTTTAATAAACTTTTGAATTCATATTCAACCTTCCATTGTTGCTACCGGTTTATTGCTTAGCGCATTAAAAATAATTTAAAATTGAGTCTCTGCTTTGATAACAATGGTGAGTGAATTACTATATAACTATTTTACTAGTACACATTTTCTTATATATAAATTATTTGTATACACAGACGATTTATCAAAATTGATCATAAATATTGTGATTGTAACAGGAGAATAATTAATAATTTAGATGTATTGACCAAATTTATCGGACGTCAAACGTTGTGTAGCAGAAACCCTGATGATCCATAAAAAAGAGTAAGTGACAGAAAGCTTGCAATAAGGTAGCGAATGGAGAAACCATTATGTAAATAATAACATGATACTTAAAAGAAAATAAAAACCGGGAAATATTATTAATTTTCTGCGAAATTTATTAACATACTATTATATTTGTATGTAAATTTTGGCTTACATATTTCTATAAATTGTCCATTACAAGAAAATAAGTTTGAAATGTGATGCAGCAGAAATGTTAAGAGTAAACTGGTAAAAATAAAATGAATATGTATTAAAGATGCATAATGCAATCAATCTTCTCTTTGAGTTAAAACATCATTTATTATAATGCAATCAATCTTCTCTTTGAGTTAAAACATAATTTATTTCTGATTTTGCTTTCGACTTAGAACAGTGAACTTTAATGTTTAGTGTTTTAAATTAAGAACTGAGTTAGGTACTGCGCTTTCATTATACCCGATATAAACTGGAATGAACTTGATTAATAGATCCGTCAGACACTCTGTGAGGTTATCCACAAATGCAAACACAACTGTAGACAATATAGCTAGTATACGTAACTTTATAAAGTGATTAACGTCATTTTGGTTACTTGTTTCCTTTATTATTTTTCTGTTTCCGTATTGTTTGCCTATTTTATAAAGCTTTTTTTTTTGCATCGTTCATGGTATGTTCATAAAAATATCAAAGTCATCATATTATGTTCAACCGTTTACATATTTTTTATAGATTACTTTAAAGAAGTAATTTATTTTTTTTTTTTTTTTTTCCAAAGCAGAAGACAAATTACGATATCAGGATGCAAACGATGTAGATATCAGACAAAAAGATGAATTACAACTATTTCATCTGATAATGTAACATAAAACATCTTTAAGTGGAGTAAGCCTGAAGTTATAAAATTACAGTAAAAGCCACACAATATAAGTTATTATGCTAAAGTGATTACATATTGGTAAGGTACTATCAACAATTGTTAGTGTGAATAACTATTGGTGAAGTTCCATGAAAACTCTTGATTGGTTTCAAAGGTAAACACAACCATACAATCAAAAGAAGGTTAAGTCTTCATGATGTGTATTATAGTATGACGAATATCTTAACAACGGACTTATTTATTGTGATGTTAATCTAATAAAATAAATCTTACTGAACTTTAAAGACGACTCCATAGGAGCTCTATACTTGAGTATAGCTTATAGTTGTGTTACAATTGTGTGATTATAAATGATTTTATACCCTGAGATATTTAAGATGGTTAAACTTTGAACTTGGAATCTTTACCCTTACAGTCCAGCTTTATTACATTATTATACAAATGGTTCGTAATATCAGTACTATTATACATCTTATTATCTGAATATAGTTTGAGGTCATTTAATCTACTACAAAGCTTACATTATTCGGTACATTGGGTTAAAGGCTGGTTGCTATACCATTTAATAATAATTTTGAAAATAGATATACTTTTTAATGATTGTCTTCATTTTTATCACCAACTTTAAGAGAATAACTCCTAGTCGTTTGCCTGGCTGTCTCTAATAACCTATTCTGTTCAGCAACGATAAATATGTATCTTTGAATTGTGTATATGTTCTGTTCCTATAACTCCATCTTCTGTTCTCAGTATACACTTCGTACCCTTATTTTCTACATCATGCTACACATAAAGTACTAGTTGGTCTTGGCATTTTCAGAATGTAGTTAAATTTATCGATTTTAGGATAGTGCTACGTTACGTTTTATTTTTTTACAAAGGTTAATTTTAATGGCGCTAATTTTGAGTTTGCTCTGTTTATGAAAGTATATAAAAGAAAGATTTCGAAAATGAATTTCAAATAAGAACTTTTCATTCATGATCGGTTCTACAATCTCTAAGATGTTCATGAATTATATTTTTTAGTCTTTATACAATTATGTATTTGTTGGTTTTATAGTTAATATATCATTGAGTATTTGATGGCTTAATAGTCTCTGTACCATTATGTATTTGTTAATTTTATAGTTACTATACCATTGTGTATGTGTTGGTTATGTTGCCACTGTATCACTGTGTATTTTTTGGTTTTTATAGTCTCTATACCATTGTATATTTGTTGGTTTTGTAGTCACTATATCAATATATATTTGTTGGTTTTGTAATAATTATACCATTGTGTATTTGATTGTGTATTTTTTTGCTTATATTGCCACTGTATCATTGTGTATTTATTGGTTTTTTATAGTCATTATATCATTATATATTTGTTGTTGATTTTTATAGACACTCAACCATTGCGTATTTGATGGTCTTATTTCTATAAACTAACTGTTATAACATGGAATGTCTAAAACAGTTAGAATATTTATAACAACATATAGTAATATGTTTTAATGCAACTTTAGGATGTGTAGTGACTCTATTCGGCACTGTGGAATTAGTTTGGTTTGTTTGTTTTGAATTTCGCACATAGATACACGAGGTCTATCCACGCCGGCCGCCTTCAATTTAGCACTACAAGCCTAGAAGCAAGGCACCTAGTCATCACCACCCACCGCCAACTGTTGGACTACTCTTTTACCAACGACTAGTGGGATTGGTGGGGCCATTATTACGCCGCGACCCTGAGATTACGAGTCGAGTGCCTTAACCACCTGGCCATGCTGGGCCGTGGAATTAGTTCAGCCATACAAGTTAACAATTTATGAGAATCAAATACATTGAATAATTCGAATTTATTTCTTCCTTAAACTTAGAAAGCGTAATTGTATAAACTGTAAATCAACAAACACTTGTTACATTTTCCAGCACACAAGATAAGTGAAATTGGATTTAAATATGCAGCAAGTACACAGAATAGCTCATTAATTCTACATTAATATTTAACACTATTCTAAGCTAAAATCGTTCAGTCTCTGCTGTGAATACAGTACCGATAGTACATTGTATAAGAATGCGCTTAAAACAAACAATAACGTGAAATTAAACCAGTTATTATCTTATGAACACGAATATTTTTTCTCAATTATTCTAAATTAATTTTTCTTTATTTTCTAAATTTTAATTAAAATGTAAATATATTTGATAATAAGATCTATCTTTAATTCGGATATTCTGGTAGTCAAAAAGAAAAAGGAAATATGTGTTAAACGTTTACTTGTTACATCTTCTTAACACAGAAAATAAGATTTTGTTGAATCATCAAAAACTCGATAAACCACATTCACATAAATAATAAACAAACTTAAAAGACTTACTTATAAATAAAATATTATAGAGTGTCTTAATACAGATCACAAGTTAAATGAGTTTTTAAATGAATAAAGTTTTCAAGTTATATATTCCATACGAAGAGGAAATGAAGTACCAGATAATTTTTGTTGAATAATGTATATGTTTTTCTTATAGCAAAGCCATATCGGGCTATCTACTGAATCCACCGAGCGGAATTGATCCCCTGATTTTAGAGTTGTATTGTTGAATAGACTATAACGTATTCGATAAACATTTTTTTTTTAAATAACAAAGAATGACTAATGAATAAAGGATTACAAAACCGCACACGCGTTTGTTCATTTTCTTAGTGTCGTGAACGTAACCCATTGTTACGCCTAAATAACATCAGTTTGTTTTTTTTTTTTTTTTAAATTTCGCGCAAAGCCCTATCTACGCCCCCCGTTCCTAATTTAGCACCCGCCCACCGCTGACTTTTGGGCTACTCTTTTGCCAACGAATAGTGAAATGGACTTTACCTCATAACGTCCTCACAGCTGAAAAGGCGAGCATGTTTGGTGTAGTATATTACGAGTTTTGTGCCTTAACCACCTGGTCATACCGGACAGTGTAGAGTTAGGTACAAGGGTTTCTTATTAATTTAATTTGCTATTTTCTTTTTCTTATAAACTTTCTTTTTTACTTATTGCTACAACAACCTGTTTTCTAATGTGATCATCTCTTGACACTACTTTCAAAAAGTAAGGAATGATTTATTTATATTGTTTCTGTTATTTAATCGTTTCAGTTTCACATCAGTAGTTATTGATAAATCACTGATAACCTATTAGTAATATTATAACGCTACTAACATTTATTTGAGAATCTCCCATTTAAAAAAAAGCTGTCAATGAATAATTATTGTTGCACCATCCACTTTTATTTATGTTTCTTTTTAGATTTTGAATACCCACCCTTTTATTGATAAAAATATTTAGTTATATTTATTATCGCATTAAAGGATTACAACAGTGAGGAATGAGTCATATTCTGCAGGACTAACAGAATTATTCAAGTATTTTGCTTCCTAGTGGCACAACAGACCTATAACGCTAGAAACCGGGTTTCTATACTCGTGGTTGGTAGAAAACGGATAGCCCATTGTGTGGCTTTGTAATCAACTACAATCAAAAAATCAAATATTTTGAAAGATCACAGACACTTGATAGTGATATTTTCACCTAGACGTTAAATATTTTATCCAGAAATAAGGTAATTTAGGTAACTACAAAGACAAATCAAGTATATTAAACGATTAGATATAGTCCTTACTGATATTTTCTCCTACGCTTTAAATGATTTTATTCCGAAAAAAAATAATTTAGCAAAGTCGATTTTTTTAACATTTCATATCCTTACAATAATAATGGGGTTTGTTCGTAGTTAGAAACACAGCTGTATAATGGGTTTTCTGTACTACTTCTACCTAATGAATCGAATGCTAAATATTAGTGTTACCATACGTTTCACTGAGCCATTGAGGGTCATATGAGTTTGAAGCTAATAATTTGTCGGTAACAATTTCTTGTTCGTTCACTTTCCAAATATAAACATTTCGAAGTAAAGATGTGTTGTTCGTATACATATATATATATATATGTATGCAGTTATAAACATCATACAAAAGCTTAAACTAATACAAGTAATTCGTGAGAAAATTTTGAGGTTAAAAGTTTGTTATGAAACGAGTTTGTTTGTTTTTTCTTTTCTTGTTTTGTGCGCTCACGTTTGTTGTAATTTCTAAGGTACGTTCTGTGTACATTGGAAACTAAGATGTAACAACATAGATAGGGAATACTCGAAGTAAGATGTCATGTACACCTTTGTTAATTATACTAGCTCAGAAATCGTTATTACTACATGGAACTCCAGACAATTAAAGTTGTCGACACGTGCGTTTTTAGAAGGAAGTCTCAAAGTTTTTGGAATTGCCCGAAGAAGACAATGTTTGAATCATTATAGGTTTATCTAAGTGGCGTTTATTCTAAAGCATTTTAAGTACAAATGTGCAGAATAATATTAATTTAAAAGAATCTGCTACTAGAAACTTTAAAAATAAATAGCTATTTAACGACTTTACACCTTAAATTCTATTAGTCTAAGTTCATCTTCCATCATGGTCAGTATAATGGGTATAATAACACACTAATATTTGACACTTTAATATCCATAGTATCAAGCTTCGGCAGCAGATGCTAAGATCAATATTAGACCACATATTTTTAATCAACTTTCCGCATACTCTGCATTGCACATGAGAATCAGGTATTAAGAGAATGTTATGACAACTCAAAGTCACAAAAGGTCATCAAAGATGCATCAGGAGACTTGACAGGAACTCGTGAATATAACTACTGTTATTTCGGTTTCTTCAGCTGTCTGTCTCGTAAGACAGTCGTTCAGGATGAAGTGTAACTGGGTACTTGTGAACCTTTGGATTATGAGCCTTCGAACTTAAAATCACTATTTATTATCCAGTTAATGGTACCATAAGAGATGTCCATTTGCATCTATCTTTCTAGGCGACATATTCACAAAAAAAAACTCTTTTTTTTTTTCCTTCTTGGGATACCCTGTGACAATACCAATTTCACTATCAGTAATTTTAAAATTCTTGTCTATCACGAGAATCTAAAAAGTTGAAGAGAAACTAAAGTTTCTGACCTCCTCTGGTTATATTTATTTTCCCTTCGAGAAATAAAATATATTTAACCTAAATTCTTACCATGCTTTGAATTGAATTAGAATATTGTTTTGGGTTGGACGGCTATATTTGGTATTTATTACTTTGAAAATGTAGATGTAACTCGGGGGTGTGGTATAGGCGTCCGTTATTATTCGAAATACAATTGCGTGAGTGTGTTTCTCTTCTAAAGAGAACAATGTTGTGTTCTTTGGTTCTAAATCGTTTGACAATACAGTTACTCAAAAGTAGACTACATCATAAAATAGCAAGAAATTGAACCTTGATCGAATCGTACTTGTAGAATGATAAAGAATGCATGAGCTGAATATCTATATTAATAATTTTGTTTTGAACTTAAATTCTGAAAATAAGTATTAATTTATTACAAACTACAGTTTTTACAGTAATAAAGAAAGTGTTTAATACAGATACGATGGTGTGAGCATTCTCAAATACATAAGTTCTAACGGTATATAAGGTTTTAGTATTTAAATTTTAGACATGATAGAGGTTACTATGCACGTGCGTATTTAGAACGCTAAGAATCTAAGTCAAAAATTCATAACAAACCTCTAGTTTCACCCAAATTATGTCTTCTTAAAACTCTTTATTCTATAAGTTTGGTAAATATTTCAGATGGATTTTGGAACCTTTTTGTTTTAAAATCAACTCCTAAATAAGAAAGACTTAACATCTCCTACATCACTTACACAGTTTAAACTGTAACGTAACTATATATAGCTTTGATGTCGAAAACCTATTTCCTCATATCCCTTGTCAAGAAGCAATGCTGCTCACTCCAGAAATTATTTCACAAGACACCGGAAATAGAATCAACACAAAACTGGAACATCTGTTACAGCTAGCAACATTTATTTGCTTTGAATACAGAGATTCGTACTTATTCCAGTAACACGGACTTGCCATGAGGTATTCATTATGAGATACGCTGGTCACTATTTTACCTGCATTGTTTGTAACAACATGTCATAGTCACTTCCTTATATAAACTCACATTTCTGCTCAGATATGTAGATGACGTTTTAGCGGTTTTATTTGTTACGATGAACAAAAGTTCCTTCAACGCAGAAAGAACCTATACAAAGACATATAATACGCAGTTGGAAATGAAAATAACTGGACAATAATTTCTTTAAACGTTAACATCACATGAGCCACCCAAGGCTTCACCACTAAATTTAAACATGGTTTTCTAATCACGTAATCTACCAAAATCTAGGCACTCTAAAAAGCCTCCTAAATTTGGCATATATTACATGCACTACAGTAAACATCGAGGCAGTAACTGCGCACTTAACGCAGTTAACTAACATAAACCAGTATACTATTACTGTAGGTTTAGAAATTACTAAAGTATTTAAAAAATATATACTCCAAACATTAAAGAAAACATTATGCTGTATATGGTGAATATTAACAAACCTCCATCAGAAATTTGAAAATTACTAGCATAAAAATATAACCTTAACATAATGATTGAATTATTTTTCACCCCAGGTATGAGAACATTTAGAAAGTAAAGTGGACCAATTGTCAATCTTCTTACATGAGTAAAAATGAACGTAACTTGAGCATCAGGTTAAAAAAATATATAGATACACAAAAACCTTCACAAGTCCCTTAAAATACAAACAAAAACAACTACAGTTTTTCCCTACAGAAAGCAGTTATACTAAACCATGAACATAACATAAACGGAAAATAAATCAAAGCCTTATTACCAAAGCCAAACAATCCCACAATTAGCAACTACAAAGTCACATCCTTTATTGTTATTTTCCCAAACAATCCCAATCGTATACTAATACTTTGCACATTTTCATATATATTTATGTTTTTTGTTATTGTTTTGTTTTATGTTCAACTCTAAATAAATAATATATCAATTCAAGCGTATTGATATGCACGTGTATAAGTAACCACTTTTAATTATGAAATTCAAATATTTAAACCTTCTTTGCCATTAAAACCTGTTCTCCTGAGAGTGACTACACAAGTGATCGAAACGTTATATCTGTTTTAAAACTTTTCTTCTTGGTGTAAAAGATATAACTTGTAATAAAATAATAAGTACATGTGTGTGTGCATGCGCGCTAAATATGTCGTCCATGGCGTTACTTATTGCGTGTCTGTGACGAAGTGCCACTGTGTTAACTTGTGCAAAATGTTTTCAGTTTGTTTGTTTTTTAATTTTGCGAAAAGCTAGACGATTGTTATCTGCGATAGGCGTCCGTAATTTAGCAGAATAAGACTAGAGGGAAGGAAACTAGCCATCACCACCCATCGTCAACTTTTGGACTACTCTTTTTTCCAATGAATAGTTAGATTGACCGTTACATTATAACATCTCTACGGCTGAAAGAGCGAACACGTTTAGTGGACCGAGGATTCGAGCCCACGATTCTCAGAAATTTTAGAAAAACCAAAAAATCCAATATAATATTAATTTATATACCAAAGAAACCTTTCTTGGTAAATGAGACTTAAAGAAATGTAAAAATATTTTTCAGTTACAAGAACGCAGATAACATATACAGTACACCGGATCTAACGTTTCTTATATACTTAAGTTTTTATTGCAAACAGGATACTTGTTAACCTTCACGTGTTTTCAATATGAAAGCAGTGCTCAATGACTAGAAGTAACATGATATATATTTTATTCATATTAACTGTGCACTCGCTTACAATATATCAAATACAAATACAATATATCAACCTATCTCTTATTAAGTGTCATATATATGTTTAGTATTGGTCAAAATGTTTCTGTGCTGTTCTATATTCATGTTACTTCCTACGTAAATGGAACAATTATTAAGTAATTGCTCGAGTAGTAACAAAAAAGTTGGCGTATGATCTGACAAACATCTTCCAGTTGTTATTCTAGTCTGTATAAGATGTTTGGAGTATTTGTTCGTCAAAACACATGCTCACCTATGTTGAATAAAATTATATGTTGCTGGTATAATTTTTCTCGAAACATATTGATGTTTTGTTCAGACCATTTTTTTTTTGTACTTGGTGTAGAGTCGTGCCTCGTCAACTGACAGATGTTCGACTTTCCAGAAATAACATACTGAATTGTACATATTTCTATAGGTGTGTGAGCAAATATATTGCTGTTCTAACGAAACCTTCATGATGTTCGTATAGCATGTCTTATTATACAAATGACGAATTTAGATGTTTAATATAACATGTACTTCTCAGTTTGACAGCACTAAGTGAATTTGTATTCCATCTTAATAATGATGTTTGTATTTATCACAAAATATCCAAACATTTCGGCCAAGACCGTACATTACTTGTACTTATTTGGCTTGTGACTATATTATTAGTTAGATAAGTTACCTTCAGTCTTCATAGATAAAAATTAGATATTTCGTCGGCATTTTTTAAATTACTTTAAAAAGTTAACATTGTGTTTGTTTTGTAAGAAACGTGTACGAACTAAGAGATAAGCTGATAGATAAGAACCAAGTTAGAGACAACAAAGCGTGCTTAATACATAAATTTAGGAATGATAAGTGCTTTTTCGAAAATAGTCGATTGAAAAGGCTGTTGTCGCTACTTATATGGACATGATAGTGAAAGCTGCGTAAATAGATAGGCACTTCTTAAACTTTAAACACACATTTATTTTTGTATAAAATATTTCAAATTTACAAAAATGTTGGTATGTTTGCATCATTTTCTGTCAAAAAGTGGACAAATATTCTATGAAAACTTTTAAAAAGACATTTAATATCTTCGTACATTCATATAAAGCTTAAACATTTGATGGACTACTTGTAAGTAGGAAGGAGTTAGACTTCTGTACATTTGTTTACATTCTTATAACCTATATCATTGTGAACGTCGTATAACACTCTCATTGTTTTTATACGTCAGTGAATTTTTAGTAGTAAAAATCAAAGTGTATGATAAAAGATGTCGGGCTAATGTGTACAAAACTTTCTCTGTATTACTGCTAATCAGTATGGAAGATACGATGGTTGTTTCTTTTTTTTTCTATTTGTATATAGTTCTCGTTTCCCATACTAACTTTCTTAATTCGAGTTCTATATCTCCAATCTATTTGTTAATCAACATGAGCCTTTATCTACCTCTCGTACTTCTTCCTTTAACTTTAGTAATCAGACAGTTGTTTAATCCTTGTTTTACTAGACCTACTTCTCAGTGATGTCCTTTCTCCTGAATACGTGCGTTTGTAGCCTTTACTCGTTAGAGTTCCTGAAACATTTCACCTCACCTTAATTAGCCTTAGTATTTCAAAATTTTAATCTCAAGACATTCGTTGTTACAATTTCCAGTTCTATATGGATTCATTACGTTACACATCTCCATCTTCATTTTGCTTCTCCTCACCCTCATCTCCATTTTGACGTATAAGATCCTTCATCAGTGCTTCTTTGATATTAAACATCAGAAATAAGGAGTCCCCAGAGGTGTAGTTTGCCTCCAAACCATCCAGATACAATGTAATAAAATGTATTGATAGAAATGAATAATTGATTAATTATTATTGATTATTTGGAATTAGGTACAAAGCCACAATGGACTATGTATGCTGCTCTGACCACCACGAGTGCCAAAACCCGGTTTCTAGCTATGTAAGTCCGCACGCATTTCCTGTAAGCCGAACGTTACCCCTTTGGGTCATAGGAGTCTTTATTCATTTCTATAAAGACCTCTAAACCTATGTGTTTTTCTAATATCATGAATAAAAAGTTTTAAAGCATTAAAAATATCAACGAATATATCAATATAATACACAATGAAAAGTTTATTTAAAATAAACGAGCAACTGTCCTAAACGACATTTCACATGTTTTGACGTCGTTCGTGTCATCCTAAAAGCGATAACATTGTGCATATTACCAAGTACAAAAAAATTGCGGATGTTGTTCAGAAAAAAAATCATATGTATATAATAAGATTTTTTTTCAATTATTATCAGCATTATTACTACATTGAATTTTCCATTCGTTAAGGTAAGTGTTAGAATAATCTAAAATAATTTGCAGATTATTTATGGAAATTAGTTAATCAATAGATTGCAACGTATAAATAAATTCAATTGGACTTATTAAGCTATTTTCACCTTTCACTGTCCTACAGTTATTTGTAAGACTTGAAAAAAAAAACAGTTTTAAAAAAATTTACGCAATTAGTTTAATTTTATTCAGAAACTTTTGATCCAGTACATAAAGACACAAAGTTCACCAATTCAAAGTTTCATTTTCTATATCCTTGTTTCACGAATCGTGTCTCGGCATGGCCAGAGGATCACAGTTTCGAACCCCCGTCACACCAAACGTGCTCGCCCTTTCAGGCATGGGGGCGTTATTATGTAATGTTCAATCCCACTAGTCATTGGCAAATGAGTAGCCCAAGAGTTCTCTATGAGAAATAGACAGGTAGAAATTAAATAAAATTTGATGTGTTTCTTACTTGTAGTGTCATTTGGAACGCAAATTTCATGTCATAACAATATTTGTTTCCTTATTTTTGAATTTCTTGGAGAGCTACACGAGAGATATCAAGTGTGGTGGAAAAGGGATTCGAACTCGCGTGCCTTAGATTGAGACTTAAGTGCTCTAACCACCTGGCCATGCTCATACGACAATAACTAAGGCCAAAGTTTATGGATGGCTTCAGTGGGTAAGAAAGAAATCTTTATCACAATTTTAACACAGGAACTTTAAATATTTTCTTCAAATAGATGGTCAAGCATGGACAATCTTGTGTCATTCGTTCTCGCCAATATATCTATGACACAGGTCGAAATACAATCCATAAATCATACTTTTAAAACCCTCCTCCCCAAACATTATATTGACACATATACGTCAATGATCTTCCAACACATATTATATTGGTATAGAGATGTCAATGACCTCCCCACACACATTATACTGATATAAAGATGTCAATGACACTTTGGCTTGACTCACTTCGACGGAACACACTGTGAAACATTCTTTGAACAAATGAATTACATTCACCATCGAAACAAAAACAATTTTTACATTATTAAACCTAATACACAATTCAAAACTAACTGTCGCCATACTAATACTCACTCTAGCCTCTATATACCTTGGAATTCTGTGCATGAAACAGGAGAACAACAATGATGATTAAATCAACTTTTAAAGTATTCCTTTAGTTCCACCAACAAATTCCCACCAATTAATATTGAACAAATCTCACACAACCACCAAAATTTAAAATCCAGAATTTACTCGTCAACAAAACCCATACCAACGAACCTATCACAAATAAAATGTTATACAACAGATAACCATTTATCATGAAAATCAGGGCCATGGCATTATTACTAAATAAAAATTGCAAAGAACCACACAATACCAACGTCATTTATAAATAATGTGTAATCACGACTCACAATTCTACATCTAAAAAAATGGAAGTAAATTGAAAACCAGATTAACTGAACGTAATAAAAACACTCCCGTGTTTACCGCTATTGCAACAACAACAATACTGTTATTAATATACCATAATTTAAAATAAAGAGCCGAACATCATAAAACATAAAGCAAAATAAGCCATCTTAATTTCATAAATGCAACCCTACTTTTAAATCAGCACCAAGGGGTGCCAAGATTCTTTAACCAAGCCATTAAATAACCTCCGGTTATGTCACTTATTTGTTTCGTTCTGTTAATACACACCTCCATCTGGTCGGACTACTGGTACCTGATTATGATAAAACTTTGTCAAAACGCTGTATATTTGCTTGTTTATGTGTTTCTTTGTAGCAAAGCCATATCGGGCTACTGTTGTCTCCATCGAGAGGAATTTAATACCTGATTGTATCACTTTAAATCCAAAAACTCACAGTTGTCAAAACGGGGGACGCACATTTATCACTGTGGTAAAGTTTTTGGCACGTATCAAACCAATTTCTAAACTCTATTGGTTTCAAACTGTGTTCTTCGTCACTGTTAAAGATAAAATAAAACTAACTAAATAAATAAACTTCATATAACGCAAATTCAACCTATATAAGCTCTGAATAAAATAGCTTGTTGTATATAACGATAAAATTTATTTTCATTTTGGGTAAAGTACAATATTAGGTGGATAACGACAGAATTTTTTGTTAGTATAAAAGCTGATTCAACACCATATTGTGTACTTTAAACACTCAACCCATCAACATAAATAAATAGAATTTCTGAAGGGCGAAGCAAAAAGAATCAATATATTTTTATGCTTAAAGAATGAATATGTAGTACTCAGTACAATAGAAATGATCCATAAATTAATGCAATGGAAACAAATGACTAACTAAGAGTAATTAGCTCTGAACTTGTGACTTCCTCTTACTGAAACAAACGGTCTTCGCGATTATTTAAATATAGACTCAGTACAGAGTAAAAATGACAAAATAAAAATAACGTAACTGCAGTCAAACAGTCAACTGACGAGCTGAGTTTCTGTACTAACAATAAGTCGTGACAGAAGTTACTTGTGGAAGACAATGGAAATTCTAAACCTCGTTGTGCAGACGTTTCGAGATAGCAACCCCTACACGATTGGTTAAAATAATGTGCTTACAACATCTTTATGCTATTTCAATGTTTCTTCGCATCTTTTATCCAAGGTAAGTGTTATACACCATCCACATTTTAATTGTTTTAATAGTGTTGAAACTAGGTTGTAATTTTCCTTCATAGTCAGAAACACTTTCATATTAATTATACTTTTGGTCTAATGCATATAGGTCATTTTGATTTACCGGACACTGGAAAATTTTTAAATGATTTTATTTACATCTTAAGTGAAGTAGTCAATAGATACTTCAGTCCAGTAAAGTATAACGGATATCGTGTTGTTTGTAAAAAAAAAAAATTGAATAAAGAGTTTTTTTCCAAACATTGTTTTCTATTCCACTTAAATGAAATGTATAAAGATCGTTGTATGTTTTTGTACACTGGATATACAAAGTTATTTCAATGATGTAAAACAACACAATCGTACCTAATATCTATACTACAAATGGTTAACAATGCATTGAATTTAAAACAACATAAAATTGTTCACTATAATTTGAATCATTTGGGCTTTTAGCTACCTAATCAGTGTGTCTTTAAAATAAATTTTACGCCTCTTAATAGAATACTTGTAACGTTTGTTTGTTTTTTTGAATTTCGCACAAAGCTACTCGAGGGCTATCTGTGCTAGCTATCCCTAATTTAGCAGTGTAAGACTAGAGGGAAGGCAGCTAGTCATCACCACCCACCGCCAACTCTTGGGCTACTCTTTTGCCAACGAATAGTGGGATTGACTGTCACATTATAACGCCCCCACGGCTGAAAGGGCGAGCATGTTTGGCGCGACAGGGATGCAAACCCGCGACTCTCAGATTAGGAGTCGCACGCCTTAACACGCTCGGCCATGCCGGGCCTACTTGTAACGATATATACATATAGACTTTTCAAAAAAATGTTTTTATTTGGATCATTATTAATTCTGTATATATAAATACAGAGAGAGGTTTTATATTAACTCTAAAGAAACTCTTCAGGTTAATCGAAAATTAAAGCAAGCATTAATCTCCGATTAACAAGAAATTAAATCAATTAAACAATTTAAGAAATTTGTATCTTCTGGTCAAAATCTTGTTCAATTGTAGAATGAAGGGTAGCGAATAAAGGGTATGCCTGTATATGTCTAATGGAGTGAAGTTTTGTAAATTCATGACTAATGAGCTGTTACCTTAGAACATAAAAAGTTGCTTTCATTATGTGATTGTAGAAAAATGAAAAAAACAGCAAAACATCAAATATGATACTTTAAATCTTCACATATCTGCATATGGACCCGTCAAACTTTCGTGCCAAATTTGGTGAAGGTTCGTTAACAGGGGACGAAATAGTTGTAAAAAACGCAAGACGCGCAAAGAGAAACTGAAAAGTGAAGTTGAATGTATCGTCCCATGGACCTAATAAATCTTCATATAAACTTTGGTAGAGATCTACCTTCACGGGGCAAAGTAGTGGTAAAACAACGCAAAATGCCAAGCTGAAAGTTTTTATGTATCTCCGCATAGAACTCTTTAGCCTCCACGCCAATTTTGGTGTAAATCCATATTTATCCTGCGAAGTAATTACATGGATATACAACATTTTGTTTGTTTCTAGAATTTTGTACCAAGCTACACGAGTGCTATCTGAGCTAGTTGTCTCTAATTTTGTAGTTTAAAACTAAAGGGAAGGCAGCTAGTCATCACAGCCCACTACCAACAGTTGGGCAACTCTTATACCAACGAATAGTGGGATTGACCGTCACATATAACGCGCCCACTATTGAAAGGACGAGCATGTTTGATGTGACGGTATATACAATAGATAGTACTATTATATTTATACAGATTCATCCTGACTCTCACAAACGTTGCCTCCAGTCCAACTTCGAACGTATAGACGCAGAAATTCTTATGCGAATATGCTTAGTACTGTAAGCTCAAGCAAGTTTCCTTGATACTATATAATTTGTATTATCAAACCACAGTCATGTAGGTTTCATTGCTTCTGCACTATCTCTATTTTATAGAAACATTCATGTAAACGTCATTGCTTTTCTACTATTTCTATTATGTAGCAATAGTCATGTAAGAAATTTCTTGCGTTTGTACTATTTTTATTATGTAGCAACAGTCACGTAAATGTCATTGTATCTGTACTATCTCTATCACGTAGTGACAGTTATATAAGTATATTGCATTTGTACTACCTCAATCACGTAGCGATAGTCATGTAAGTTTTATTGCGTGTGTGTTATCTGTACAGCATGATAAACCTCTCCTATCTTTTTTGTTTCTTTTAATCTACCTATATCATCTAACAAAAGTCCGGTACCTTTCTTCATTCTACAACATAAAATACAGTATAATTTACAGAAGATATCAAATCTTGAACACCGTGATGCATACAGCCTTGAATGTCATATTTGGCATGTCCAACATGTTCATATATGTTTTGCTTCCTTAAGGTTCTACCTATCGTCGAGAAAAACTTTCTTCAACGCACCGTAAAATTAACGCAGAAAGCATCAGATTTATTTCAGATATGTTAACAGTGTGAAAAACTCCAAAACAGTTGATACACAAAAATAATGTTCTTGTAACACGCTACTTTTCTCTCTGTTTTTTTTTTTTTTTACTACTTACATTGATATTTATTTTCAGTTGATTTAACTTCTCTGACATTCGAGAGTCAAAACTTTATGTTGACAAGTGATTTGGAGATGTAATAGAGTTTCAACTGGAAATTTAGCAAACTATATTTAAATCTATTAGGTTGAGGAATAATTCGTGAACGTTTTTAAATAATTTCATTCAAGCATTACATGCAAGACTATACAATACTTCAATGCATGACTATACAATACTTCAATGCATGAACACATTACACCCAAAACATTTATTATGATACTTTATTTCATGTAATACCTAGGTATATAGTATGCATTGTTGTAAACGAAATTGCAAGAAATTAAATGCAAAAAGCAGATGGTGTCGAAAACGCTCGATTTTGTCCTTGACATTCCATTTAATGAGCTGAAAATGAAAGCAAAAATTAAAGACATATGAAAATCAAACACACCATCTATTAGAGCAAAAAATTATCTACCAAATGACATGAAATATTTTGCGAAAGCGTTTCATTTATGAATATATTTTTTTAACTTGAAAAAACTTGGGGCTTAACCAAAATATTTTTTGAAGGACATTTATATGAGGATCAAATTTTTGTATTTCGGGTTTCTCTAAATATGTCAGTAAACGAAAAGAAACGTAATCTCCTAACGTTTGTGTATAGTGCTACATATCTGAGTTTTCAAAAGCTGCTTAAGAAACCTCTTTCCAAATGCACTATCACATTTGAAAATATTTATCATTACCAGAATGAACATATGTTTTTCTGAAGTTTCTTTGTTCTAATTTCCATACTACAATGATTAATAATATATATTCTTACGCTCCAAAAATGAAATATTAAATACATGGAGAGTTCCTTATATACGTCAACAATAAACATGTTTATATTTGAATGTGAAGATAATTTAGAGGGAGAAAAATAATAATTATAATGTTTATCTCAGGTGTCAGAAAGAAATGTTATTAGTTTCGAGCTTTTTCGCTTGGAAACTTTCGATCAAAACATTTTTAAGAATTTATAATACCACAAAATCTACACTAATGAAGTCCAAGTAATGAAGTGTAGGTAAACTTTCACATTAACTGCTGAATTAAGCCTCGCAAATATTTAATTCCTTATCAATATGCAATTAATCTTATTGTATATAATGTGGCATGAAAAAAATATTATCTAAAATAAATAGAGAAAGTATTTATTTAAAGAATGGAAGAGTGTTTACGTGCAACTGATGAAGAAAAAATGTTGTAATATTTCAATTTCAATGTATGCAAATGAAAGTATAAAGTCTTCATTATAAATTCAAGCTGTGATAAATCGTCTCTAAGTGGAAGAAAATATGTAGCATCTGTATGGTTATTAAAAATAAAAAAATGTTCGTTAGATATTACAGGTCAACATTTGAATATCCTGGTAATCTTTTGATTAATGACTACCATCTTCGATATTTTATAAAGTAACGAATTTATATCCAGTTGATTGTCAATTAGTTGAAATTTTGCTTTACGTCTGTTTATACATGTTTTGATTTCACGTTCCAGATATGTATAGGATGTTGTGAAATTTGATATATATGATACTGTATTCCAAGAATACGGAGCATTGGTATTATTAATTTATTATTGTTATTTACACAGCCTACAAGATGTTTAAAATATTAACAAATACAATCCAAATTCAACCTGGCATTGCGTTTACAACTTGTCACTTAGCTAAACTGGTTTCGGGTAACTCCACCCCTCATCAGTGACGCTGAATAAAGTAAGTTGGATAAAACTAGGCTTCATATTATGGCGGAATACATATTATATGCATTGTGTTTTTTAAATGTTCTTTACTTAGACTTTTAGAATTAAAGCGTGCAGACGTTAACTTATTTAAAAACAAAAATAAAGACTGAAAAACAAAAACTGTAGGCAAGACTTTGAGGTCAGTAAAATTGCAACAGTCTCATTTTCACAGAGTTGAAAGACTTCAGAAAACTGTTTTATTAGTTTGATGGTACGCACGATATTTTGAATGTTACAAATGGTTAATATAAAATTGTTGGTTTTTAATGCAAAGCTACTCAATGGGCTATATGCATTGTTTCAACCCCGGGATATCGAACTCCGGATTTTAGCATTATAAGTCGGTAAACTAATTACTGACCCAACAAAGGATAGAATTAAATCAAGTAATCTTGACTTGCATGATCATAAGTCATGTTCAATAAATGATTTAAACTTTTTTTGCAACAAATGGAAAACTGGCAATAAAAATGTTTGCAAATCTTGTGACAAACATTATTTATTTACAAATGTACACAAATAAGAAAGGATAAGAATGTGGTTTTATTCATCCATTGTAGTTTATCGGTATAATTATTCAATCATGAACATTTTTAATGATATAATCATGATCAAAGGAAATAATGTAACCGAGAGATGAAATATTTTACTCATTTCACACTTTATGAATGTGTGAGTAGACCTTCAAAGAGACATTTAATTACCATCAATATCAAGTTAAACTTCTACACAATATTACGAATAATAAAACATTCAGATGCACATACTTACACACACACATATACATAACGAGAAAAATATGAAAGCGATGAAATAAAGAAATTAGACTCTAGGAGATAAGTCAACATTAAAAGCTATGGTAGTCATTTATTTTCTTGGCAACGTTTGGAGCAATTATAATAATTATAGAAGCGTTTATTTCCAAAAAGTCTAATTTATGTGTGTGTGTGTTTGTGTGTATATATATGTTTGTGTGTATATATATATATATGTGTGTGTAAGTATACAAGGTAGGGCAAAAATTAGAACATGGTATAAATTTCAGCTTCGTGCTCTAAAACAGACTACAATCAGATTTATTGTATTCATGATACTTTATAAACTTCCAGCCGTCAAACACCAACTATAGTAATTCCACTAACTGTATAGTTACAAACTGTATACCACCGTTCACCATACCCAACTGTGCAGTAAAGTATTTCTTAGCCTGTATGTTTTACAACGTATAATATAATTTAGTCTGTTTAAATTTAAAACTATGACTGCTCTGATCTTCCTTTTTCCTTTAAAACGTTTAGCATTTTTTTATATGTAAAATTATAATACCACGCATATCTATTATAAATTACTATACTATTAATGCATACCTATTTACTTCATAATTACTACTCCAGTCATACAGAACTAGTTATTACAATTGAATTACATTAATGATATTTTCAGATTCACTAAATGTCTTCAGAATAAGCTCCATTATTTAGCGAGAGCGTGACATTCTCTGGCTCTGACCAATATAAAGAGACTGGACACAAGTTTACACGTAATTGTTTACATCTTTATCTACACAATATGGTTAAAGTTAATGTTAAAAAGACAAATATTCGTGATTAGATTTAACGTGTAGTAGAGAGATATTGAAAGTTATCTAAATGTCTCAACAGTTCTAATTTAAAGTCGTCTATACCATTTAAATGTAAAACAGTATCAAAATTTCTTTCCGTTTTCTTAAGTTTACGCTAATTCTTCACATTCCACAAAAGTCTGAATTCGTTTTCAGGAGCATTCAGTCATATTTATATAGGTTATCAGGAAAATAAGACATTTCTCTTGTATTTATTTATTTATTTAAAATATACAAATTAGCCATTGTGGTAGAATTACACAACATGTGCAACAACTTGTCTTTCTTCCTATTTTAATATATTATCATACAGGAACCATAGTATGAAGATGTTTTGTTTTGTTTTTTTATAATATGCCGAAACCTAGATAACACTACGTAGAATGTATATGCTACATTAATATGGTTGCATAACACTATGTAAAGGGTATGTGCTATCTTAAGTTGTAAAAACTCTATAAATATTTTCAGACTGTGAAAACATGATTATATGTAGCAAAGGCAGTGACTATTATATAGTTGAGATATCACACGATTCGCCAATAGAAAAGAACGTTTTAGCTATCTATACAGTAAATATTATGTTACAGTTACGTTTTGCTAACACACAACGCCTTTGGTAACTGATCCAGTCTTTTAAGTAACTAGTGTGAGGAAAGTTTAGTGGCTCACTTGACTAAATTTAAATATTAATACCAATAATTTCAGACTTTTTGAAAATCATGTCTTGTAACTGAGGTTGTAAGGAACACATAGTACTGCCCACCATTTATCCGCGTCTACAGTCTTAGGCAAAACAGTTGTATATTGTTCTACACCTATCTTACTCCCTACATGCATAGAATAGTTATTGAATAAATGCCCGAGTAGTAATAGAGGTGGTAGCACATGATCAGGTAAACATATTCCTGTTGTTATTCTGGTCTGCATATGTTTTTTCAGTATGTGTTTCTCAAAACGCACATACACAATTGTGTTGTATAAAATGGTGTGCCTTTGGTATAATCTTTTTCGAAAGAGATCAACATTTTACTTTGTTCAAACACTTTCTTTGTACTTGGTATAGAGTCATGCCTCGTCACTTACCAGATGTTCAACTGTCCATAAACGGTATAAAGCAAACAGACATTGCCAGAACAGGAGGGCACCAAGTGTATTGTGAGAATCTTGAAATATTATGATACCGGAAACGCTATTACAGGAAAATCTACTGGTAGATGCCAAAAAATTACAACTCGAGATGACTGTGTTTTGATCAGGTTAACCTTCAAGGTCGAAAAAGGATTTGCAAAACCTTACAATAGGGATGGGATGAACACTTTAATTCCAGGGCATTCAGAAGAACTGTGAACAGGAGACTAACCCAGTATGGTTATTTTGCAAGAAGTTATCTACAAACATATATTACTCAGAATTAACCGCAACCACTGTGTTACTTACATTTAAGATAGTTCTTAAAGATTTTATCAAACGAGTCCTGTTTCTGGCTTGTTGAAGATCATAGTAGGATTTGTGCTCGTCGTTTGCCTGAAGAACAGATGAGGAAATATTGTATTTCCCACATAAAACACAGTGGATCTGGTGCAGTACATGTTTGGGCCTCTATTCACCGTGGTAGAAACATTGCTCTTTGTATCCTTCAAGGAAACGTCAATAGCGTCTCCTACAGGCATCACATGGAGAAGATATTTCATCCACACGCTGAAGCAAGGTTTGGCAATAACTTTGTGTTTAAGGAAGACAGTGCCACTTCTCACAGTGCGCTTATTGTACAAGATTGTATTGAACAGGAGGACGTTAAAAGGTTGCCATTGCCAGAAAAGTTTCCATATTATAATCTCATTGAGAACTGTTTGGGAAAGCTGAGCTGAAAAATTGCTAACAACGATCTTAAACCAGCTACTATAGCTGAGTTGCAGCGCCTTATAGTGAAAAGTTGGGGTGAAATCACGGCGGATTACATGAATAACCTCATCGACAGTGTGCCT
This sequence comes from Tachypleus tridentatus, assembly GCF_004210375.1. Lineage (NCBI taxonomy): Eukaryota > Metazoa > Arthropoda > Merostomata > Xiphosura > Limulidae > Tachypleus > Tachypleus tridentatus. The sequence goes on from NC_134825.1 coordinate 124,134,924, forward strand.
CATCACCTTGTAGAGGTTATTAGAGAATGAGGAGGACCAACCAAGTTCTAAATGTTTAATACGAACTGATATAAAGTTACGAACGCAATTCGTAATGATTCTATGTTATATAGAATTGTATATATATGTATTGGGGTAAAGTTTTGTTAAGGTTGGTGAAATACTGAATTACACATCTTCCTACAGGTATTTGATAAAATTTTCTCTTGTTCAAATAAATTACCCATAATATCTATAGAACATATTTTATTATATAAATTACGTATCTAAATGTTTAAAATTACACGCATTTCTCAGTTCGAGAGAGCTTGTTTGTTTGTTTTGAATTTCGCGCAAAGCTACTCAAGGGCTATCTGCGCTAGCCGTACCTAATTTAGTAGTGTAAGACTAGAGGAAAGGCAGCTTGTCATCACCACCCAATAACACTTGGGCTACTCTTTTACTAACGAATAGTGGGATTGATCGTCACATTATAACGCCCCAGGGTTAAAAGGGCGAGCATGTTTGGCGCGACAGGGATGCAAACCCGCGACCCTCAGATTACGAGTCGCACGCCTTAACCACCGGGCCAGTTTGAGAGAGCTAAGTTTATTTTATTTTATCTTATTGATTACAAAATATCCAATATTTTAGTTAAGATTTGTTTTGTTAGTGTTACCACACTGCTGAAATGGAGGTACTTATGGCAAAATTACTAGATCACTAAACCATACCTAAGTGTTATGGTATAACTACAATACTTAAATGTAGGTTCTTTTAATAAATTACTTGACCACTCAATCATACCTAAGTGTTATAGATTTACTACACTTCTGAGTTATAGATGTTTATTACATCCTCTTAATGAGTTTTATTTTTCACAGAAATGGTATATCGCTTAGCCTTTTTAACAACAGAAATGTTACATTCCTTATTTATATCTACTTGTTAAGAAATAAGTACATTGCCAGCTATGAAACTTAAAAAGTAATAATATGTTACCACTTATATAAAGTGAGCATATATAAAGTGAAAAATAGCATTGCTACTTTAAAAAATAAAGTTGAATATGTTAAAAGTTGGAGCCAACGAGAAATACCACTTATTAATTTGCTAAGGATGTATAATATATATTCGGAAATATTAATCATAAAGAGTTTTTTTGTAATGGTTTACTAATGGTTTTATTATTCATCGTGAAAAAATAAAATCCTTAACTATTCTTCAATAATGTATTTTCAATACTACTTATATGTTGTTCCAGTAACTCTTTATCAACAACTTGTTAAACGTCTTTTCTTCTTACTTGATTGGTTACGATTCGAGACTGCCTGCTTTTCATAAAAAGCTGACTTATTTTTGTGTGTGTGGTAAATGAAGTGAACGTATTTTGTGAACAACACGAAGAAGCAAGCCAACAAAACTCTCATGATTTAAACGATTTGAAACGTTATCAGCTAGAGTGGATGATGGTCGACAGATGTCAGCACAATACAAAAACAAGAAAATGTGTTGTAAACGTGAATAAGAAAGGTTACAAGATTCATTGAAAGTCAAAGGCCTATGTGTGCGTGTTTAAATAACTATAATTATTTCTGATTAAGAAATAGAAATACCTTTGAAAAAAGTTAAATGCTGTAACCGATTATGAAAACTGTCCTATATAACGTGTATAATTTTCAGTCAATAGCTCCAAAATATAACAACAGTGACTCAAGAGGTGGCTTGAAGATGATGATAATATATTGTTCGTGTATAGAGTCAAAACGATTATAACGTCAAAATGTATTAAAACAGGAATCAGCCCAAAACTGACTCTACATGTTTCGATGTTCTTACTACACCGCCATCTGCTGGTACAGCGGAAAGTCAACGGATTTACAATGCTAAAATCAGGCGTTCGATTCTCCTCGCTGAACTCAGCAAATAACCTAATGTAGCTTTGCTATAAGAAAACACACACACACACACTTACGCCACCATCTTCAACTGAGAATCTAATCATTTTAGGGCTGGTTCTTTTTTTGATAAATCATTTATTGAATAATTATTATAGTGTTGTGCTCCTTTTTACTCTATAAGCTTCACAAGTGTCAGTCGAAATTATATTTAATATATTGTTGCTCGGTTCATCTGAATAATAAAAATCAAAAACTAAGCCTTTTCTTAGAAGTTTAGACTGCAGTTATTAAAAACCAGAATTAATTTGCAATCCGTGTAAAGGTGAAAGGTTTAAAAGGTCAATAATATACATCGTATGACTTCCCACGTGCCAATACCTAAAATATCATTGTAACAGCGAAGCAACGCTGCAGTGACATGTTAACAAAAATACGATACTCAAATATCCAAAAATAAGAAAAGAAATTAAATAAGCAATACACGTATGAGAATTTCTGTGAAAATATTTTCACTTTGGAAAGGTGTTTTAGAGTATTCTATGTTGATCTAAGACTATTTTTAACTTTATGAATGCCTGTAAGAACAGCACTCTGAAGCATGGTTTTGATTCTATTTGAAACAGGTTACTCAGAAATTCATGTGTTATATGTATCTAAATTTATTTATGCAGCGCCTAAGATGGTTGACGTTATTGCAGTAAACAAATTATGTAAAGAAGTATATTATGAAATATATATACATGAAAGTATCCATAATACAGCGAAATGCATAGACAGATATAACAATATAGTACATCTGTCTTTCCTTAGAACTGTTATTATGTTAGATACAATTTCATTTTCACATTAGTTGAGTCATTACAATAGTATGCAGTTTTTGATTTACTATTATTTAACTCTCACAGCATTCTTTATACTGAATAATGTAAAACAAGTGTGAAAATTTTGTATTTGAGCTTGCTTCGAGTAATTTACTTTATTATGAATAATGAACAAAATAAACATATAAATCAAATTCGTTTCGCGGTGTGACTGCAAAACAAAGAAGCAAAATTTGAGATAATAGATAACATGGCAAAATATAAAAAATAAAGGTAAGGATTGAATTCGATGAAAGTTTGGCTTTAATACATTTTTATATAACAAAATTAATGTTAACTAAAACTTTTAGTCATTTTAACTTGTGTCGCGGAATACGTTTTTTTTTTTAAGTAATTTTTCATAATATTAAGTTTTATAACCTCATATTACTAGTTTAGTGCAAGAAATTCGGTACCTCATTTAGTAGAACTGAATAAGATTCTGCAAGTCTTGGCAGAAAAGGGTAGTTAAGACGTTTGACTCATAATCTGTGGGTTTCAGGTTCGAATATCCGTCACACCAAACATGCTGGTCTCTTCAGGCGCAGAGGCGTAATAATGCACAGTCACTCCCACTATTTGTTGGTAAAATAATAGCTTAATAATTAGCGGTCTGTGGTGATAACTAGCTGCCTTCCCTCTAGTCTTACACTGCTAAATTAGAGATGGCTAGCGCAGATAATCTTCTTGTAGCTATGCGCGAAATTCAAAACAAAGAAACAAAATACTGCAAAGATTGTAGGAGTATTGGAAAGTCACTTTGTTACTTTTCTTAAATCAATTATAATTTCGTACTTCACTATGTGCCCTCCCAGTGGCCTAGTAGTATGTCTGTGAACTTACAACGCTAGAAGTAGGTTTTCAATACCCCTGGTGTTCATCATAGCACAGACAGCCCATTGTGTAGCTTTGTGCTTAATAACACACAACAACAGCAAGATGATTATGCAAACAGCATAAGACAAAAATATTTACCGTTAGTTAGACAATACGTCCTAGATGTCCAAACAAAAACAGTTTATTTAATTGAAGATGTTACTGTTTTAGGTTAACAAACCTCATATATTCACATTGGCTCATGGACATATCCTGCCACATAAACATGATGTCGAAGTTCATTAATGTGAAAATTTTTTCACAGAACTGTCCTACAGTTTCAGATATTAAAAACGCCAACTGAGTTAGCGGTTTAGTTACTTTACAGACGTTTTCTAAGGTTATTTTTACGGGAAGAAATTTCAATAGTTTAGAATATTCGCACAATATTTCCTGTTTTACATGTTCTGAGTGACTACAAGAGAAAACCTTAGCAAATAACAATATGAATAACAGATTGTGTAAGTTTTACTAACATAATTGACCCTCAGTAACACAGCAGACTTACGATGCTAGAAAACAAGTTTTTATATCAATGGTAAGCATAATTGAAATACCCATTGTGTTCCTTTATACTTAATTAAAAAGAAACAAACAAACTGACGTTGTTGTGTGTATAAGTTATCGCGCAAAAATGATTATTTCATGGATATATTTTTATATATATACATATAGAGAGATAGTAACAAAATTCTAATATTTCTCTTCTTCAAACAAACTGTCCTGTACAGCTTATTAGTTGTAAAGCGTGGTAAGGAATAATTACAATCAGACTTTGTTACAGTATTTTATTTACGTACAAATGATTTCAGTACAAGTTCTTCATAACAGTGAGAAAAAACGTATCACGAACCATGATAATGATTCATTACAGGAATCGCACAAAACCCTAATAGAACGATCGAGCAAAAATAATTTAAACAGTAAAGATTCAGTTCAAAACACTTCATAACATATTATATATTAATTACCAAGGCTGTGCACATATAAAAATGCACAAGAAAGCAAAGCACGTAAGGTGGGCTTAAAAGGAAAAACACATTCTAGTTTGTAATTTTTATTATTATCTTCATTCTCTTGTCAGCTTACGACAAATATGGCTTGGTATATTACACCAAATACTTGTTTAGTATACTACAAAAGGTTTTGGTGTAATACACTAAACCATTTTAGGGTCTTAGAAATATTGAAAAGTCGATTTGTTTCTTTCATATTTTACATAAGCTAAAAACTACATAATTAAAGGATGAGCGATATTATCATTACCTCTTGAAGTTTGCTTTCTTAAATAGATCTGGTGTTCTTTAAAAAGCTTAAGTACATGGTGAAAAGAAACTACTAGCCAATAACAGATGAACATTGGATGAACGTAACATGTTTTGTAACCCCATACATTCGGTATCCTAAGGAGTCAACCCTCATATTATATTTGAAGTGAAGAAGTAAAACAAAAAATCAATACAAATAATATAAATTTTATTACACACATTCGTAGAATAATTACTTTAAAAGATTCGAAGGTTTATTTAAATCGATGTTTTACCACGCTTCTTCGAGTAAAATGTTACACGACCTGGTGGTGATTGTGTCTTAATCTAGACGTATATTTGCCTATTGCTTTACATTATACAACATAAATAAAGAATTAGAAATTAAAAACCTACAATTAGGTATAGTAAAACAATAAGCAAAGAATGATGGTTGGATATACTGTGGACATTATTTACTCAAACTATAAACCCCTGTTTTGGAGTTACTTTTGGTGAAGTCCGTTGTCTTCAAGTTTGATATACGATTATTGCTGTTTTAATATTTCTTTTAGTTTTGTTTATCGTTTGCTTACAATTAATGCTTTGTAAAATTACTTGCCCGCTGTGAACACAGGTTTTGCAGGAAGAATTGTTCAGTAATGAGATTCAGACAAAGTCATAGACAAAGACTATTTGTTTTGCGTTAAAAATCAAACTAGTCAGTTTTCGTTTTTTTATTTAGTTTCATATATGGGAGAACAATAAAACACAAAGTTTTGTTCACAAGAAACGCACGTCTGCTCTACGTTATTTTCTCCTTATGTAAGGATAACTATAAGAAGGTTTGCATATATAGTGCTTTGGAAGACACAAAATTATGTAGCATAAGAACTGATGTGATATGCTCTAGTGACTAAACTGTCTCAACAATTAAAACCTACACAAATATAGGAATATGTGAAAGTAAAAGTAAAAGACAATTCGCAGTATTTTCGAATCGAAGCCCTTTTAGCTCATAACCATATTCATTATCGTAATATATATATATACACAAAAATGAATGTATTATTTGTCTACAAGTGTCAAATGTTGCTTTTCTGACAGACGTCCACCAGTAGTTTCAACAAATAAGCATTGAAATGTCTTTCACGTACAAGACTGTATGTCGTTGTAAGCCGGTAACAGGAAAGTACGTCAAATACATCAGTATACTTTGAAGATAAGGCACAACCTGCGTCACTAAATATAATGACTTTAAAAACGAAAGAACAAAAATCGTTATGTTAATAACCGTTCCAAATAAAGATTAAAAGTGCGGCAAAATAACATCTGGAAGATACTGCAACACACACATTAAACACGTAATTAATTTAGTCCTCTCTGATACCAGTGTTGAGATGGTTAACGGTAGTTTACTTCAATTTATATTCTTTATGTTTCATAAATTTAAATATAGTACACATCCAAAATATACAATTTGTTTTTGTTAACTTCAAAGTGGAAGTTTCATGGTAAAAAAAAACAAAAACAACAGCAGCCTACGATTCTTCTTTAATCTATGTCATTGTGAACTTTTGATTTTTAATAATGATAACATGTGCTTTTTATCGTTTCTAATATCTGTGATAATCTGTAACCTTTAAATCCAGTCTCTATAATCTGTTTAAATTTCTCAAGTAAAAAATAATTTCTTTGTTCCACTAACTTTCAGTGTTTTAAGAAACCGTTCTATAAATCTGAAGCATCCCCTCAAGTGATACAGCAAAGAATCTAAGGGCCTAAAACGGTTCAACTCGGGTTTCGACATGCATAATAAACATAGCACACACAGTACATTATGTCTTTATGCGTAGCAACAAATGAACCTAATTAATAACCACACGTTAACAGTTAATTCAGATATTTAGGGGAAAACTGAATTATATAAATACGGTTAATTACTCTGTCATAATTTATTTCCATTCGGGAGCGAAGACACTGGAAAGGTATTTTTGAACAAACAAAGATCAAAAGTATAAAAGGTAATTTTATATTGGATTTTTTTTACCTTACGATTTGAAGGTACTTGAGTACACATTAATCTGAAGGCTGTTTTTTACTAGAAAGTGTACGTGGATTTATAGTAAGTGATTTTTAATGACACAGAAGAACTGAACAGATTACGAATAAGTATAAAATGTGAATTCACAAAGTTATAAGTAAACTATCACCCTATTTGATAAAAACAATCTGTAATTCTGTATCATGCAAAATTAAAAGAATAAAATTTAACATTTATTTTAATCTAAAATATAAAATATTATAAATGATTTTAACCATAAAAAACAAACCAAGAAACGGAATTTATATCTTCGGAAATAAACCTGTGTTTTCTATTTTTTTTTGCACGGTATGGGTAATTTTACACTCATTAATTTTTTTGGTTGTTGAAATTACGACAAAACTACATGACGACTATTTATTCTGCGCTGTCATAGTGTGTCATGTTGTCCTTTCCTGGGCCACTCTGTACCCATTCATAGACGTCTTTTATCCAATTTCTTCTTAGTCTCCCCTTTTATTCTTCCTATTGATATTGCCCTCCAATAACATTTTCTGTATTGCCTCCTCTCTGACTACATGCTCTCCATAATTCTAAAATACTAGACGAAAAAGAAGGCTACAAGTCAACGCCACCCATCCTGGGTCATCTTGTAAGACTGAATAGTGTAAACTGATCGTAATTACTTAAAACGTTGGTTGTTGGTTCTGTTGTAGCAAAGCCAAATCAGGCTATCTGCTGTGGTCACCGAGGGGAATTGAACCCATGATTTTAGTGTTGATAATCTGAAGACTTACGGCTGTCCCAGCAGGGGACTTTTTAAAACGATTCATGACCTGAAAATGCGGAGTGTGTTTTTTCTTTTTCTTAGTAGGAGGCCATAAATGACAAAGTGTGAGATACACGGTCCGACAAGCTTATCACTGTGTCGCGCTCTGTCTTTTACACTTATAACTCAGTCTTAAAAGTAATATTATATATAAAACCATTATTTCTCAGACAGTGCATTATTTATTTAATCTCAAAGTGGAAAAGTATCTACATTTTATGAAATTTCTACAAGGTGAAATAGCTTATATACAGATACGACAGAAAGTGTTCGTACCCCTGCACGTGAGTAGTGTTTTCCTCATAATATCAAGATTAGAATAATGAAAGTACAGTATATTATAAATATTATACTAACACACATCTACATAAATTTTTATGTAAATTATTAAACGACAAATAAACTGTTTATAAACAAATAACAAAAACATAAGAGGGGCAGAAAGTGTTCGTGTGTCTACTTTAATGGACAGTTATGTAGCCTTTCAGGTGAATTACTTGGGGCAGTCTCTTCTCATAGCCCTCCATGATTGTTTGACAGTACTCGACTGGTATTTTTTTTTCATTCTTCTTTACAGAAGGCCTCCAACTCTTGGAAGTTTTTCGTATGACGCTGATGAACCATAGTCTCCAACCCACTGCCAAACGTTTTCAATTGGGTTGAGATCGGGTGACTGCGATGGCCACTCCAGAACGCTTTTATAGTTCCTCTGCAACCAGGATTGCATATATTTCGATGTGTGCTTAGGGTCATTGTCGAGCTGGAAGATCCAACAACGCCCAAACCACGAGTTCCGAGCACCATTCTTGACATAAGTGCCTAATATATCAAGGTATCCTTCTTTTTTTTCATGATTCCGTTGATGCGGTGAAGGCTGCCTATACCAGAAGAGCTGAAGGAACCCCATAGCATAATCCAGCCACCTCTATGTTTAACTGTAGGGACGGTGTTCTTTGGAAGATTTCGTTGCCCCTTCTTACGGAAAATACAGAGAACATCATTGTGGCCGAAAAGCTCGATTTTAGTCTCGTCTGACCAAAGAATACACTTCCAATAGGTAAAGGGTTTATCTACATACTTTCTTGCATACCTCAATCGTGCTTCTAAATGAACAAGCTTTAAATATGGAGTTTTACGAGGACGGCATGCTTTGAACCCAGAAGAGCGTAACATGTTCGTAACTGTAGAGGTGCTTACTTCAACCCCAGTTTCCCTTACCAGTTTCTGTATGTCATTACGTGTTAAACGAGGGTTCCTACTAACTTCTCTGAGAACCTTCCTCTTGGTTCTCTTTGGAATTTTGGTGGGGCGTACGGAACGAGGTAGGATAGCAGTTGATCCTGAAAGCTTAAACTTGACAATTATGCTTTGAACAGTAGATTTTGGCACATTAAGTTGTGTAGCAATACCGGAAAGAGACACACGAGACTTGTATTTTACAATAATTCGGTTTTTTTTTTAATCACTGGACAGTTGTTTTCTGTTCGCCATGATGATCAAGCACATAATGACGGAGACGGCGATAAATTGCCGGAAGTAAATTTTTTGCTGGCTAAATTCCAATAATTCCAGTGTCTAGTTCTGGAATGGTATAATGTAGTTTATTCGCCAAACTAAACAAAATGTTTACGGGAATATCAGTTTTCTCACACGTTCTGAAATGTACTTTCTGCCCCTTCTATTTTTGGTTTTTGTTTATAAATAGTTTATTTGTCGTTTAATTTACATACAAGTTTACGTAGATGTGTGTTAGTATAATATGTATAATATAATTTAATTCTATTAGCCTAATCGGGATACTTTTTAAGTTATAAAGAAAAACCACTCGGTACGCAGGGGTAGGAACACTTTCTGTCGTAACTGTATACTATTAGGTTTTAAAGAAACACATACGTATATGTATTCGTAAAGAAAACTCCCTATTTCAGCTTATTGTATTTTGAAACTACTTGTTTTAAGGGAAATATATTTCACCAGAGGCACATTGATAATCATGAGTTTTAGATAAGAATAGTTTAGTAATGGTATATCGGTTTCAAAAATGGTGTCAACATATCAAATGTTTTCTTTTTACTTTTGACATATATTTTTATCTCATTTCTGTCCTTCATCCGTATTTTCGAGATAAATTCATTTTTTGGTAACTTCCGAAACTTTAACACTTTTGGACCGTAGGGAGGTAAATTCTCTCCATATCTCGACTCTGGGCTTCCATATTCAAAGAGTGATGTTGTTATAAGACGGTCTGTTTCTTATTTTATCTGCTAAATCTTATAGAATGGCATTTGTAAGTCATTGTGGTCGTGTATCATTGCCGAACTGTTTTTTTTATTTCCGTCTCTTCGCAGCTAATGCTCTTTTTTTGCGTTTCTTTAAACGCAAAGTTACACAATGGGATATCTATTCTTTACTTACCGCAGATATCGAGACTCGAAGTTTAGAGTTATAAGCCCTCAGACGTTACCCTGAGCCAATGGGTGACGTGCAAAAATTAGATATTCGCGATGGTTTATGTTTACTAACGTATTATTCTATAACGTGTTCTTTGATCTCGAGTGTGATGTAGGTGTTTTTAATAGTCTCTGAAAAAATGTCATTTTAGAAGTACTACTGGTTTAACTTCCAAGACTAGGTTTGTTTGTTTGAAGTTAAGCACAAAGCTAAACAATAAGATACTTGTGCTCCGCCCATCAAGAGTATCGAACCCGGTATCTAGCATTGAAAGTCCGCAGACACATTACTGTACCACTAGGGGGCAGTAAGATCTGAAAAAGTTATTAGTAAAGCTCTACTGGTGTAATATAAGTGGCCAATACTGAAAATGTGTCACTTTAAAAGTTCTACTGGTGTAATATCTACGGCCAGGTCTGAAAATATATCATTTTAAAAGTTATATGCAGCCAGAAAGTGGGTACCCATTTTCTCTTTGAAAATTCCTTTGACTAAAATATAAAACTGCCGTTATTTTGATAGCATTGACGAATAACCATCGCACGATTCTACACACTGGCATTCATTTTATTCGAATTCTCAATCCTATTTTGTCGAAAGAGAGCACAAGAAGACGAATAAACACAATACAACTTTGTAATAAAAGCAATTTTAGTGTGAATTATAACCTTCTGAAATGATAAGTACTATATCTAAACCTTTTGGAATAAAACTTGTGATTTGCAATGTGCCTTTGGTGAAATTTTATTTCCTTGAAGATGGAGTTTTTAAAGATATAATCATTTTGAATACCAGATTTTTCCTTTCTTAGTAACGCCCCTAGTGGTCCAGCGATAAATCTGCTAGATTACGACACAGAACATCGAGTTTCGATATTCGTGTTAGGCATAACTAAAATAATCTATCGTGTAGCTTTGCGAGTAACAACAGCCAAGACAAACTTTATATTAATCTAATACACGAAGACCTATTCGTGACACAGCACACATATAAATATATGTGTGTGTGTTTTGCTTAACATCGAAGGCTTGATATCTAAATATAAAATGTCTCTACACATGTATTTGCGTCATTAAAGAGCTTTATGCGATGGAAATTTCTCGTTAACTAAACAAATTCCTTGAGAATGTATTATATAATTACTCTATATATGTTTTCAAAAAGGTCAAATCACTCGACGCTATGAGAATAACATTTTAAGCATTTTCCAATGCTTCTTAAAAACGATTGCAAGATAACACACGTTCACGCTAATCTTCAGTTCCCGTACTAGCGTTATCACTAAAAATAAGTTCTATGTATTTTTTGTTTTAAAACTTACAAACCAACGTATACTAAAAACTTACTAATAACGTTTACTCCAAACTTACTAATCAATGTGTACTTAAAATTTACTAGCCAATGTTTTCTTAAAACTAACTAAACAGTGTGTACTTTAAACTAACTAACCAATGTGTACTTTAAACTAACTAGACAGTGTGTACTTTAAACTAACTAAACAATGTGTACTTTAAACTAACTAACCAAAGTGTACTGTAAACTCACTGGCCAATGTGTACTTTAAACTAACTAACCAAAGTGTACTGTAAACTCACTGGCCAATGTGTACTTTAAACTCTTGTTTGCTCAGCTAACCAAAAACATTTTTCATTAAGAAAAAATCATACGTAGGGTAGTACTTATGATAGGTATGGAGCGATTACAGAATGAAGGCAGTACAAACTATTTACTGACATACGCCTTTGCTAGCCAAATAATAAATCTTCAAAAATATTTGAGAGACACCCTTAGGTGATAAAAAAATTACATACAAAATTACAAGTCACAGAATCACTTGAGAAAATCAGCAGAAAAGATAAAATAATTCATAAAATCACAAATTTTCCAATCTCACTGAATGATTGACATTGTTCAACACTTCTAACCGTGTAATATACACATTTACTTCAGTTCTAAGTGTAATAAATAGAACAATAACACAGAGACCACGTATTAGTGCTAGCATGATTTACTTAAATAAATTAGTCAATTCGCTTATTAACCTTTAGTATATGCACAAAACCATAAGTCACGCTACATCACCTATATGACTTTGCACACTAAAGATTGTGTAGCATCAGACAGATATACAGCACACATACACAGTCACAAAAAGGATATTAACACAAAAGAATGATTGATGGATTATATTATATTATTTTGTATAAATAGAATGCATGAATAAGAGTAAGACAATGTTAAAAAAGTAAAATAATAAGAATGGGTGCACTAATAAAGTGAAAAAAACAACGTAGAAATGCAGATGGTGTTATAAAACTTCCTTTGTCAACCTTACAAGAGAACGGGTCCAACATCCGGACCATTTCTACTTCGTTTCTCTGTGTTAATGCTATTATACAACTTGTCAGTCACGCATTTGGTCACCGCGCATGTGTTACACGAGATTATAACTGTTATGGTAAAAACTGTATCTTACCGAAAATCTTAAGTTCATTACTTTCGTGGCCCGGCATGGCCAGATGGTTAAGGTACTCGACTCGTAATTCAATGGTCGCGGGTTCGAATCCCGTCGCAATAAACATGCTGTGGGAAGGCGATTGCTTTCTAAATTGAAAGAAAAAATAATAATAATAATAAGATACTACTACGTGAGAGTGCGTTAGTTAAATAAACTTTCATCCTGAAGTTTGCCTTCTAGCCTCTGGTAGTAAAGCACTAATTAATAGCCCAGTAGACGAATTATACTAGTATTATAGGTCTCAAATAGCTATCTAAACTAACTAGTAAAACTCCCAAACCACCACCCATTATGTCTACTGTAACTACCAAGTTGCATGCTCTAAAAAAACCCTTATATGCGATAAGATGTTCATCCGCATAAAATAGTGCCAGTTTGTTGAAATAACCTTATCAACAACTACAAATATTTATTGTAAAGTTTCTTTAATTTTTGCTTCTTTATTTTACTTAATACATTCTTATATTTATCATAGAATATTTTAATAATTTTATTCAAAGTTTGTTTATTAAATCCATTAAATATTAACTTTTTATCGGTATTTCAACATTAATAATAAAACATTGTAATTTATTACTCATTTATATGTATATATATATATATATATAGAGAGAGAGAGAGAGAGAAAGAAATAGAGTACTAATACTGAAGAGTTAAGTAAAACCAAATGAAATCAAAAGGAAGGACTGCGTTAAAAACAACAAATCCATACCTATGACTAATGGTAGTTTGTTATAAGCAAAACAACTCCAAACAAAAATCAATTTTCACTTTTAACTTATCATGTGGGTAACAATCCATGCATTCTTAAATTTCGTATAAATCTCTTAAACTTTCCAGTCGGTAACTCCATTGCTGAGGTTCTTACATACGAGGTTTGTTCAAAAATACACGGACTGACGTCATAAAACAAAATGTACTTTATTTAGAAGTTACAGGTCTGGGACCCCTTCAAAGTACTCTCCTCCCCAACGCACACACTTATCCCAACGGTGTTTCCACTTGTTGAAACAGTTCTGGTACGCTTTTTTGTAATGTCCTCCAGCTCCTTCGTCGCATTTGCCTTAATCTCGGGAATCGTCTCAAATCTTCTTCCTTTCAAGAATCTTTTGAGTTTGGGGAACAAGAAAAAATCGCAAAGAGCAAGGTCAAGTGAGTAGGGGGGGTGGGGAAGAACAGTGATCGAGTGTTTGGCCAAAAACTCACGAGTTCTGAGGGCTGAATTTCGCAGCAACGCGGTGCATCTTCAATTTTTCGGTCAAACTCTCGTAACAAGATCTAACTGATATCCCACACTCTTCAGCAAGCTCCCTGACAGTCAGACGTCGATTTGCCTGCACCAGGGTGTTGATTTTGTCGACGTGTGGGTCGTCAGTTGACGTGGAAGGACGTCCAGGACGCTCATCATCTTCAATGGACTGTCGACCATCCTTAAAACGTTTATGCCACTTGAAACATGCCGTACGCTTCATAACAACATCACCGTAAGCCGTGTTAAGCATAGCAAAGGTTTCAGTCGCAGATTCTCCAAGTTTAACACAAAATTTCACAGCAAGTCGTTGCTCCTTCAGGTCATTCATTCTAAAATCTGCCAAACAAAAAAATCGCACTTCACTTAAAACCGCGTAGCTAATACACAAATAAAGATATCTGCAATCGGAAATGGCGTCGTAATCAGCTGATATGTGCGAACCTAGCGACACCAAGCGGATTACCCTGGAACCAACTGAAGTCGCGCAATTCAAACAGTCCGCGTATTTTTTGAACAGCCCTCGTATAAACGTAGTAAGTATGTATTAGCACTTTTTTTAGAAATGTGGAAAAATTACATAGGAAATTGTAAAATAAATAAACTATAGCTCTTTTAAAGGATTGTAAACGGTTAAAAGTGACTTCAAAGTTCTCATTAACTTTAAAAATTCCAATCAATATCATAAGATTCAGACAGAGCTGATTAAATTTGAAAAAGTCAGTTCGGTAAGTTTTTCATCTCACAATTTGTAGCGGTACTTAAGTCATTGGAATAGAAATTAGGGTATCTGGGTTTTATAAATTTAAAGCAGTTCATTGACACCAAAATAATAACATTTTAGTATTGATTAGAGATAAGCAATTAGTTAAGTTAGATAATCTGAGGCGACAGTTAGGTTCTATTTCGATATTGGAGAAACCAGATATTTAATTTTTCTGAATATGTTCTGAATGACATTGATGAAGACGTGTCACTGTGCCACCGAGTGGCTGTCTTTAGTACTTTACAAATTGACTTGTCCTTGCTGTGAGAAAGATTATATATTGGTTCTACGAAAAGGAAATTAATCAAATATGTATAAAAGAATACCCGATTTTCAGTTTGACCACCAAATCGAATACAGTTGAACACGCTCTACGATATTATGACGTAGTCGTCACAATCAATTTGTTTTAGAAATTAGCTAGCGACAGAAGACGCTATACAAAAAAAAAGTATTGTAGTTCAAAAACTTTGGCCTTAAATCAACGGCGTTGAGTTATCATCCAGCTTACTTATCAGGTTAGAGGAACCTTTTAAACGAATTAAAATATTTAGATTGATTTTTGATGTGATTATGCAGGAAATAATAATTTATTTTACTGATAATGGTGCAATAATTGAATAAAATTATCGATCCGATTATGATTAATGTCTAAACTACCAAGTTTCACTTCAGCACGAAATAATGCGTTGATAAAACATAAAAACAAATGGAACTCTTCATCAAATGTAGAAAATTAGTAAAAGAAAAGATGACATTCTTCTAAAAACTATTATATTAGTTTTAAACAAGAACATTTAAAAGTGGTAATGAGAAAATAAGCTTTCTTGTATCTAAGTAAAGTGGATTATTTCGATAATTATACCTACTGCAATATTTGATTAATTCAACTTTAACGTTTGTTTTTATTTTTGTAACGTAAAATTTAAATTAATATTTTATGTTTAGGTGACATAATTTGATTTGATTTCCTTGTGTGTGTCACATACTGGTTTTGTGCTGATTTACCTACATACAGTACTGTGCAATAGTTTCAGGACAATAGACTATTTTATTATTCTTTTTATTTTATGGGGTTTATTCTTCCATGCCATTAGAGAATGTAAATTGCAACAATATGGTAATGTTTCACTGATTCATCTTGACAACTGAATGAACCAGGATGAGAATACTTATTATTCTTTGATATTTTCGTACACTTGTACCAAGGGCATGCCAAAAGAATTCTACTTGAATGAACATAATGATCAGATTTAGGGCCTGAAATAACTGTTATTGTACTCCATGCAGTTTCGTAACTATACATATAGAAAGAAACTAGCAAGTAGCTAGTATATTCTAGAAGAAATCAATTTAGTAGCACTACACAAATAAACCTTGATTAAAAACAGTATTTAACAGTAGGTACTAAGTTTTGTTGTTATGCAACAGCCCAAAAAAGCGCAAAAATTTCTCAGGAGAGCAGAAAGCTCGCATAAAAGCTTTAGGTACAGCTGGTTGGACTATCCGACAAATTGCTGCATACATTTTTAAGTACACCCTAGAATGTGATATTGAGACAGATAAATCTGAAAATAGTAAAGGAAGAGGCAAAACACATAAACTCAACAATACTGATCTTCGTTTATGTAGCTTTCGAAACAGAAGGAAGACTGTTACTGATCTCAAGCATGAGATAAACAACCATGTACCAAATGACAGAAAAGTATCCAGATCTATAGTATCACAAAGACTCGACGAAAATATAATATTTAGTTGAGTATCAGTTTAAAAACAAAAGCAAACAAAATAACCTTTTTTTTATATCTTCAACTACTGTTAGGAGATTGAAATTTTCTAAAAAGTACAAAAACTGAAACTGTTGGTGATTCAAAAAGGGTGTTATGGACGGATTGGCCATAAGTTTGATATATTTGTTTCAAAGCGTGGGTTGTACATCTGGCAGAAGAAAATGAAAGATACTTACCTTAATGCATGACACTCACGATGAAGCGTGAGGGAGTGGGGCAGTGTGGTGGTTTGAGGGTGTTTTTCTGCTAAGATGACAGGAAATATTTGCAAAATAGATGAAATAATGCACCAGCACAAGTATGATCAGATATTGATTTGTCGTGGTGTACCCAGTGGTATTACTTGTAAAGAATTCAATTACCAAGAAGATAATGACCCCAAATGTTCGTCTGACCTATGCAGAAATTACTTAGCTAAGAAAGAAGTTGCTAGAGTCATTCAAATGATGCAGTAGTCCCCACAGAGTCTTGATCTCAACCAAATTTAGCAAATCTGTGGTTTGATAGATTAAAAACATGATAAATTAAAAGTTACTTTCAGATAAACCGTTATGGGCGTGTATTAGAGACATTTAGTGTGAAATCCTAATAACCATTTTGATTAAATACGTTGTAACAATGCCTGAAAGACTGTCTACAGTTATTAAAGGAAAAGACAGACACACAAAATGTTAACTGTTAGCTAAACTCAGTCACTTCAACTGAGTTTCTGTTGTACTAAATATGAAGTTTAATACAATTTTGATGTTTCACCTGTGATTAAACATTTCATTGCTCTTTGGAAGTAGCCTGAAATGTAATTTTTGACTTTGTCCTAACACTATTGCGCAGTACTGCATTTATGTGCGAACACCAAAGACATAATTAAGGCCAAGAGCGAACTGGTCGAGACTAAGACAGAGATCAGTATATTTTTGTAAATAAAAAGTAAACTCATTATTGTTGCAGCAGCTCTTTTTATATCAAAAGATGTTATTTAGGTTATAAGGATCGTCATATAAAAAATATATATTTGTCTTGTCTCGACTCATTCGTTCTTGACTGTATCTGTGATTTACACCCTCATGTCTCTGTTGAATATTTTCGAATCTGACTTCGAAGTTGCTCTATATTTAAATTGTTTGGAACCTCTTTGAATTTTTTTCAATACTATATTTGTTTCCGAACCTCTCAGTTTGTTGAAGAAAACAAATACCTCTATACTTATGTAAGCAAAATTAGAAAAAATTATTTCGCGTTGTTCAGCTTTAGATAGCTGACTATACACGATATGATTTCATATAATCTAAGTCAGTTTCTTACCACTTACAATGGAAGTAAAAGACTCAAACTTCAATCCATAGTGAAATGCATAAAAGCAACTAAAATCTTAATATGCAACAAATACGATGGAGAACGTAATTTCACTTCGTGAATAAAAAAGTTGCTGTGAGTTCATGCTTTAAAAAAAGATTCATCATAATAACAACATTATAATATGTTGTAAACTCTACAGTTAGATAAGTTTAATGAATCATTTGCGTTCTGTTTAAGGTTCATACAAACATAGAATAACTGTGTAAAGCATGTGCTATGATTAGTACAAATAAACGTGTGTTGGTATTCAACGATTAAATATTGTGTCTACTTCACACATAGTTTCTCTTTGAATGTAAACCTTATTGAATTATCTTATAAATCTGTACACATGAAGTTGTAAATGATGTTTAATAATCAACATTTGAAACAAATACAGTTATTTTGCATAACACCTGAGGAACGATTAAGTGCCTTAATGTACGGGAATTTCCTCCATCAAGTTAATTACATTTTCAGAATTTCTTCCATCAAGATGGTTATACTTTCAGGATTTCTTCCTTTGAAATACTTATTTTCAGAATTTCTTTCGTAAGGTTATTTATAATTTTAGATTAGGAAAAAAAAAACACATTCGTTGATATGTTTTCTTTCTAGATCACAAACACATTGCTATAAGCTTTAAAGTTTCTTACCTATTCAACTATTAATAAAAGCGACAACAAGATGTCTCTTTAGCTTAATAAATTCATATACTTGGTAACTAGAATGGATCAAAGGAAAAACCAACTAATGTAATTGTGAAGTTGTTCATTAATACCAACTTCCGATAAGAACAAGCTATCTCATATGAGTAAAACTAGAACACCAACTTGATAATACGTATAGCTGAGTATCTTTTTCTCATATCATTGCTTATAAAGACTAGATGGGTATCTTAAAAATCCTTAAATTCTAGCAACCCATGAATGAAAGTAAATCTTTGGGGCTGAATCAGATTAAGCAAACAAATTGTGATTATTATCTGTTTTATTTAAGTAATTTCAGTACATACTTTAAGGTAAGAATTAATAACGTAACACTATTTGTTTTACTATTTTTTCATTATTTTTATCTTATTTGAATTAAATTTAAGATCATTCACAAGAACCGCGGAACAAACGAGCTAATCTCCCGCCAAACATATTAAAGTTTTTGATTGCAGTAATTAATAGGTGTCACAACTACAGCTATGAGTACTACAAGTTATGCTAATATGAATTAATATTTATATATTGACGAACAAGGCTATTCCCCATTAGAACAATGATAACTATACGGATTTACAACACTAAATTCAGAGGTTCGATTCCCCACAGTAGGTAGCCCGACGTGGCTTTTATATACAAAAATACACACAGAAACCAGGTTTCTAGCATTGTAAATCAGTAGACTTAGTGCTATTCCACTTATTAAACATCGTTACCTACACTTTACTTAATCTACTCACTCGTCTCTACATTTTATGGGCCCAGTAGGGCCACGTGGTTAGGTCATTTCATTTGTGAGTCAAACCAAATATATCCCCCCCTTCAGCTGTGGGAGCTTTATAAAGTACTGTCAATCCCACTATTAATTGGTAAAAAAGTAGCCAAAGAGTTGACGGCGGCGGGTGGTGATGACTAGCTGCCTTCTCCCTACCCTTACACTGATAAATTAGGGATGGTTTGCGCAGATAGCACTCGTGTAGCTTTGCGCAAAATTACAAAACCAAAGAAACAGTTTTCTGTGTTTCTAATAGCATTGGAAATCCTACTTTTTACTGATGAAAAATAATCTTTTAAGCGCATAAAACAAACACACACGTTTCTCATTGCACTTATCAAATTAAATGTTGTTGTTACGTTTTACAAGAAGAAGACGTTATTCGATAATGGTTTTTATTTCGTCACAATTCGTTTAAATAATGATGTTATTCACGAACAGAAGATAATGTTATATTTTCAGGAAGATAAAATGGACACAAAACTCAGTAATATAACAAATGCATTTGAGCATCCATGAAGAACATATCCTATAATCTATAGAAATGACACATGCGTAGAAACATATTCACTTTGTATAATATTACATAGTCATCACATTTTAATTTTAATCTTTGTTCATCTTGTCCAACAAAATTTATAAACAATATTTATGCAAGAGAGAGAGAGAGTCATGCGATATGAAAACACCAGCGTGAAGTGTCACAGTATTACAGACCTTTCCCACGAAATGGTTGGTTTAGTACAGTAAACCAAAACGGAATAGTGCTGTGTGTTTTTCGTGACTCTGACGTCAGAACAAAAAATATTTTCTACTGCGAAGATTGTACCACCATTAACTATCTAACTAGTTTAAACCCTGTAATTTACAAATAGTAACTCAGGAGTGTTATCAAAATAATAGAAAACTAAGAACTGTGAATTAACATATAAAAAAAATTTAACTTTTTTGTTTCTTTGTTTGTTTTGTCACATTTCTGGCAACGTGCCAAAATATACAGGATTTATACTTGGGTCGTGAAAAACTTGGTTTGCTGTACATGTGCATACATATCTAGAAAAGCTTTTGTCTAGCATAGGGAAAAACATGCAAATTCATGGGAACATAACTGCATGTGCATTGCAGATAGATAAAACTATCTAATTGTCATCGATGTTTAAAACTTCGTATAGAATAACCGTAAATATATATAAGAAATCCGTAATGAAAAGATTAACAGAATTAGCAAAAAAAACAGTGTATTCATTACGTATTTAGTTATGCTAAACATCGGTATGGGATCTCTGTTGTGAGCATAGATGGGTAGCCCGTTGTGCTTGAAAACAAAAACACAAACTTGTCGCTTAAACTATGATTGCAGCTACTTTATTACATACCTACCTACATATATATAATTTTTCATATGTTCAGGAAATTAAGATAACTTTTCTTGATGACGAGAAACCCATTTGAAATAAAATGTATTTCAGAACGACTGACATAGGTATTAACACTTTTACTAATAAAGCAGGGAATAACGTTTCGACCTTCCTAGATTTTCTCCCGGTTAACAAAAATAGAGTTTGCAATGACCGTTGCCGAACACATGTCTTAGGGACGAAAGTATAAACGGATACGGGATTGTAGGGGGCGTTTTAATGCCATTTCTCTCTTTCTTAAACGTATAAGCACGATTTTCTCACATAGAATTAATGTCTAAGAAATTTAATTTATCTTTACATTTGTGGTATATGTTCTTTTTATATCAAAATTTATTTACACGTTTAGGTTCATACACAGAATACTGAATAAAACAGCATTAACGGAGGACAATAATAAAAAGCTCGATGTGATAGGTTTGACAAAGCACTGGATTTTAACATCTCATGCATTTATTTAATTTTTATTGTGTGTGACAGCCAGATAAGAATGATTCAGTGAGTAAAATAAATTAGGTTAAAATGATTGAAAGACAAGGGTGTAGTCTTCATTTTTAAATTAATAGTCGTTTCAATCGTATATTACCAACTAATAAAAATATTTTGTAAATGTGAAATGATGTGAGGATTGCAATGCCCAAATGAAATGCAACCAAGAATATAGGGTTGCATAGATACAGTTATACATAGACCATTCCTACACGATTTTGAATATAAAAATTTACTGTGAATCTGCAAAATAGTTACAAGGTCTATATATTCGAGACACTGTAATAATTAAATCATATTTTGACTCAACTTGGTTTTTTTCTGTACGTAAGTCATAGGGTCTTAGTTACATTACGTTAATGCCTACGCTGACATGATAGACAAACCGTATGCCAACAGTCAGGAATATATAACTTCCAAATGCAATAATATTAAGTTCAAGTATGTATTTTACAGTGAACATTAAATTTTTATATTGAATGTCAGACGATTTATGTATAACCATATCATCCGTATGTTCTGGCTTCAATTCTTTTTCGTACTACTATCCATATATGATTTTTCATTTACAATTTTTTTATTACTTGTTTTATGACATTTTCCCCTAACTTAATGTTTTATGTATTCTACTAATGTCTTTTGTTTATTTTGAATTTCGCCCAAAGACACACAAGGGCTATCTGTGCTAGCCCTAATTTAGCAGTGTAAAATTAGAGGGAATGCAGCTATTCATCGTCAACTTTTGGGCTACTCTTTTACCAACGAATAGTGAGATTGACCGTCACATTATAACGCCCCCACGGCTGAAAGGGAGAGCATGTTTGGTGTGACGGGGATTTAAACCCGCGACCCTCAGATTACGTGGGGCATTAAATTGGTAAAAGAGTAGCCCAAGAGTTGGCGATGACTAGCTGCCTTCCCTCTAATCTTACACTGCTAAATTAGGGCTAGCACAGATAGCCATCGTGTAGCTTTGAGCGAAATTCAAAAAACAAATAAACATTACTACTTGTTATTACAACTAAGCGATGGCATCGTACACTGCCCCAAAACACATAGAGTTGATTCAGGTTTAAACTGACGTTAGTGATAAAGTAGTTTTATAGTTATCTAAACTGAAACAAGAAGATGAAAGATGAACGGTTTAATTGGTTGGTAGCTTTTTAGTTTGGTATCTTAGCAATGGTTTCTTGCTTTGTTTTGTAGCTTGTTGAGAAAGAAACAAATAAAAGTTTACAAAAATCATCTTTAAGAGTAAAAATATTTACCATTGTCGATCTGTTAACGTGTGTGTTTGTATTATACCTATAGAGTATGTTGCCCATCTGTATACATAGTATACCTACTGTATGATAAATGCAAACAGAGAGTATAAATTCACGATTTTTCCAATTAACCAATAACAGTTCCTGCGCCTCCTGCCAAGCCATTTGTGTTTGAAATATTATATTTAAAATTATCATTTTATGATCTGAAAATTTAATCCAATGTACAAAAAATGACACACTATAGCGTTCTAATTAGATCAGAGCAAGGATGAAAGTGATCTAGTGGTTAATGAGTCGAAATATGAATGTGAGGGTCGACGATTTGCGAAAAAAGTTGAGCACTGCATTTTTGGGCCATGAATGCATTATAAAAGTGATGTGTAAGTCCCACTAATCGATTAAAGTAGAGCAATAATTGATGGGGGCGCTCGCTGTTCAGCTAGCTACCTTCCCTCTGTCAGTTCAAAATTAAGGACGACTACTACAGTTAGCCCTTGTGTATAGTTTTATGAATATCTTCAAAAATTATTCAGAGCTGTAATTCAATCTTGTGATTTTGTAATTCTTTAAATTGCCAAATTATTATATTCTACAGAACACAAAACACGACAGTGGTTTTGCTACTTACGCTAAATAATAAACAACAGGTTGCACGATATGAAACTTTACCTGAAATTTGAAGCAGTTTCTTCGGAATTGTGTAAACGTACGTAAGTTTCCATTTGCATCCGCTCTGTCGCGAATTTTATTTAATTCATAAATTACAGAAGTTAAACTGGGATTCACATTGTAAACAGTACTAAAGCTAGTACTTATTTAAACAGTCGCGGGTTCGTGTGTAACAAGAACGTTTGTTAAAACACTCTAAGGATTAAGCAATACGTTTAATTAATTCAGCTTTCCACTTACACTGGAAAAAAGTTTCGTATCGTTTAATAGCCTCGAAATAATTAAGCAAATATTTCTAAGGGCAAAATGAAGTAGGCATTAAATATATTTTACTTTCTATACTCATATCGATATACAGATTTAAACAGCAATGTGATGATAAAGATAACTAAATGCTGGTGAGATGGCACGATTCTGCAGTATCTCGGGTAACTTTATATACCGTGTTGTCGAAACTTATTCCCATAAAAATAATAATAAAGAGTAACACGAAAAAGCCATGTTATATAGGTTATAAAACTACATTAAAGAAGTAGGTATTCGTAGCATCACTGTTCCTGTGTTTGTTACGTTTAATTTCTTTTCTGAGTTTAATTTTGATCGTGAATCGTTTAATAGGTTGAATTCAAAAACAAACCTTTTATTTTATTGGTATTAATTGTCTACTTTATCTCTGTGTGTGTGCGTGTGTGTATACATGCCTTAAAGCATAAAAAGATCATGTATTTTGAAGATCTACCAGTCTGTTAGTTTGCCTACCTATGGCTAGCTTTATACTTCAAACATATAAGTACAAGAGTTTGTTTGTTGAATTAATTTTTCGAATTAATTATTCTTGAGGATTAAGAGTGCAACTATTTACTTTTTATCGTTAAAGATTTGAAAATGTCTGAGATGTGTTTTGAATCTCCATCACAGAATATTCTCGCTCTTTCAGCCATGAGGTCGTTATGATGTTACAGTCAATCCTACTTTTCGTTGCTGAAACGTGTTTTCCTGACATCATTAATATACAAATACAAGTTCAAAATCACGATAAAAAACGAAATATACATTCAGTATACATACGCTTCCTAATAGCACAGCGATATGTCTGCAAACTTATAACGGCTAAAATCCGGATTTCGATACCAGTGGTGGACAGATCACAGATAGTCCATTGTGTAGCTTTGTGCTTAATTACAAACAAAACAATCAATATACCCAAACAAGGCTATTTTACCGATTAGTACAAGATGAAACAACAAATTTAAAAATTCGAAAAAAAACCAACGTGAAGTAAACTAGTTTAAAGCAATATCTGATACATCATGTTTAATGAAAATTAATAAAATCAAATATCGACTATATTTTATATAATTCTTCCCGGATATTTTCCACAGGTGATTCAAATACACTTGCCAATAGCAACTGACTTCTCGATGCATCAATAAAGTTAACAGTTAAAGATATTGAATTCTTTATTGCCTTTATCATTCTTAAGTTAGCAGTGATAGACTGGAGTGAAAGTAGATAGTTAACACCGCACACCACCAACTAACTCGTGTTTGTTTGTTTTTTAGTTTAGGAAATGACTACTATTTAAAAGAAAATACGTGACACTGAAACTATATTACTTCTTGAGTGTTAGCAATAGAGTAGTAAAATAAAGTTGATAAAAATAACACACAAACAACTGATTGTAATTTTACTTTTGTGTTATTATCTTTTATATCTTCTCCTAAACTCAGCTATTTGAATAAGTTTTGCTATAGAGAGTTTTCGTTTTAAAGATTCCATCTCGGTTGGTAATAATAAATATAACTTTTCCTATTAAACTTCTTGATCGACTACTTTGAAAATAGATGATATATGTGGAACGGACTGCTATAATTAAGTAATCTTTTAAAGCAAGTATTAATTTGTTTTCTCTTTCGTGAATAATTTTCAGTTATTTCTCTAGTTTATACATCATTTATAAGAAACGTAAAAAGAACTGTTAGATAGTAATGTAATCCTTAAACACCTTAAGCAGCCAAGATAAAGTAAGTAGATTTAATGGAAGTGCTTCTTTCTCTTGAGGTATAAGCAAGTAACATCACTGGGGAGCTTAACGGCGGACTACTGGCGGATCTTAAGGGCTTATAACGCTAAATATCTGGTTTCGATACCTGTGGTAGGCATTGCACAGATAGATCATTGTGTAGCTTTGTGCTTAACAGCTTCTAGCAGTGTAAATCCGCAAACATACCGTTATTCCACTGTGGAGCAAAATATAGATGGAGTCTTATAAACGTTAAAATCAACTTCTAATGTATTTAAGTATGTTTTCTGTGCATATTGACGTTTATCAAACACATATTTGATACTCGTATAAATAACGGCGATACATCCATTAAAGTGATTATACGAATACAGTTTTACCAAATAATTAGACAGTAAAGAAACAGAATATCTTTTTATTTTGATAATAACAAGTCAAATATGTGTAAGAAAATGTGTGTGTGTATATATATATGTGTGTGTTGTATGTATATATATGTGTGTGTGTGTGTGTACACTTATTACGTATGGAGATCTTCTGACACAATTAAGCAATCAAATGTTTAAACATCTGTATTTTTTGATAGATTGTTTAGGCAGAGTATTCATGATGAAACGTTGTAGAATGGACGGCAACTGCCTGTTGTGGAGACCCAAGTATAGAGGACGACGTTTCGAAAGTCTTCTGCCTTTCGTCTTCAGGTCAGTGTGTGTAAACGAAACGAAATTTGGCAGGGGTTTAGTTTAGAGAGAGAGAAGTCCGATGAATTCTCTCCCCCACAGGGGTGTTCACAAACGTTGTAGTTCCTCTTCGTCCCCGCTCGTTGAAGTTTATTTAACTTGACGCGGAAATTTTCCTGAATTTTAATTTGGCTTGTTTGATGTGGTGAAGTGAGGTCGGGCGTATTGAAAATGTCTAGTGAGAACGCTGAGCGATACCAAGACGGCACAAGGGATGTAGGCCAGGCCGGAGCCCATGCCCAAAAAAGACGAACCTAGAGGTTGGATGGTAGGACTGAAATGGTAGGTATCTATTCGTGTGAGTGGGTTTTCTGTGTACATTTTTTGTTATTTGTCTTCTGATGAGTATGTCAAGAAACGGTAGACTGTTTTCTTTCTCCATTTCCAAAGTGAAGTGGGTTCTTTTGTCTACGGAATTGAGATGTTTTAAGAAGGCTGGTAAGATTTCCTGACCGTGGGACCAAATAACGAAGGTATCGTCGACATAAGGTTTGTAGAAACTTTGTTTTATCGATGTGGATGAAAGGACTCTTTCTTCAAGGTCTTCCATGA
The DNA here is from genome assembly GCF_004210375.1 of Tachypleus tridentatus. Lineage (NCBI taxonomy): Eukaryota > Metazoa > Arthropoda > Merostomata > Xiphosura > Limulidae > Tachypleus > Tachypleus tridentatus. The sequence goes on from NC_134825.1 coordinate 124,161,413, forward strand.
ACATGTCTTCAAGGATTGGAGAGGGTGGTGATCCTATGGCTAGATCATCTGTTTGTTCGTAGAATTCCTCGTTGTATTGAAAATAGGTCGATTGTAGGCAAATGGTTGTTAGTTCCATTATGGGGTCTATTTTCATATCTGTTCTGTGTGGTAGAGAATCGTCATTCAGCAATCGTTGTCTGGTGATATGAAAAGTTTCTGGGGTTGGAACATGGATAAATAGATCTGTAACGTCAAAACTACCATAATATCCGTGGATTTGATGTGTAGCTTTGTGAGTTGTTCTATAAAATCTGTCGAGTTTTGAATGTGATGTTCAGTGTTTCCTCGTAGTGAAGCTAAGATAGGTACTACAAAATAGCCATTTGACGGCAAGGTGAGTTTTGATCACTGACGATAGGCCTTAGAGGTATATTAGGTTTGTGTACCTTAGGTAGTCTGTAGAACTGAGGAGGGAAAGTTTTCTTGGATCTTAAGTCTTTGGCTAGTTTCCCGTTGATTAAGCCTTGTTTCTTTAGTTTGTTTAGCTTTCTATTCATAAGCCTTTCTCTCTTCTGTAGGACCATTGGTGATCTTTTTTATACTGGTGTTTGTCTAGTAACTGTTAGATCTGCGTGTCATAATTGTTGACATCTAGGATGACTATACTGTTTCCTTTGTCTGCTTGTAGAATCTTGATGTTGTTATCTCGTTTTAGACGGTTCAGAGCGCTACATTCGTGCTTAGTGATGGCCTTGGCCTTCCTGAGAAGTAGTTTACGCAGTCGAAACAATACATTTTAACTATAGAAACGACAGTGTCTTCAGCCAACTTGCAAGGATGAGATAACACTGCATTTGAAGCTATATATAGGAATCAAACTTTTGGCCGAATCTATGCTATTTCCATGGCTGTTTCAAGCGCTAAAATGTGTGTTTATGAACAAATCTGAACACTTTTATATCCACACTAAATCAAAAGCGCCATATCTGGTTTGAATGTCTCCAGACAAATCTGAACACTTACATCTAAATATAAACAACGGCGTCATATTTGGCTTGGATGATTCTGAACAAATCTGAACACTCTTACATCACTATGCAAGGAGTGGCAAAGTCATTGTTGTTCTTGTTAAAGAAGTTAAACATGTAGTAAACAAGAAAGGATTGGCACGAATCAAAATTCCATTGATAGATATTGATATCAACTAGGGTTTGACAACTGTTACACATACATTGAAATTGTTCATGAATATTATTTTGATAAATTTAATGGTTATTTCTTCTTCACGGCCACTAGGTTAAGTCTGATAACTTCAGTACATAGCAGTAGGTTAAAATTCTTATATCAGGGAATGGTGTTGTGACCTGTGGTGACGAATTTCTGTAATGAACTTCACCTGAAAGTTGATGATAAAATCCCATTCTAAATAAAATCCTATTTCTAAATTTCATTAAATTGCTAATGAGAACGAAAAATATGGTGATGTTGTTTAAAATATTTTGTATGTACATAAACAGCAGACTTAGAAAAGGGAGTCAGCTATAGAAAGATATGATATGGAAAAAGTCGAGTCAGGTTACATGACAGAGAAAACCATGCAAAGATTAAAGGTAAAAATGGGTAAACTAAGCAGGAAAATTTTGTTCCCTTTTTTATTGGAAATGAACTAAGCAGCAAAGTAAGTAAGAATTGGAGGGACACGTTTCCCCATTTTTTCTTGTTTAACTTACCCACTTTAACATCTTTACAAGATTTCTTCTTTTGTATAACCTGGCTCTTGTTGAGACGGTCTGGCATAGCAGGTGATTAAGGCGCTCAGCTTGCAATCTGAGTGTCGTGAGTTAGAATCTCCGTCCTACCAAACATGCTCGTCCTTTCAACTGTTGCGACGTTATAATATGACGGTCAATTCCACAAGTTGGCGGTGGGTGGTGATGACTAACTGCCTTCTCTCTAGGCTTTCACTGCTAAATTAGGGACTGTTAGCGCAGATAGCCGTCGTGTAGTTTTGTGAGAAATTTAAAATCAAACAAATATCTTGATACAGTATTTATCAAGTGGTGAGTCACAACCCTGTTGGGGTTTGAAAACAGGTTTCTGGGGGAGGTACGAACTGTTTACGCTGAGTCAACTTTTTGTATCCTCGAGGTGTCTATGATTTTTACATATCACCCTTGCTATGAAGTATGACAAACAGTTTCTTTATCTTATCAGAGATAATTGGGGTAGCAACGACCAAATCCCAAACGCGGGGGGTGGTCTGGTAAATCCAGCTGAGAAACATTGTCTAAGGACATTATATGTTATTTATGTATTATTATTAACCTTGCTTAAATAATTACATGTGATGTTGTCATTTATACTATTTGTAAAATCATTTTTATTTAAGAATATTTTTATATTATTAATTAATTCATCATGAAACGTTTCATACATTCTAGATATTTTATAATTAATATTATAGCTAGATTTGCTTTAAACAATTCTGAAATCCAACTACTGAAACACAAGCCTGTAAGTCTCGCTTATGATAAACGTTACGTGGAAAAACATGTATTAAATGTAAATTCCATAAAATAATTAAAAGAATATGTCTGTACGTTGATTTAAGCGTAGTGGTAATTGATTTTAAGAATATAATACAAAATCAAATGATAAATGAATTTAAGTGTCATAGATATAATTCCAGGTATATGGTATAAACAAAAAAACGCAACATCCAAAGTCTGTGATGAGTGAGTAATAAATCAAGCAAACGACATCACGTGCTTACCAAATGTGATGCTATCATATAAAACAGCATGTTTAAAATTCACGCTAGAGTGCGCGACGAAAATATTTCACGAATAAAAAAAAATGATTATGAGTTAACAAAAATGAAACAGAACTGGACAACCATTGCTAATGTTACGTGTAGAATATATTGACAGATGTGTTTATATATGTAAACGTAAGAGTGTTCTCAACATAAATAAAATATATGTATACTTATCTGTGTGAGAATAATGTACTTCCATAATATATGTATGTATACGTGTCAGGATACATCTACATAAAGAAATACATGTACTCTGACACAGATAAATGTACATATATATATAAAGGTGCAGTTATAGACTCACAAAGATAAATATGCACATAATGATATTAAAACACTGTTAAAAATAGTGCGTTGTATGAATGTTACTATGTGTACCACCATTTCAACACCAACTTGATATCAGTCTGTGTTATTAATTATTTCTTTTGAAACGATTTTAACACATTTATCAAAGTATTCTAATAGCGAGATGTTTGACAGATGCTTTAAACAAAATTGTGTGTGAAACCTTGGAGTATCTCAGCACCTTATCAGATAGCCATGTTTGACAAACAAAAATAACGACATATATGATATTTGGGTAGAGATCCAATTTTACGGTATTGGTAATTCTTTAAATGCATTTTATGACAAGTACTGCCACTCGTTGTTTTAGATTTATGTATCCGTTGTTGATTGCCACTCGTTGTTTTAGATTTATGTATCCGTTGTTGATTGCCACTCGTTGTTTTAGATTTATGTATCCGTTGTTGATTGCCACTCGTTGTTTTAGATTTATGTATCCGTTGTTGATTCAAGGTGTCACTTCTGTATTAACTCATCTTTCAGAGAACACTCATACACTGTGTTTTTTTCTCAATCAGTATTAATATATATTAATTACTAATATATATGTAAAAATTTCAAAGTCCTTTAAAAGGTCCTTAATTGAGATAGTGGTAACCCTATGCTGTGTCCACCGCAAAAATCCAAATGTGGCTTTACTCTCAAATAAACAAACGTGTTCAAAGTTATCAAAAATTGTAATATTTGCTTTTCGAGTATTTCTTCTCTTAAATAATTTAATCTTGTTCTGTGATGTTTGCTAATTTAATGTGCGTGTTTTGTTTTTGATAAAAAAAAATTGGTTACTCTTTTTTTAATTCATTATTTAGTAATTTCGTAAAGGTAGGATGATTTTTATAGCATAACTACATCAGAATATTTGCTGTGTCTGCTCGAGGGTCTCAAACTCCTGATTCTAGGCTTTGTAAATCCGTATACTTAACGCTGAACCACAGGGAAACTGGTAATAATGAAATAATAGAGATAAAAATGCCTTTTGACTGAATTCGTTTGTCACTGAATAAAAAAGGTTAATAATATGTTGTTATTTTATAAGTGTAAAGCCACATAATGGACTAAATGTACTCTGTTTTGTGCAGAAAATGGAACACGTAATTTTAGTGTTGTAATTTAATAAACTCCACTTTGAGCTGGAGATACTATTATAAGTTAACTCAAACTGTATTTTATGAAAGTAGTGGAAACTTGTACTGTTGTAAGAATCGTCAGAATAAAAAACAATTATTTTAAATGACAAGTAATAAACTTTGTACTCCGAACACACGTACTGATTGTCTGCTTGAGGGTAGTGGGAAGTGTTGTCATCGAAGATGACGAAATCATAGTTGTTAAGGACGCGTTGCTAGGCCATTGTGACATGCGGTTATATTGTCATAGAACTAAATTATATTACCACAGAGAGCGTTATTATGCCGCCATGATGGATAATCACGTAATATTACCAGAAATTAGAAAACGTGTCTCTGGGCATCCATGACTCACATAATACATATCTCATCATGTCTGTACTTAATTAAATAATTGCCTTAAAATATTTTCAGTGTAAGATAATGTCAAAAACATTATTTTATGTAATATGATCAACACATACTTTTTACCATGCACACGACACATGTTTGTAAGTTTAAATTTCCCTTCTAAAAGCTATATCATGCAATAATTAAAATTTTACTTTATTTTTATGTAACAATTTACATAGTCGATAAAATGGTTATTATCCAACAACACTTTTACAAATTTGTAAAAAATAATTTACACATGTTACTTTATCTCATGTTTAATAACAGCGGACTTTTACGTGTTCTTAATTCTCAATGACGAGAAACCTGCTTGAGTTGCAAACTCTCTCTTTGTTGACCTAAAGATGATCTAGGAAAGTCGAAACGTTTTTCTCTGCTTTATTATTAAACGTATTAATACCCACACCAGCCGTTCTGATACACATTTTCACCTATTCTCAATCACTCTTATTAACGTATGATTCTGACGAATATATGAAAGTACTTCTACGGGTTATCAACATTTAGATTTAATTATGTTCTGAAGACGTTTAGCAGATACTGTGAAAGAGAATGTTACTAAATGTAATTTATAAAGGAAAACAATTTCAAACATGTGAATTATGTATAAGTTTTAAACACTTACATCTTTCACTCTAAACGATCTCTTGACACCTCGGGAAGGTTTTTTTATTTTTTTGATATGTGTCTGTAAAATAAAGAAATAAATGGGAAGGCATCAGTTAGGCTACTTATTCTTTTACCAACGAATAGTGGGATTGACTAATATATGTAACGCCCCCACTGCTGAAAGGGCGAACATGTTTGATGGGACGCGTATTCAACACTGCGACCCTTAGATTCTGAGTTGAGCGCCTATCCATCTGGCCTTCCCCTACCGCAAAGCTTGTTGTTAAGCGTCCTTTTAGGACGAATTAATTATAACCAATTTAATGAATTATTGTCAAGCGTCCTTTTGAGGACGATTTAACAGTTTAACTAATTAACTAGTAAGTAATTATGGAGACATGCGTTGCATGAGTAATGGCTGTCTACTTTGCGGCACTATTACGTAATCATCCGTCATAGTCGTCTGTAATGGCGACCTAGCAACGCGCCCTAAGGTGGCATAAATTGGAACTATTATCTCATCCCCACTGCTCCTCCTCTACCCTGATGTATCCATTCAGCACGTGTGCTTAGAGTGCTAGGCTTAATATTGCGTTAGTTTTGAGCATCACAGAAAAAAGATTAGTAATAGCAATTCGCCTCAAGAAGTTGTTCTGAAAAATGAAAACAACAACAATTTTCCATTTAATTACCAAAAATCAAAGTTAAAATCCCATTTTTCTGCTCATTGTAATTTATTTATTTCGTTTAACAAGCAAATAAAACTTTAAAGCCGACAACAATTTGTTGTGAAACTTTCAAAAGCAAATACAGCACTTGATCGAAAAAACGGTATTCGTAATCGAAGTACATAATTTAATGTTTTACTTTATAAAACAAGAAGTAGCTTTTTGTACCACAAAGGATGTAGTTTGGTTAATCCTAAAATATGACATTTATTTTAAGAAAGAAGAAATTTGTATGTTAAAGAAAAAATAAACTTATATAAAAGTTTCGAGTTGCAGTAAAGCTGAAACAATCGGAAACGTTGAATAGGTTAGAATGATTTCGCTTTATATATACACATAATGCTGTAAAGGTAGTGATATCAAGGGAGAGTTGTTTGCTAAAAACGTATTTTAAACTAGAAGTACTTCCGCTAGATCACCGAAAGAGTTCTGTTTCGATAGGAAATAAAACCAAACTTAAGAACGGCAAATCGCTTTATTTCTTACTTTTGAAGTTCATATAACATGCTGTGTAGTAGCATACAGAGTACAAAATTCTTCTCATGATTCACGTCATGCGTATCTTTTACAGACATCACGACACTACAAATTGCAACGCTAAACGTAGCGTCATTTCAGTGTCTACTGACTGACTAACAGACAACACACTACTCTAAAGTGGTGGGTGTGGTTAAAAGTAAGTAACCCCTCCAGGCGACCCTCGAGGGTTGTTATCATATGACCACTGTAACATGAAGCCTCTTTGGATAGTTTCTTATAAGTTCACTGACTTCGTTTTTTCGTATATTATATAAGTGTACATTAATCGATATACTAGTTGTTTCATTAATATATCAGTAAACGTAGCCGAATTGTGTTTCAAAGTTTCAGGTTACCGTTACCGTCTACTATTGATTCTATATTAATTATTAATAGACTGAACATCAGCTAACGTTTCAAAGTAAGGTTTAGAAATATCCAGAATACATGTAAGTTATTAAAACGGAGAGGAAAATATTGTAAGAATGTATAAGAGAAATAATAAATACCACACTACCTGATAAGAGTTTCAGACAATTTCCTTTCGGATATATCGTGCACAATAAAATATTAAAATTGAATATTTTTTAATTTTGTATTCAAATTACGAATCTAAATTCATAAGCGATTCGTTTGGTCAAATTTCTGTTGTCTGTTTTTTTTTCATAAATACCCGCAAAATTAATACGTGAAGGATAGGCAAAAAGTCCATATTTACATACGAATATAATGTATTTATTTAAATGAAGTTAAATAAGTAAACAAAATAATGAAGAAAGACTGCGTTAGAAACAGCAAATCGCAACCTCTGTTTGAATATATTATAACCATATTTTAACCGTAATTTTAAAGCCAAAACAAAATACGCTGCATTTTTTAAAAAAGATCATAGGGTACAAAGTACAACATGAGATTATAAAATGTATCCTAACGCAGTCCTTCCTCATGATTTTGTTTACTTTTTTAACTTCATTTAAATGTATTTATTTAATTTAACATTTCTTATGTGAGACTAGCGAATTGGAAATTAAGACTAATAGACGGTGTATCCCTACCGGAATGAGGTATCCACAGCGGGAAATTGAAATTAGATTTTAGTATTCTAAGTCCTTAAAGCTACTGCTGTCTCATGCGGGACGATAATTTAGAGAAGTAGCTAGATCAGTTTGTAATTTTAATTACAGGGAATGCGTCCAAATTATTATAAATTTGATTATATACATTGAAACAGTTTTAATGTTTGGGGAAAGAAGTAAAAGAAAAGTCATCTTCAGAATGAGTTTCAGACATTCAGTTGAGAAAACTGTACATATAAAAACCAAACACTTTACTGCATCTAGTCACTTCCGTTCATCAAAATCCCAATTGAAAATGGCTTTCCTTTTTAGTAAGAAAACAAATATCTAATAATAAACGCTAGAAGAAGCACTCTCTTAACACATAAAGTTCACGTCTTAATGATATTAGATTTCTTCCCTTACCAAAGATATGCACTATATTGGAAAAGTTATTAGAGATAAACAGATAACGGACTAATCATTCCTTAAGCCAAGATGTTTATTTTTTGGGGAATTTGCACCGACTTAATGATATGTAAGTGTACAAAGTGCACACAGATCATCATAATTCAGTTTATACAGTAATATAAGAATACGCGTCGACTTGCTTTCCAACATTATCACATTGAACTTTACGTTCACCAAACTGAGGATAACAAGGTACCAATTAATTAACCTAGACCATTTTATTCCATAATTTAAGCTTTCAAATAAAAATAAAACATTCAAAGCTAGCCCTATCATTCATATATTTATTAGGTTTTTCCATTAAACCCATTTAATTTTCATTCTAAAGACCAACCACCCTGTGTGTGAAGTAAAGCCGATTTAGTTGAAGGTCACTATTATCCTGCTAAAATTTCTATTTGTGTCTCCTAGTCTTTCAGTTGTCACCATGAAGTACAGAAAACGATAATGCACCAATATTATCAATTCCTTTAAAAATTTCAAACACCTCAAAAAGTTCACGTGTGACCCTTCTTTTTTCAATAGATTTTTCAAAGATCTTAACCTCTCTCATCTATAATATTTTTCCGTCTAAGATATCATCCTACTAATGTTCCTCTGAACCTTTTTCAACGTTAAAATATTCTTTCTAAGGTAAGAAGATCAAGATTGAACACAAAACACCAACTGTGGCCTAACCAGTAATATATACAATGAAATTATAACATATTTAATCATATATTCACTATTTTTGTAGATGAAAGTTAATCGCTATTAACTAGTGCTTGTAGTTGCAATGCTAGAGAAGTAAAATTTATATGCTGGTTACCAGCAAATATCGTGCATTTATCATAAGAAAAATCAGAAAGGCACTTAAGCCGAGGACTTGTATTTCGAATAAATGCAATAGGGCGAAAATTCGAAAATAGGCAGTGCATGTTCTACAGATGAGCTTGCCTAAAGAGCCTATTATATAAGACAGCAGTTTCTTAATGTTTCTTGTCAGTGCTATTAAGGATAATCTTATAAGATGCATTCGTGGAAAATGTGCCTCCACTGTAATGACTTATGAAGAAATTGATTACTAATTATTTCTTGTTAAATAAGACAGAAAGAAACATATTTTAGTAGAAACAACTATGAGCAGGAAATTTAAACAATGCTTGATATGTTTTGTGTGAAAAACAATACATTTCACAATAAGGAATGTGAATAACATTAAGAAAAATTACCAAAAAGAAGCTTTAAATTAGTTGGAACTTGTTCAGGAATTAGCATAAAAATTCTAGCAAAATTTCTTTTCCAAAATGTTATCTTTTCAGGAAATAGAATATTTAGTTAATTGTTCAATTATAGAATTTTGAGAATTTTCAGCTAGTTTTTGATATCAAGATTGCATTTATATTAATATAAGATCGTCTTATATAATTGTATGTTAGAACAAATGTAAATGTAACATTTATATTTTCGTTTAAGATATCATATTTTAATATATATCTGATTAACTGATGGAGAATTTTATATAAGATATCCTTAACCTTTGATATGTTGTTTGTTTGAAAACATTTCGTGAAATGATGTGTATTCTATGTAAATATTTAACGGCGTTAATTAATGACTTATGTCTTAGTTTCTATTCCAAATGTAAGAAAACCAAGAGTGAAACAAAGACGAACTTTGTTATTTAAATAATTGATAATTCCACGTTCTAATATCAATACATACATAAATAACTTGGTAACAGTTGAAACTTAATTATATTGACACTGATTACTTTCATTAAGCGTTCGGTATTAAAGAAATACATTTACATTTATGTATTTGTTTTAGGTTCAATGAACGAAAGACATTTATTTTAAAGGCATGATATTTTAACACTTCTGTCATGTTCGCAATTTTTTTGAATATTAACCTGACCTTTTATCAGCTAACTCAACAGAAATGTCAAACTTGTTAGACTATATTTTCATTACGTACGATGAGCAGTAGCTTGTAATGGTGTAGAGGTTTAATTGTGAGATGTTGTGGTGCATTATGAAAACATTAAATTATTATAATGTCTCAGAAATAAAAATATACAAATTAGTGTTGTTCTACATGTATAATAAATCTACTAAAAATCTTAAAGATTTGCAAAGTGCCGATTTCGTAAGTGCCAAAACTGATGAAAGGAACATCACCCGTTTTAAACAGTGATGGATAATTCCGAATGGAAAGTATGTATCACTGTTAAAATCAATCAAGAAGTTAGGTTTACCGTGACTAGACTTATTTTATTAAAGTAACAAGGTCTGAATGACTTGACAGTTTAAATAGTAGCTTCCTGTGAGCGAGGACATCATGAATAAAAAATTCAACATGTTTCAATAAGAATCAGCGTTAGCGTTTGAAATAACAAACTGCATATAACCTCCTAAGTTTGTGAGTAATTGAAAATTGGATAATGTCATATTTTATCAAATTGTGTTATATTCATTTCTCTCATTGTTTACTATTGCAATCTCACAATGTTGCAATGTTTTACATCTGTCCTAACCCATTTATCTTTACGTCATGTTTATACTTAGATTTGAGTTAAAATTTAAAGGAAAATACAGAGAGTGACAGAAAAAAGAATACATGAAAAATGTTTGTTTCAGGTAAATCCAAATACTTATGAAGACATATTTCAAACTCGAGTTTTTAGTTGTGATAACTTCTTCCTTTTTGTAAACAGTTGTAAATACGCTCATATTTAACATTTTGTTTGCATGTGTGTGAAACTATTTTTATATATGTCAATGAGCTGGTACTTATAAACAGACTTCACTTTTAGAATTTGCAGTGCATACTGTGAAGGCTCATACATTCATATAAAAAATTTAGAAGACCTTTAGACCTCAAATATTTGTAAAAGAAGTGGTTTTATTTTAACCAGCGTTTTACCTTTCCAGCTTCATTAGGGCTAATATACACAACTGTTAGATATTAGAGTATTCGTTAAATTATAAAAAATACTTGTAATGTTCTAAAAAATTTACATGCAGTTTTATAATTTAACTAAAACGAAAAATAAACTAAATCTAATGTGATACACATTTTAGCAGTTAATCTAAAAAAGATCCGTTTTCAATTTTCGTTCGATGACAAAGTGAAGAAAAGAAAGCAAAAATGACTGGTTTAAAAATATTTCAGATTTTAAATTTTCTTATCTTACCCTCAGCTTTTAGGATCATAATATATCTATATCAGTGTTGCTTAATTCAAAGCAAGTTTGGCTGTTCCTTTTTCCTAAATATATCACTGCTATCTACTTATAAATCTGCTATTTTCTGACTTATGTATTGTGTTTTAAACATTTATCGATATTTATAGAAGTTCATAGTTTTTCATATCCTGCAGTGATGGTGATCTTTTAAAGTCCAACTGCCATTTCATCAGTCTTCAAAGTCGTTTAATAATTAAACTGCAAATAGTGCCACTATATGTGATAAAGTTTATCCAGCTTCCAACTGTAAAAAACAGTTGTAGAAATAACTTTAAGAAAACGTCATGAAAATTTATCGAAAAAAAAACGTATGTGGAAAAATGTGACTTTCAGAGAAATGCATATTCTGAAAATTTAACAACAATCTGTACTGGCTTTGAAAAGCTAAGTGTCGAAACAATTAAAAAGACAGTCAACATCGCCAAATCAGAAAACTTTACTAACAGCCCTTTGTGGGTATTGCTATTAAGAATATTAAAAGTGAAACGTCTTTTATAATAATTTATCTAATAAATTATATATTAGAAGATGCTATATTATCATGGGCTTATAGTACTGTTAATTCAATAAGTCTGATACTGTTATCATCCCATTAAAATTATTTTCAGTACACTCTTTCAAAACATTCACCTACAATCCTGTAGTACAGATTTCATTCTTTTATGCAACACTACAGACAGTAATAAAAATATTTTACAGTGATTTTTATAGTAAAGTTCTGCTTCAACGATCTTAAATTAATTAAAAGTTATTTTAAGACTACAAAACAGCAATGCGCTATGTTAAGCTAGCGTTCGAAACATAAGTTCAAAGCACATTCGTTCTCATATCACTTTTATTTATTTTGACACAATTTCATAAAAATCGTGTACTCTTAATGTGTGGTATGTGTGCTTTCTCTTATCCACTTTCAATACCCAACTCTTAATGTGTTTCCACAATGTTTTATGTGAATAATTAATTGACGCTCCTTGGCCAAAGAAGCGTCTTACGGGCTGACGTTGAAAGGTCACGGGTCAAAGTAGGAAGTTAGTTTAATTCAGTAAAAGGCTCTCCTTATGAGCATTATATCGGATGTTGCAGTATAACTTTCTTCTGAATTTATGTATTACTGCAATAGTAGAGGTCATTCTTTTCTATTTCATCCCTCCATCAAAATATATAAGATGTTTGTGTGCTCTCCGCGCATAGTTTGTGTATGTTTTGTTATAGAAAACATAATAAAGTTTTTTTTATTTTTCTTCTTATTTTTTGTGTAGGACATTGCGCCATCTATGAATGTAATTAATGTTAACTTACGTCAAAGATAATAAATACTTCGCAACAACAATAATGGGAGTGGAGTGGTTATAAACACCCAGTAACATACCCCTTGTTCCACATGAGTATCCCATAAAGTGTGGTTGAGATTGACCTTTCGATTTAGGAGTAGTTAGATAACGGATAAACAGACTAACAGATTTTTGTGCTTTATGTTATAAATTTAGCAAACAAAATATTTTAGAATATGTAAGACATGACATTTTTTCACCAAGATGTATCATGTGGTTTTAAAAAAAAAACAAAAGTGTTCCAACGGTATACTAACAAAATATCGCGGAAGTAAAAAAAAGGTAGCTAAATTCTTATGCCCAACTTTACACTATAAAAATAAAACCAACTGATTACGTAGAATCTTCAGGGACGTTCTGGTGAATACTTCTGTTTTTGATTAGTGCCTCACAATTTCATCAGCAATCCAGCTTCAAAGGGTAGTACAAATTACTAGTATAAAATTATTATATTCTATAGATATATATAAAATTCAGTTTTGTGAAGTGCAACAGTTCGAAGTAGTAGTTCCAACATTAGAACCTTTACTTCCGAGACCTCTTTCCAAGGTATCAGATGCATGTTCCATTAATAGTAATGTAGTTCAATGTGATGTATTCACGATTCAAGAGGGTATAGCTAATGTTTTCTTGTGTTCTTTTACTTGTTACGTGTTTAGCCATGCTGAAATATGTTGAGTCATTCAATTATCTTCAAAAATTTTAGTTCTGCATGGGAAAGTACGTCATCACTGAAAGCAAGAAGTACTATTATTCTTAGATTATGCATATCTTATTCTGTGACGATATTCACCAATTTTATTCTGTAAATGATAGTTTGCTAACTATTACTTTATATATGATAGTTTACCAACAATTAATTACTCTAGAGATGATAATTTACTAATAATTACTCTAAATATGATAGTTTATTAGCTATTGCTCTAGAGATGATAATTTACCAACTATTTATTGTTCTAGAGATGATAGTTTACTAACGAAGATCCACAATATTTTCTACAAAGATGTTTTAAATTGATTTTTGAGTCCACTCTAAGTAATTAACAAGATAAAAACTTTAGATACAAATAACTTAATTGTAAAATGGTGATACAAAAATATACTTAAAACCTTTGAAAATTACCATTTAAGAGCTGAAACAAGTGGTGATAAAATTCAAAGGAAATAGTAGAAAATCACATTGTTTGTTTAAGAGCAAAATCGCATTGGACTATCTGATGTGTCCAGCGTAGTCATCGAACTGCGGATTTTCGTGAATAGTCCCTACCAAGCAGGTCTTTATGAGTTAATTAAAATAAATTGGATATAATTAATTTATTTTATAAAGTTTACATTATTTTATATATTATTGTAATAAGATTCCCCTCTATATACAGTCATGTGAAAAAGTTAGGACACCCTATGAAAGCCTGCTTATTTGTGTAACATTTTTGGATATATAGATATTTAATCTCAGTTTTAACAATACTAAGAGATTATAGGAGTATAACTAAACAATTAAAACTGAAGAAAAGACTTTTCAAGATCTTCTGTAAATGTAATTCTACAAAAATGCATATTCTAACTGAGGAATAAGTTAGGACACTCTACCCCTTATAGCTAGTGTTACCCTCTTTGGCTGAAATAACTGCAGTTAGAAGCTTCTTGTAGCCATCTACCAGTCTCTGACATCGATCTGAAGAAAGTTTGCCCCACTCCTCAATGCAGAATTCTTTCAGCTGTTAGATGTTTGAGCGGTTTCTTGCATGTACAGCCCATTTCAAGTAACCCCACAGCATCTCAATGGGATTAAGATCTGGGCTTTGACTCAGCCATTCCAGGACTCTCCATGTGTTAGTTTTCAGCCAGTCCTTGGTGGATTTACTGGTATGTTTTGGGTTATTGTCGTGTTTCAGGGTCCAGTTCCGCTTCAGCTTTAATTTTCGTTCAGATGGTCTCACATGATCTTCAAGCACCTTCTGATACACAGTAGAATTCATGGGGGATTCTATGATTGTGAGCTGCCAGGTCCTGCTGCAGCAAAGCAGCCCCAAACCATGACACTTCCACCTCCATGCTTCACAGTTAGTATGAGGTTCTTTTCCTGGAATGCTGTATTTGGTTTACGCCAAACATGCCCTTTGTTCTGGTGTCCAAATAATTCAATTTTGGACTCATCTGTCCAAAGAACATTATTCCAGAAGTCCTGGTCTTTGTTTACATTCTCTCTGGCAAACTTCAGTTTGGCCTTGATGTTTCTCTTAGCGAGCAAAGGTTTCCTCCTTGCACACCTCCTATGCAAGTTAAACTTGTGCAGTCTCTTTCTGATTGTAGAGGCATGCACTTTCACATCAACAGTAACCAGAGCCTGCTGTAGGTCCCGTGATGACATGTTAGGGTATTTGGAAACCTCTTTTAGCATCTTGCGGTCTGCTCTCGGGGTGAACTTGCTTGGAGAACCAGACCTGGGCATGTTGGCAGTTGTTTTGAAAGCCTTCCACTTGTTGACTATTTTCCGGACAGTGGAATGGCTGATTTCAAAATCTTTTGGGATCTTTGTAAATCCCTTACCAGACTCATAAGCTGTTACAAATTTGTTTTTGGAGACCTCAGACAGCTCTTTTGCTCTCACAATGGTGCTCACTTCACACCAAACTAAATGTCTGAGGTTTAAATAGGGCAAGCCTCATTCAAAATGCTGAGTAACGATCTTCTAATCATGTGCACCTGGTGTGATACACCTGTGTGTGAGTTGAGCCATTTTAAGTGGGAATAAATGTAGGGGTGTTTTCACTTTTTCCTCAGTTAGAATATGCATTTTTGTAGAATTACATTTACAGAAGATCTTGAAAAGTCTTTTCTTCAGTTTTAATTGCTTGGTTATATTCCTATAATCTCTCAGTATTGTTGAAATTGAGATTAAATATCTATACATCCAAAAATGTTACAAAAATACACAGGCTTTCGTAAGGTGTCCTAATTTTTTCACATGAATGTACGTATGTGTCTTTAGCATCAAACAAGTAGAAATTTTAATATGTAAACAGCACTGGTGTTGTTTATAATACTAATACTTTTTATGTGTCTTAAAAACCACGTTACAATCCATGATAAATAAGTGTGTGCCGTCAAGCCATTAGATCTTATTAGGAATTTTACTACAGTTCATGCTGTTACTTTACGAGAAAAAACAAAACGTAAACCTTTACATTACCAAAATATCCAACTGTTACAAATATAGCGAAATACAAGTTATAAACACAGACGTTGGTGTTTTTTTTTTTTTTTGTTATTAAGCACAAAGCTACACAGAGGAAAACTATCGATGTTCTGCTCACCGCGGGTATGAAAACTCAATTGATAGTGCTGAAAGTTCCCAGATATACCGCTTTGATATGGAGAGCAACTTTAATAGAGAGAGTTAATTTAGTCACAAAATACTAATTTGATTTTATTTGAGATATTAGTAACCGTTTTTGTTTTAAATTAGAAACTCATTGAATAAGTAGCATGTATTAATGTAAAAAATATCCACACCTCAGGCAAATGGGAAAGGTGAAACACAGCGAAACACAAATGATGCTCTTCAGTGGCCTTGCCGAAAAGAGAGAAACATAATTTCTGTCTTGGAGTCTGAAACTCAGGACTAACTATCACCTGTGTTTAAACATATGCGGAACACCGTTTGAATCTCGAGGTTTTTCTCTATGTGTGTGTGTGTGTAGAGCTTCAGAGAATTCCAATGTCTGGACACGACTACTCCATAATACTATTAGATTTTGCATATATCTGTGCAACAACTGTGTTTCTGTATCTGAGAGAAATACAGTTATACAAAGATGCAAAGATCAAAATACAATATTTTTTTATGAAGTAGGAAGTGAATTAAGCCATTGCATATAACCACATTTAGAGATATTTATATACCAACTATAACATAATATTTTGCTTACTATAATGTCTATAGTAAGTGTTTGGCTTTACCTTCCAGTTAAATATATATAGTATATATAAATATAATTTGTTATTATATATAAACATTATATATATATATGTATGTATTAAATGGTCGAGTTTTGCTAATAAAACAATTTCGCAGCTTCACTAAAGTAAATTATATTTCATGTGGCCACGTATGGTCATGCTCTATTTGACAACCATGCTTGTTGAAAGTAGCCTTGCAACGTACTTTTCCTTGTAAAATGCTCTGTCCTAAATTTGTCATGTCTAAAGTACATTACTTTCCCCTCCATCAAGTGCACAAGAACAGCGGCTTCTCAGCGACCGTTTCAACACTGTGCCTTCGCAAATACCAACATCCTTCTCCATTTCACCCACGAGATTGGACAGAAAGTATGACTGGAATTTTAGGATTCGTTTTTAGTTAAGCTCAAAGCTACACAATGAGCTATCTGTGTTGTATCTTCCACATGTACCGAAACCCGCTCTCTATTGTTATGAATCCGCAAACATTTCATTGAGCCACTGGGGCAGTATGATTGAAGCCTTATCTTAATGAACTCTGTTGACACTTTCGCCGTAAAAATAGAGGTTGTTTTTGTGTGTGTAGCATAAAGGATGCAAAATATTGGATTAATATCAAACAGAATTTGTTGTCCGTTATTTTTATATCCACTGTTCTAATCTATAACTTACCCAAGCTCAGTATCCAAGAACGATCACAAGTTAAAACGTTTCTCGACATGCTGTGGACCATGTTTGAACTCGGTTTCAGACAGTGAACCGGTCTTAAATGGCACGAGATTTTTACCATTATGACGGTACGCAAACGCTTTATCGATCTTCTTATGGTACTGCCATTTACCCTCCTGCTGTACAATTTATTTATAGTTCTGATGTATGTTGTTCCACAGAAACTTTATGGTTATTTATGGTTAGTTATGGTTATTAAATTTTATATTCGTTTTAATATAATACACTCATCTTTTATGCTACAAGTTTACTGAATAGCTTAAGAGTTGTCTCCCAGTCTGGAAGAGTTAGTAATAATTTACATAATGTATAACACAAGATCTGATAAGGTAAAATTAACAAAAGCTGTAAACCTTTGAAAATAATGCAAAGATGAAATAAATTTTCCTGATTGTTATTTGATAACGTGCGTAAATTCGTAAGTGTAATGAATAAAGTACATTTATTTTAAGTTATACAATGGATCATCTTTGTGTAGGGATAGAACTCCAAACTCTGGCGTTATAAGCACCCTATTTCGCTGATAGGTCATTGTCAGTCTAATTTAATGAGCTAGTATAGTATATAATTTTATAAATTTGATAACGTATACCCTACCAGAACAAAAAAGAACTTAAAATGGAAAATGCAACATAACTGTTAAAAGCTTGCTAATTGAAAATACTGCTTCAGGATACTTCAGTTAATATTTTATTCCCTAATATGTTTTTCTTTCCCTCCAACTCTGAACTCAAACTTCAGGTAACATGGTCACAGTAGGGTTGGAACATAAGAGAATCTAGAAACATTGACAGTCATACATCATAAATCTCGCGATTATTCAATGTCGAAGTTTGTATGTGTAGTGGATAAAAACTAAAAAAGAACTGATAAGTAGCTAGTCAGTAGGGCGAGTTTAACTACAGTATAATTTATGAAAAGCTCATTTTAAATTCCTTTGGTCAACAAGTAATGCTTGATCATCTAGTTTTTAAAAATATTAACTTTTAAAAGTGATTTGTGTGAGTGGGGAACATACAAAATATTGTAAACGATTCTTAAAATCCAGTATTCATATTCACGATTATGCTATCAATTCTAAGAAAACATACACATTTACAGGTGTTACTGTCCTTATTGTGTTAAAAGTTTTTGCTGTCAAAATAAAACTTAGAATGTTTAAACAATGAAAAAACGAGTTCGAAAGCGGCAGCATGTGTGTAATGAAGGGGAGGCAGGAATTAGTCAATGAACCTCTCATGTTATTATTTATGAGATTGTATTTATTATTATACATCGATAACAAAAAAAAGATTTTATGCTTATGTGACCTCCATAGCTCCAAGAAGAAAGATCCTAGAGACCTGAAACTTTGCACGCTTACTAAGGGGATCCTGAGAGTGTGCGCCTTGTTATTATTTTTTAGATTTACCCCTAAATATTTTGGCGAACGTTTTGCCCTATAGTTCTTAAGCCCAATAGTTCTGATTCCTGAATGTCTTAAATGTCAGTTCGACTTAACTTTGCACCATTAGTAGTAAGAAGGCGCAGAAGCGATCACTCAAGGTTGCTGGTCTCAACCTGCAAAATCTATAGGTTTCTCTTGGCCGAGTTTACGTTTGTTACTTTAGGGCTAGTGATGGAAAGAACCTTTTCATCTTGGGACCAGATGAGAGAACATTGAACATTGTCTTTTCTGAGGCACTGCAAGAAAAACTGAATATAATAAAACACTGTAATGTAATGTGGTAGAAGTATATGATTATATAATGTAGTATAAAATTGTCAGTGTAATGATAATGAATTAAGATGTAAATTCTTCTTAACTTACATCAAGGATTTTTTTTATAAAATAAAACTTATGATCTTTTTAGGCTTCTGGGAAAACAAAATCTTTGAATATATTTTTGGCTGACAATCTTATCTAAAATATGTTCAAATACACACACACATACACAAAGTGGGCCAGTAAAATATCAATCTGATAAACCGATCAAAACCGTGTACATTGGCTGGTTATGTGATATGTTTACGTGATATAATTAATTTTTAGAGGGGGTTAGTGGGTTCATGACTTATTCGAGCATATGGATTATAAGAAAAAATGCGGTAATATAGCGTACGTATACCGAAAAAAGGTAAATATGATAACTAAAACAACTTCTAATGCCCATACCAATATAAAAATAACTATACACTTTTAGAACAGATCAGCTAAAGTTTATTCAATATTTATGCCTATTTATGATTCTAGAGGACGTGAAATTTTCAGAATTTCCAATCATTTTAGAGTAATGTTAGTGCACGTATTCTTTTTATTAATAGTACGAATGCAAAGAGATGATGAAGAACGAAAAAAAATCTTGATTTTTGTTATTCTTAAGTTTTAAACTTTGGGACACTCTGGATTGCTGAAAAACAGTATATACAGCGTAGATAGAGCGGCTATGCCAGTTGACTATGAAAAAGTAAAACGATAACTATAGAACTTAATTATAAGTATATTATTAGTAATGAACAAAAATACTAGTTAAAAGAAGTAAATGTTCCAATAAACTTGCATTTCAACTATTTAAAAATGCAACGCTCATTTGTGTTACGAAAAGAAACGCTACCCTACGGGCGGCTGTTTATACTAGAAATTATTTATTGTAGTATTCATACCTCATTGAAAAATATTAGAAAAAAATGTACATTTTCTAAAAATTATTTTTCTAGGAAGAGCCGCATAGAAAAAGTGTGCAGATTGTTTTTATATAAAGTTTGTTTTTTTGTATATTAAAATGGTACCCTTTATTGTAAAAAGTAAGTTTTCTCTTAAGAACTCTATCTTCAGTGGCGACATAGCAACTTATAGAACAGCTCTGAGTTTTTTTGCTTTTGTTTTTCAAATAAAAACTTTTAACTCATAGTTCTGTTATATTTGAGATCCAATTACAGTTTGGGACCCAGGATATCAATGTCTTTCGTAATCTGAGGGTCGCGGGTTCGAATCCGATCACACCAAACGTGCTCGCCATTTCAACCGTGGAGCCGTTATAATGGTACATTCAATCTCACTATTCGTTGGTACAAGAGTAACCCAAGAGTTGGCGGTGGGTAGTGATGACTAGTTGCCTTCCCTCTAGTTTTACAATGCTTAATTAGGGACAGATATCCCTCGTGTAGCTTTGCACGAAATTCAAAACAAAACAAACGGTAAGTAAATACAGAAAAACGTATTGGACATTTTTTATAGAATAAATTGTTAGTCTTTCTATTCTTCTGTCAACAGGGTTTTTACAGGGGATAACTCAAAGTGAATTTACTCAAACTTTAATGACTTCTTTTTTTTTAGCGTTAATTCCAACTAACCTAAAGAATGCTCTACTGTGACCATCCGAATTGTTTGATCGTTTTCTTCAACTTGGCGCGAAGCTAACTGAGGGTTATCCACGCCAGTAGTCCTGATTTAGAAGTGATAGGCTTTTAGCAGTTAGTCAGCACTAACCATCCCCAACTCTTAGGCTACTCTTTACCGTGGTAACGCCTACATGTCTGAAATAATGAGTACGTTCAATAAGAGGAATTCGAAGATCTTACCAGTAGAGTGTGAGTAGAGTTCCCCAATCTCCAGGCCATGACAGGCCGTGATCATTCGAACAATATTCAAAATATCCTTTGCAAGGGAAACTTACCTACACGTGTGAGAGATTAGTTATATCAAATATTTTACTGATGATATCTTTGGTCAAAAATATCTGAAGCCGACTGAGATTAAGACTGGCTAGCCTTGGAAGATTTAAAGCTTCTTCTTAGCAGGTTCACATTCTTCCATTCTTCGTGGTCCGTGCATGTCAGACGATCAGTCGCTCAACGGAGGTTCCGTACAACGTACTGGACTTTAGGTTTGTATAATCTTTTCATGGCACACAACCTTGCAGAAAAGTATTTGCAATTCATCAAAATTAAGTGTTTTCATGTCATAGAATATTAATAAGTATATTTTAAAGATATTTATTACAGCATAAAAAATTATAGAAATCAATACTTCTCAGTTAATTGCAATCAATCCCAGTTTTACTTTACTTTATAGGAATGATATAGATAGAGTAAAAACCTAAATACCCTGTCGAATATGTTTCCTGTAATGTTTGATAGCAGTAAAATTTTAGGATGATCTGGAACACTGGATATACTATTTCTCGGGCGCTACTTTTTCTTATAAAAAAAACTTATAAATGTTATCGAAAGAAACGTATAGCTAAATAAAATGGTAAATGTCACATCACAGAAAATGTAAAAATAATTATGATATATGTTAAAATTTAGGAACGAGACGACATACGAAAAGAATAAGTAATGAAAGAGAAAACTTAAATGCTATACCCTAACAAACAGAGCAAATTATTTTACTTAATTCGGATGATAAGTTCGAATGGCAAAATTTTCCATTTGCCTTCTAGTCTGCATAAAGTATTAAGTAATAGGCTTACCGCTCAGACTGCGCCCATTTTTGATTGCACCCTGAACAAATACTTTTCTAGCCCTACCCTAACTATAGCTTTGTACAGTGACAGACTGTTGATTGGAACAAGTTTTAAAGTTCGAGTTTTATTTTCAAGTGGAACTGTATGCGTTTTTTTAGCTTCACAATTTCCTTTATCCACCAGTGAGCCAGCGGTAAACTGACAGACTTATAACCCTAAAATTCCGACTTTAATTCAAGGTGATAGAATGAATATAGATAGTTTATTGTGTAGCTTTACGTCAGAAGATAAAAATAAAACAACAAAATCTATTGCATCAGTTTCAAATAAATTAAAAACCTGATATGACAAGTATTTAACATTTCTTGTAATCATTGTCACACTATAGGCATTTATGTTCTGTACACACGTTTTTGGCACAAACTAAACCTGATACCAACAACTCTAGGTTACGATTAGCCAGTTCTCAAGGTCACCTCACTTCGAACATCCGGTTTACGTGGACTCAACATCCACGCCTATATGTGTAATAATTTCCTCCATACATTAACCCTTTATTCTCTTGAATAACAAGTTAACTATTCGAAAGTGCTAGAGTTTTTAGGTCTCACTTGAAAGCCATTGCAACATGTGTTTGTGTGTGTGATCTTGTGTTCAAACTTTTTGCTCAGAGTGTATTAAACATTCTACTTCACTACGAAATCGAAGCTAATTTTTATTTTATATTCTTTTAAAGGATCTCAAAATTCAAATACTTCGTAATTGCAATGTTTGAATTTTCAAACGAAATTTTAAACAAAAACAAACTCGAAAAAATCTTTACTAATAAAATCCAGTCAAGATCCACTTATCTGACATCATTAAACAAACCAAACATATGTCATCCAATGTGGTAAAGAACCGCAGACTGTTCCTGTAACTAATTTACACCATAACCAAAATAATAGTAACTGAAAACACTGAAAGTTTAAATAATAATAATGACTGCTAATAATGATAGTTTAAATAATAATAATGACTGCTAATAATGATAGTTTAAATAATAATAATGACTGCAAACATTGATTATTTAAATAATAAAAATAACTGAAAACATTGATAGTTTAGATAATAATAATAATTGAAAACATTGGTAATTTAAATAACAATAATAACTGAAAACATTGGTAGTTTAGATAATAATAACTGCAAACATTGCCAGTTTAAATAATAATAATTGAAAACATTGGTAGTTTAAATAACAATAATAACTGATACATTAATAGTTTAAATAATAATAACTGCAAACACTGATAGTTTAAATAATAATAATGACAACTGAAATAATTGACAGTTTAGGAAAATGAATTTTACCAACAAGCTTCATTCGTTAAATGAGGGAATATTTCCAACGATAATATCTTTGTTTTTTATCAACTTAAGATACAAATAAACATGCTTGGAAATTGAATTAAGTTTAAAAATTCACAACAAATAGAATCTTTATATTCCTCTCTAAATATCCTGTTTTTTTACAACTCTAGAGTGCTCCAGAAAACCAGTTCTTTGGCAGTATTAATGCATTCGTGATTTTCGATATTCACAGCTTACCTTCACAAAGACATTTTTAATTTTGCAGTGTAAGACCAGAGGGAAAGCAGCTAGTCATCACCGACACCGCCAACTCTTGAGCTACTCTTTTACCAACAAATAGTGGGATTGGCCGTAACATAAAACGCCCCCACGGCTGAAAGGGCGAGCATGTTTGTCGCGACGAGGATTCGAACCCGTGACCCTCATATTACGAGTCGAACGCCTTAACTCACCTGGCCATGCCGGGCCGTAAAAACTTTAATTGAAATAAGATCAGATCTTAAGAACGAATTTTTACTTCAAGTGGGTTTCTCGTGATCATGAGATAACATATTTATTTGCATATTTAAAATAGTTTTAATATAATTTACTCAAGACTCCATATACTCTTTGTGATTGAATGGTTTGGTGGATGTGTAAAGTATGCTGTGGTTAACTTATGAACATGACTGCTATTAAAACTATGAGGAAATGACCATAGACTTGAAGAAGATCTGTAGAGTTGGAGTAAAACATGTTTAATACATCGTTTAATAGCAAACCTTACACTTAATCTATTGCAGTTATAAGAACACTTTTACTTAGCTTGCAACAATGTTGTAACTCATTATCTTCATGGAAACAAAAAATTGCTTACACATAGTTAAACATCGAAAACAGAAAAAGTTCTACACAGATGTCAGTTTTGTTGAAACAGAGAGTAGGGAATGAAATTTTGATAATAGATTTTTCACAGAATTTTGTGTAACTTTGCATAAAAGAGTGGAGTAGCTTAATTAACTGGAAAGATAGAAGTCGAGACGATTACTGGTAATTTAATGAAACAGAGGAAGTTGTCCCGACACAGTTACTTCAACACGTTGTTTAATGCTCTAAGTGTTTCTCTTTTAAAATCAAAATACGTTTTTAAGCGGATTTTCCTTCTAAGGTGGTTTGAGTTCATTATAGATGAAATTAAACAAATATAAATGAAAGGGCTACAACGTGCAGAACAAAGATATAAAACTACCACTTTCGAAGATACCTTAACACGTGAGATCCCAAACATGAAGTCATAGAAAAGTGTCGAAGGGGGAGGTAGCATAACAAATTCAGGAAGTAAAAACTAATGCTAATGTACTTAGTACCTATGTATCCATTAGGCAAGATGGAATGTACTAGAAAAGGGGTTTGTGTTG
Organism: Tachypleus tridentatus; assembly: GCF_004210375.1. NCBI lineage: Eukaryota > Metazoa > Arthropoda > Merostomata > Xiphosura > Limulidae > Tachypleus > Tachypleus tridentatus. The sequence goes on from NC_134825.1 coordinate 124,185,910, forward strand.
AAAGTTTGGGAACCTATTCCCTAATGAAACATTTGGGTTTTTCATTTTTTTTCATCACACAAGAATAAAGATTCTTTACAAATAAAATGTTCATGACATTTCTGTCTTTTGCTTTTCGTCGTATTTAAAAAGACTGTTCCTTCAATCTATAATGCATTTAAGATAATTTAGAGTTATATCCTTTTTTGATAAAGTAATGTCTTTGTAATGATAGTATGTATATGACCTTACTTTAAAATTCACCAAAGATGATTTGTTTTGTGAAACTTCAGCAGATAAATTGCAATTTTTATAACAACAGTCCCAGAATCCAGTTTAACCAGAATGTAATGCGTATTGAGCTGCGAATTAAAACAAAAGTTCAAAAATAAGTATAACATTTGTGGAAAATGTTTTCAGACACAAATGGTTTTATTATGAGGTCCAAACTGCAGCAGTGAAGAAAGTATGCGTAGTATTTCTTAATTGCTTATGTTATAAAAGTACAGAAATAGCCACTATTTCCTTCAAACTTTGCTTTTGTGACCTGGATAATAAAATTTAGAAATTAACTTATTTTCTATGCAAATTTGCACATTTTCATTTACATAAAATCTGAATAAACAACATACGAATCAAGATTTACATGTATTTATACTAAAGTTATACAAAAAAATTCAAGAATGTTTAGAAGTAAGTAGTTTCTCGAGATTTGCGACTGTAATGTCAATCGCTTTCACGTATCAGCTCCCAAATATAGTCTTCCAGCATGTTTTCGTTATGCGCTCCTTGGTAGCGGCGTTTAAAGTCCAGTATATCTTGATGGAAGCGCTCGCCTTACCCTTTGAGGTGTACCGAATGACCCAGGGGAAAAGACTGACACCTATTCCCGTTATGGAGCAGAACAGCTTTGAGGCTTCTGTATAAGCTATCAGTGAAGAGGCGCCAATCAATTGCCTTGCACAGACCGGATACATTGTGGCAGAAGCAGAGCCCATCTTGAAGAGTGAAAAAGTTTAGAAAATGTTGGTGATGGTTCCTTTGACTTGCGACTTGTACACTTTCATCTAAGAAATCCCACTCCTTGAGCCTAGTTGTCAAAAGCTCGGCATTCGACTTTATTAGATCAAGATCTTTGGCTAAGTCATTGAGGTCTCTTTGGTTGGGGTAATATAGGTTTCTCTCACCAACTGCACCTCTGAAATTGTAATTTGGATCTTTAACATATACTTTCTCTTCTGATTTGCTGCTCTCATCTGAAGATGGCTGTTTTTTCTCTTGCAGAGTGGGTACAGGAAGCTAAGGGCAATGTGGCACTGGGGCGATGGATGATGGAAGGTCCGGATATGTGATAGCAGATGCATTCTTGCCAGCCCGAAGTTTGGAAGGATCTGCCATGCAGAAGTAACAATTGCTTGAGTGGTCAGTGGGTTCACGCCAAATTCTTGAAATAGCGAACTTCATTGCTCTCTTTTCTCTTTTGTACCATTCTGCAAAAGAGCAAAATAAAATTGTTATTATGAAGAATAAATTTATTTAATCCACAACCTATGTATAAGAGATTCATGCAAAATATTTTATATGGGATATTTTTTCTATACTATTGGAAATCTAAAAAATAGATTCAAAGATATTTAAATTTTAAAAGGTCTAAAATTTCTATAATATAAATTCTTACTATTCAAGCAAACAAAATATGACTAGTTTACCTTCTAGAAATTTGTGCAGCGTTCGCAGGTAAAATGAGGTTCTCAGGGCTTACCTTGATTCGTGACAGGTATGCCGAAATATGCCTTATAGGCTTCACACACATTAACAGATGTTGTCACAGAGTACTTTTTCGCTCTTGTCTTAATTAATTGGCCACATACATACCAGAATTCATCTGGAGAATGCTTGCAGTTTCTTGACGCCATCTCTGATAAAATCAGATAGATCTATGCGTTCACTTAGGCAGCTAGAACTAAATTGAAGAGGTGAGTGGTGAGTCCCTGTATATATATTACTATGGAAAATTTTAGAAAATTCTCTATCAGGTACTTAGCACTAAATCCACCTGGAAAATGTTCTGAAAAATGGGTAAATTTGAAAGTTACGTTACTCAAGTCACAAATTCAAAGTTTGAAGAGAAAAATATTTTTTTCCTTTACTTTAGGCATAAGCAATTGGGAAATAACACTTTCTGCCCAGGAACAAGAAAAAGTAAATATTGTGTTACATAGTGTTATTATACCATATTTTGGAACTCATACTAACCATTTTGACTTCTCGAAGTAATTTAAATCTGCCTGTAAAAAAATAAATAATTTAGACGACAATTTCAGCGCAGTGGAACAGCTGTAAGCCTTTAGCTCACAACACCAAACACCGGGTTTTGTTACCCATTGAGTCAATGACCAATGAATAAAGATTGTTTCATTATAAAAGTACCTGCACATGTTACTAGTAGGTTCAGATTTCACAAACAAGAAAATACTGTTCATGTAATATTATCGGTGTACTTATTTCAGTATAGATATTAAAAATTGTTTCATTAGAAAAATAACTGTATATGTCACTAATAGGATCATATTTCACAAACTAAAAAAATACTGTTGATGCAAGATTGTCAGTGTATGTAATTCAGTATCGATATCCTAATTTGACTGTAGTGATCAAAGAGTCAGTGCGCGATAGGTGGACGAAAGCGTAGATTTTTCTCATAAATATTTACAGATTGAGAAGTATTTTGAAGGTACCTAATATTTCATGAGTGAAAGCTAGCATATTTCTTATTTTTCAAATGCCCGACATATTGGGAGCATCTGTGTCATGAAAGGATAATCGATTAAAAAGAATATACCTATAAAATCTGACCAATCAGTCTTCACAAGTCAAAACGGTATGTTCCCTCACAGGTGGAGTTATCTAAACAAACAATCGTCAACCAGGTGGTAGAATTCTATTTATATTAGATAATTGTTTGTTTGTTTGTTTTGAATTTCGCGCAAAGCTACTCGAGGGCTATTTGTGCTAGCCGTCCCTAATGTAGCAGTGTAAGACTAGAGGGAAGGCAGCTAGTCATCATCACCCACCGCCAACTCTTGGGCTACTCTTTTACCAATGAATAGTGGAATTGACCGTAACATTATAACGCCCTCACGGCTAATAGGGCGAGCATGTTTGTCGCGACGAGGATTCGAACCCGTGACCCTCATATTACGAGTCGAACGCCTTAATTCACCTGGCCATGTCGGGCCTCTATATTAGATAAACCATGTGTACTTAAACTATACGTATCCATACGTAATAAAAGAAAAAAAAAAAGCAGTTTGACGTTTATGTATTGTCTATATCAAATACAGAAAGGTACGAAAACAAGTATACAAGTTCTATGCCATTTTATTTGCCATAATATTTCCTCTTAGTTATAGCGTTATCTAATAGATTTGAACTAGAACATATTAAATGTAAAGATTACCCATTAACTAATACTAATACAGTCGGACTCGAAGATGTTAATGCAATGATCTATAAAGTAACAGAATCGAGCTACAACATGTAAGATTTACTGATCAATTAACTAACAGAGTTGAACTTGAATACATTAATGGTAATGATCCATCAGCTAACACGTAGAGCTGTATTCTGTAAAATGAAATAATCTTTAGCTAACAAAGTGGAACTAGAGTTTGTTAGATACAACAATCCATTACCTAACACAGAAAAGAACTAGAACATGTTAAACTTAGTGATTCATTAGCTAGGACATATTAAATGTAATAATCCATTAAACATGAGTGTCGGACTAGAAAATATTAAATTAGTCATCCATCTGCAAAGCAATTTGACTAAAATTTATTAAATGTAATGATTCATTAACTAACAGAGAAGAATAGAACATGAAAAATGCAGTGATTCGTTATCTAACAGAATGAACTAGAATATATTAATTGTAATGACCATTAACTTACAGAATCAAACAAGAATATGTTAAGTTAGTGATACATTAGCTAAAAGATTTGAACAAGAATATGTTAAATGTAACGATCCAATAACTAACATAGACGTATCAAAATATTTTAAATTTAGTGAGACATTAGATATTTTAAATGCAATGATCCAATAACTAACATAATCAAACTTGAATATGATAAAAGCAATTACCCATTAACTAAAAGAATCGAACTACAACATCTTAAATACAGTGATCCATTAGCTGATAGAGTTGAACTATAATATATGAAAAGTAATTATTCATAACTAACGGAGTCAAACTTGAATCTGTTAAATACAATGATCCCTTAACTAACAACGTGACACTACAATATAATAGATGCAGCGATCAATTACCTAATAGACTTGGACTAGAATATATTACACTTTGTTTTGTTTTTGAATTTCGCGCAAAGCTACTCGAGGGCTATCTGCGCCAGTCGTCCCTAATTTAACAGTGTAAGACTAGAGGGAAGGCAGCTAGTCATAGTCATCACCACCCACCGCCAATTCTTGGGCTACTCTTTTACCAACGAATAGTGGGATTGATCGTCACATTAAATCGCCTCCGCGGCTGAAAAGGCGAGCATGTTTGGTGCGACGGGGATGCGAACCCACGACCCTCAGATTATGAGTCGAACGCCATTTTACACTTAGTTATAAATTAGCTAACAGAGTTGAACTAGGATATATTAAACACATTAACTTAGTGAGTCGAACTAGAATATGTTAAGTTAGTGATCCATTATCTAAAATATTTGAACTAGGATGTATTAAATGTAATTATCAAACTATAATTTGAAGTATAATATATTAAGTGATTCATTATCTGACAGAGTCGTACTTGAACATGTCAAAACAACGATTCGTTATCTAACAGAGTTGAAATAGAATACATATTAAATGTAATATCAAATAACACAGTGGAACTAAATATTTTAAATATAATGATCCATTAACTAATGTAGTCGTACTAGAATATATTAAATTTGGTGATCCCTTAGCAAACAGATTTGAACTAGAATATAATAAATTAAGTTATCAATCATTTAACACAGTTGAACTAGAATATACTAAATGTAATAATTATTTAACTAACAGAGTCGAGTTAGATTATATAAAATATAATGATCTATTGCTTAACAGAGTTCAAGTAGAATATGTTAAATGTAATAGTCATTTAACTAACAGAGTCGAACTGGAATATTTCATATGCAATGATTCATTAAGTAACAGAATCGAACTAGAATATGTTAAGTGCAATGATCCATTAGCTAACAAAGTTGAATTAGAATATATTAAGAGTTATGATACATTAATTGACAGAGTCGAACTAAAATATGTTAAATTTAGTGATGCAATAGCTAACAGAGTTGTACTAAAATGTGTTAAATGCAATGACCTATTAACTAATAATATCAAATTAGAATATGTTAAACGCAATGATCTATTATCTAACAGAATGGAACTGGAACATATCAAATGAAATGATCCATTAACTAACAGATTTGAACCAGAATATATTAAATATTATGATCCATTAACTCACAGAATATATTAAACTAGAATATATTAAACGCAAATATCCATTAGCTAACAGATGTTAGTAGAATTTATTAAATCTAATGATCCATTATTTAACAGAGTGGAACTAGAATGTGTTAAATATAATCATCCATTATTTAACAGTGTGGAAGAAGATATGTTAAATGCAATGATGTATTAAGTAACAGAAAAGAAATACAATATCTAAAATGTAATGATGTATTAGAAAAGTGAGTATTAATAGAATGTAATGATCCATTAACTAACAGAATTGAACAACACTAGACTAAATTTAGTCATCCATTATCTAAGAAAGACGAATTTCATTATGGTTGATGAAACGATCCATTACCGAACAAAGTTTAACTAGAATATGTTCAAATTATTGATCCATTTGCAAACAGATTTGATTACAATATATTAAATATAATGATCCATTATCTGATAGACTCGAAATAGAATGTGTTAAGTTAGTGATCCATTAACTAACTGATTGGAATTATAATATGTTAAAAGTAATAATTAAAATAGCTAACAGAGCCGAACTACGACATGTTAAAGAAAATGGCCACTTAGCTAACAGATTAGAACTACAACATGTTAAAGTTAGTGATATATAAGCTAAAAGATTTGGTGCAGAATATATTAAAGTAAATGATCCATTAACTCACAGAGTCGAACTAAAATATGCTAAATACAATAATCCATTAATTAACAATGTCGAACTAGAATATGTTAAATGCAAAGATCTATTAACTAATATAATCAAAGTAAAATATGAGGAATTTAGCAATGCATCAGCTAATAGATATAAACTGGAATATATTAAGTGTAATATCCTTTAACTAAGAGAGAAAAACTGGAATACGTTAAATTTAATGATATATTAGCTAACAAAGTCGAACGAGAATATCTTAAATGCAATGATCCTTTAACTAACAAAGTCGAACTGCAATATATGAAATGCAATGGTCCTTTAACAAACATAGAAGAACTAGAATATCTTAAATTCAATGTTTTAATAGCTAACAGGTTTGAAATAGTATATATTAAATATATTGATACAATAACTACCAGAGTAGAGCTAGAATTTGTTAAATGCAATGATCCATTAACCAACAAAGTCGAACTGGAATATGTTAAATTTATTGAATCATTAACAAACAGAGTTCAGGTGGATTATGGTAAATGGAATGATCCATTAATTAATAGTGTTGGACTTAAATGTGTTAAATTTAGTGATCCATTAAATAACAGATTTGAATTATAACATATTAAAGGTAATAATTCTTTAATTAACAGAGTCGAACTAGAATATGTTAAATAAAATGATTCATTAACTAACAGAGTTGAAATAGAATATGTTATATGTAATTACCTTTAGCCAAATAAGTTGAATTGGAATATATTAAATGCACATTAATTAATCCTATTAACTAACAGAACAGAAATAGTGTATGTCAAATGGAATGATCAATTAGTTAACAGATTTGAACTAGAATGTATTAAATATAGTAATCCATTAACTAACGAAATTGAATTAGGATATGTTAAATGCAACTATCCATTAGCTAACAGATTTGAACTAGAATATAGTAAATGTAATTATGCATTAACTAACAGAATTGAACTATACTATGTTATATGCAATGATCCATTAGCTAACACAGTCAAACTAGAATATGTTAAATTTAGTGATGCATTAGCTAGCATAATGGAACTAGAATGTATTAAATTTAATAATCCATTAACTAACATAGTCATACAAGAATATAAATGGAATGACATATTAAGTGAAATAATCGAACTAGAATATGTAAAATGTAAAGATGCATTAGAAAAGACAGTTAAACTATGATATATGAAATGTAATGATCCATTAGCTAACAGAGTCAAACTAAAATATGTGAAATAGAATGATCCTTTAATTAATGTTATATGCGATTATCCTTTAGCTGAAAGAATTGAAATGGAATATGTTAAATGCAATGATCCACTAACTAACAGACTAGAACTAGCATATGTCAAATGTAATGATCAATTAGCTAACAGATATGAACTAGAATGTATTAAGTGAAATGATCCATTGAATACGAATATTGAACTAAGATATAATTGCAACTATCCATTAGCTAACCTATTTCACTAGAATATATTAAATGTAATGATCCATTAACGAACTGAGTGGAACTAGAATATGCTAAATTTACTGATGAATTAACTAACAGATTTAAACTAGAATATATTTAATGTAACGATGCATTAACTAATAGAGTCGAAATGGAATATGTTAAATTAGTGATCCATTAACTAACAGATTTGAAATAGAATATGTTATATGTAATTACCTTTAGCCAAATAAGTTGAATTGGAATATATTAAATGCACATTAATTAATCCTATTAACTAACAGAACAGAAATAGTGTATGTCAAATGGAATGATCAATTAGTTAACAGATTTGAACTAGAATGTATTAAATATAGTAATCCATTAACTAACGAAATTGAATTAGGATATGTTAAATGCAACTATCCATTAGCTAACAGATTTGAACAAGAATATAGTAAATGTAATTATGCATTAACTAACAGAATTGAACTATACTATGTTATATGCAATGATCCATTAGCTAACACAGTCAAACTAGAATATGTTAAATTTAGTGATGCATTAGCTAGCATAATGGAACTAGAATGTATTAAATTTAATAATCCATTAACTAACATAGTCATACAAGAATATAAATGGAATGACATATTAAGTGAAATAATCGAACTAGAATATGTAAAATGTAAAGATGCATTAGAAAAGACAGTTAAACTATGATATATGAAATGTAATGATCCATTAGCTAACAGAGTCAAACTAAAATATGTGAAATAGAATGATCCTTTAATTAATGTTATATGCGATTATCCTTTAGCTGAAAGAATTGAAATGGAATATGTTAAATGCAATGATCCACTAACTAACAGACTAGAACTAGCATATGTCAAATGTAATGATCAATTAGCTAACAGATATGAACTAGAATGTATTAAGTGAAATGATCCATTGAATACGAATATTGAACTAAGATATAATTGCAACTATCCATTAGCTAACCTATTTCACTAGAATATATTAAATGTAATGATCCATTAACGAACTGAGTGGAACTAGAATATGCTAAATTTACTGATGAATTAACTAACAGATTTAAACTAGAATATATTTAATGTAACGATGCATTAACTAATAGAGTCGAAATGGAATATGTTAAATTAGTGATCCATTAACTAACAGATTTGAATTACAATATATTAAATGAAGTGATCAATTAACTAACAGAGTCGATCTATAATATGTTAAATGCAATGATCTATTAAGTAACAGAATCGAACTACAACATGATAAATTTAGTGACCTATTAGCCTACAGAGTTGGACTAGAATATTTTAAATGTAAATATACATTAACTAACAGAGTCGAATTGAAATACGTTAATTATAACGATCCTTTTGATAACAAAGTGGAACTAGAATCTGTTACATACAACGATCCATTACCTGACAGAGTTGAAGTAAAATATGTTAAATTTAGTGTTCGCATAGCTAAGAGAATTAACGTGGAATATATTAAGTTCAATGATCCATTAACTATCAGAGAAGAAGTAGAATATGATAAATTCAGTGATCCATTAGTTAACATGATCGAACAAGAATATGTGAAATGCAATTATCCATTAACTAACACAGTCGAACTGAAATATAGAAATTTTGTGATCCATTAGCTAACAGATTTGAACTGGAATATATTAAATGTAATGGTCCATTCACTAACAGAGAAGAACTAGAATATATTAATTAAATTCAGTGACCCATTAGCTCACATATTTGAACTAGCATGTATTAAATGTATTGATTCATTAACTGGCAGAGTGAAACAAGAATATATCAAGCGAAATGATCTATTAACTAACAGAATCGAATAGATTATGTTAAATATAATGATCCAGTAATTAACAGAATCAGCTAAAATACGTAAAATGTAATGATTCATTAGCTGACACATTTGAAGTAGAATATATTAATATAAGTGGCCCATTAGTTAACAGAATTGAACTAAAATATACTAAATGTAAAGATCCATTAACTAACAGAGTCGAGCTAAATTGTGTATAATGCAATGTTCCACTACTTATAAGAGATGATCTAAAATATGTTAAACCCAATGATCTAAGAGTTAGTAAAGTTCATTCAGAATATGTTAAAAGCAATGATCCATTAACTAAGAGAGTCGAAGTAGAATATGTTAAATTTAGTGATCCATTAGCTAACAGATTTGAACTAGAATATATTAAATGTAATGATCCACTATCATTGTCGAATTAGAATATGATAAATACAATAATCCATTAACTAACCTTATCGAACTTGAATATGTTAAATGCAACGATCCACTAGCTAACAGAGTTGAACTAGAATATGTTAATTATAATGTTCTATCAACAAACAGTGTCGAACTAGGATAAGTTAAATTCAGTAATACATTAGCTACCAAAGTAGAACTTGAATATATTAAAATGGAATATGTTAAACGCAATGATCCATTAACTAATAGAAGCGAACTACAATACGTTAAATGCAATTATTCATTAGCTAACAGATTTGACCTAAATTTCTTAGATGCAATGATCCAGTACGTAACAGTGTTGAACTAGAGTGTCTTAACAGATACGATGCATTACCTAACGGAGATAAACTAGAATATGTTAAATGCAACGATCCATTAAGTAATAATGCAACGAATCATTATTTAACAGAGTTCAACTAGAATATGGTACATCCAATGATCAATTAACTCAGAGATTGAGCTACAAGATGTTAAAGGCAATGATCCACTAGCTAACAAAGTGGAACTAAAATATATTAGACACAATGAACAAATAGTTACCAGAGTGAAACAATGATCCATTAGCTAGCAGAGTTGAAGTAGAATATGTTAAATCCAAGGATTCATTATCTAACAGAGTTGAACTGGAATATGTTAAATGCAACGATCACTTTTGTAAGAGATATGAACTAGAATTTCTTAAATCCTTCAAAATCTTTTAGCTAATGGATCATTAACTTAACATATTCTTGTTCGACTCTCTACGTTAATGGATCATTATATTTAATATTTTCTAGTTCATTCTTTTAGCTAATGGATCGCTAAATTTAACATATTCTAATTCGAATCTGTTAGTTAATGAATCATTGCTTATAATATATTTTAGTTCAATTCTGTTAATTAATGGATAATTTCATTTAACATATTTTAGTTTGACTCTGTTAGCGGATCGTTACCTATGATATATTGCAGTACAAATCTGTTGGCTATGGTATCATTAAATTTAACGTACTTTAGTTCAACACTGTTACTCAATAAATCACTGCTTTTAAGATATTCTAGTTCAACTCTGTTAGTTAATGGATCATTACATTTTACATATGTTGTTGGTTGAACTAAACATGTCTTCGATAGTATAACCAGGAGAATTAATATATTGACCATTACTTCTACTTTCGAAAGAAAATCCTGTTTCTTTTGTTTTTCGCTAGACGTAATGAGAAGTTTCTTTCATATTCAACACTTTATATTGTCTACAGCAACAGAGATCATATTTTTGTTGGTAAATTTTGGTTGTAATACGGGAAATACTTATTTGTGATTTAGCTTGAGAATTTATTTTTCAAACGATGTTGCTAAATGCTAAGCAATTTCTATAGTTGCAATGCTGTATTGCATTCGTGGGTACAAAGCTTGTTACAGCATGCGAGGCAATTTCTGTTTTGCAATTGTTGGATTAAGGTGTTGTTGCTATAGTGTTTGTTCTGGTGAAGACTGAACCTTGCCTATAAACGTTATGATTAACACGTATTAGAAACTGGTTTGACATTTCCAATCTACGTATTAATATGTGAATGCGTTTGACGCAGAAGTTGACGAAATTCTTTATATAAATAAATATTGATTTATCCAATGACGCAGCAGTATTTGTGCAGAAGTACAACGTAGAATCCGAATTTCGATACCCGTGGTGAGCAGAGCCCAGATTGCTCATTGTGTAACTTTGTGCATAATTACAAACCAACAAAACAAACTCCAAAAATAAATACTTTAGTGATGTTACTTTAATACATGTGCTTGAAGCATGAAGGCTTGAGTTGTGTCACGTGAATCTTTAAACATATTCTGTACAAGCGTGAAAGAACTAGTATTTTATACAAGGAAAATAAAGCTTCCTTATGGAAGAATAATACGTTTGGCTTATTATTGAAATATGGATATTGAAATGAGCCTAAAAGTTTTATTTTAAATTAAGCACAAAACTATACAACAGGCTGTCTGTGCTATGCCCACCACAGGTATCGAAACCCATATTTTAGTTGTGTGAGTCTGCAGACATACCGCTATGCCACCTGGGGGAGACCAACCTAAAAGTATGAAACTGACCATAACAATAATACAGAAACTAATATTGTATCTTAAAATATTTAGAATGGAGGTAAGCAAAAGTTAATTATTACGTATCAGAGGTTGATACTTATAGATAGACATTAGCTGATCTAGTTTCTAGCACGCTCTCTTGCGGCACTATGTAAAACTATCTCCCCTGGTGACAATCTGTAGAAGTATTTGCTCCTGGTTATAGGTTGAACACCCTTACATATTGTTGTCGTGAAATTTGTATATTGCCTCTTATAATATTATTATAAATAAATCATCTTAAACACATCAATATACGTATAGTTAGTAAGTATAAAAATACATTAACTTACTTTAAGATAGGTCATAAATTTTAAAGACTCGTTGTTTCTTTTTAGGAAAAACAATAACATTACAAAAACTATTTAATTTTCAATATGTGGTGTAACTATAAACGATTATTTCACTGTATAATCTTTTCCTTAGCTTTGAAAGTTGTGATATTAACATATTTGAGTTTGAAATTTTGTAACTTTAGGAATAAAAGGTATAAATTTCTCCTTCAAATATTCCAAGGAGTAATGAAATATTAAAAAGTATGTTTATTTGATTTTTACTGTATTTCTAAAAATGCACTTTGTATTGAAAGAAGGCTTTTTTTTCTATATTTAATAAGACAGTTAATAATTCTTCATCAACATGGACATTGATTAAAGTGAATTTTTTACCGTTGTTTACGTGATGCTTCATAAAGTAGATTTACTACATACCTATCAATGGTGCAATAAATGCAAATTCAGTTTTGGTATTACTGCAAAGGTACGCGTACATTCCTTTCTACACAAGGAACGGATAAACACGCAAAGTACGCACTTGCGAAATACAGGCGTTATTTTTGGTGACGCACACTTCCCTGCCCTTTTGTACAAGCATTTTGGTAAAAAATAAATTTTTATTCATCTGATTTTGATATTACTGTAGTAACATGTCGTGAAATATATTTTATAGGCACTTTGGTTTTACGGTCGAAGAGGCTAACATTTTTGCAGTCGAAATAAATTGTGGATTAGTACATAATTTTAACCCATTAATTTCTAGTAAGGCTTTATACTCCCTTTTCTAAATAAAATGCATAAAAACATTTAATTACTTTTTGACTGTTCCTGAATTTGAAGTAAAAACTAATATTCGAATTAAGCGGTTTTCTATTGGTCATCAGTGTTCTGCGTAATCCTTTTCACTCTATACCAGGAATGGATAACTTATTTTTCATAGTGACAACAACTGTGGCTAATGAAAACAACGTTGGCCACACTATTAAAAGATGTTAGTTTAATCAAAATAGTTGCATTTCAACTAACCTTCATTGTGAAAATTGATGTGGGTTTTCATGAACAAGTTTCGTGAAATTTAGCTTAATATCTATGCTCAATGAGCATCTTAGCTCTGCCACTAAACTTATGTCAATAAGCAGAAATCTGCATCTAGATATGAGAAAATCTAGCGTAGAAAATGTTGAATCACACACCCATGTAAATCCAACTATGGAAAATAATTTTGAAATTGCTATCTTTAAATTTGGAAGACTCTCATTCATCAGAATTGTGAACCACACCTCTCTGAAATAACATTTTTGTTAACATTTTATGTTTATACACTTTGCAGAGTAAGTATCTCGTCTTCAAATCCACACTTATCCAAAGACAAAAACGGCATAATTTCCTTACTGAAATTTCCTAAGTCAAATTGAAATGGATCATGCAAATTTCAAATATCAATTTCAAATTTTTAAATTTGGAAAAACATGATTCAAAGTTTTGAGATAAATTTTTGATCCAGTTTACATAGAGATCATAGTTCTTATTATCTTCTAGAAAACTATCTATCTTTGCAAAATGTGTCAAATCATTCTTTTGTAATTGTTCCACAAGGAGGTTTAGCCTTAATTGAAATTTATGGATAGACTGTGATTGCTCGCTTATTATTTTATCTCTTCCCGGAAGCCTCGTATTCAAATTATTCAAGTGAGCCATCACATTGTACAGAAAGTGCACTGTCATGACAAAGTTTCAATTTCAGGAAAATTTTCAACCTTTATTTTTCAATAAGATACTCTTCCATTTGAGGAAATAAGGAAGTAAATCTTTCCAAGACTTTTCCTCTACTTAACCACCTTACATTTGCAAAATCAGTAAGATCATCAAAATTAGAGTCACTAGTTTTCTTCAAAGACTCAACAAACTGTCGATGGATGAGAGAGCTTTCACTTCTAATATAATTCATAACTTCTACAACAATGTTCATCAAATTTTTCATTTCATCACTTTTAGACATTTGAGCACATAAATTTTCCTGATGCAAAATGCAATAAAAATATGGCAACGTGGACTTCACATTATTTTTATTTAAAAACTGCTTCAAAAGAAAAACAAATCCTAATTTCGCTCCAGTCATGGTGAGAGAACCGTCTGTTGTGACAAAAAACATTTTTTTGTAATCCAAATTGAATTTTTTTGACATTTCAAAAATTTTTCAAAGATGTTTTTTCCACATATTCGATCTCGTAATCCACAAAGCCATACATTTCTTTCCTCGCTTGAAAATCTGAAGTTACACATCGAACCCAAAATATAAACTGTGCAGTGTCACTAACATCTAGTGCTAAAGAAAAATACAAACAGTTTTTTAATTGTTCAAGCAACTGATTCTCTATGTCTTTAACTAACTCTAGAATTCTGCTGACAATTGTTCTTCAACTTAATTGCAAATTATTTACCTTGTGAAGAATATCATCTTTCATTTCTAAATAATAATTTTTAAACACAGTTTCAGTGACCACAATCAATATTTGTTTTACTAGTTCAGCATAAGAATTTTTTTCTTTTTTTTTTTAGCTAGAATCCGAGCTACTTTATAGCTAACCAACGTAGCATGTCCTATCGATGATCAAATTATCTTTATTTTCTGAGTGTTCACCATCATCTGAATTCTTTCGTTTACAAATTATACACTTATCTATTTTATTGGATTAAAAACAAAATATATTTAAACATTGAATGTTCTACAATAAAAATATGTTTGCAAGCGCATGCAAAACAACGCCCACTTGATAACAAACACCTGTCAGTGACAGTGATGAAGCGCGCGACATTAGCGGTGAAATTAATGATGAAAAAAATTGATTCCTAAACTCGAGCTGGCTACATTTGGCCAGTGGCCGTGAAGTTGCCCACCACTGCTCTATACCTTCTAATTGTTTAACCCGATGTGGCTTTGCTATAAAAAAACACACGCATATCTTAAAGTGAATCTTTTGACGAAACTACCACGCTTTGTAAAAATCCGATGTGTCACAATGAAAGTCATCAAAAGAGTAAAAAAAAAAAAAAAAAGTGAGCTCAATCAAGATACCAATTTAGGGAAACTAAAAATAATTGTTTAATTACATTTCTCAATAGATTAGATTGGAAGACAAAGTTATTGTAAATAGATCCTTTATAAATGTTTTGCTTGTGGCCTTGCCATCCGCCAAAGCAAATACTAGAGTCATTTATAAAATTGACAGGTAACTATGTGAACGTACATTTTGAATGAATGGTCTATAAAAGTGTGCAACTTTTTTATTCACTGAAAATCAACATTTCTTCAAATGTTTAGTGCCTTTCCTGTAAGTGATTTAACTTGAGCAATTTTAACTTTGGCGTTTTATTCTATGAAATCTGAATCTTGTACTCTTGTTCTAAAGAGGCAAAATCAAACCATAAATAGTGAGAATCAGCTATCCAGGATAGATTCTTTGGCATGTTGAATATTTTAACATCATTGGTTATTGGATTTATAATTTGGTAACATTCAAGAGCCAAGCCATTCGCTTTGAAAATTCTGAAGTTGTTTATCATCTCTTATAACTTTCGTTATTATTCTCGTTAGAAATGTCAATTTTAAGTTTTATAATTCTGTGCAGAAAAGGGCTGCGAACTTTTAATCTTCGGTTTAAAGACAACTAGATACGCTAATCATTGGCCACTCTTCCCCGCCTCTACTTTGTGATACCACATGTATGACTACACTTGTGTGTGTCATTACATGTTACTCCTCAGATAGTCATGTTACTCTGGAAATAAAGAATCAGATATCACGTTTAACTTTTAAGTTTGTTTGTTTTTTTTATAGCAAAGCCACAGAGGGCTGTCTGCTCAGCCCACCGAGGGGAATCGAACCCCTGATTTTAGCATTATAAATCCGGAGACATACCGCTGTACTAGCGGGGAGCTTTACTTTTAAGATAGTTGGTCTGGTTGTTGAGGTTAGCATAATCCTCGAAACATAACATAATAAAGAAAGAAATTATATATAATTGTTTGTTACTATTTTTTTCACATTGTATAAACTCTTGGTTTTCATTTTGGTTGTAATACTCTTTTAATTTCAGTGGTGTCTTTAACCTCACATCATGTATATTAAATTACGTATTCTGATTTAGGTTATCCTGTTACGCAGTGTTTCATTAACTTACACATTTCAGAGTAGTTATGTTAATGAAATAAGAATTAGCTAGCTGTAATGTAATTATTTTTTCTGTATTTTAGACTCTCATTAACTTAATGTCACGAAGTCTTCATGAAATAATTATTTCATATAGGGCATTTCAATTTGTTAAACTTCATGTAGCTATATATATAATGCAGCTATGTGAATGGCACGTGAAAATGCTAAGAATAATAATATATGGATACTACTAATACTATAAAAATAGGGGTATTTTAATTGAAGAAGATTAGTTTAGGGGCATTTCAGTGAAAACATTTGGGCGACACTGTTTTAAACTATGAAGCTATGAAGTACTGAGTGCAGCAAGCCCTAACTCCTCATTTGAGATGATTATCGAGAACAGAATCATAGAACATAAAAACAAAATATCTGACAATAGCAACAACAGTTGGGAGGGCTAATAAATAGATTCAGAGATTTTTCATGTAAATGGCTTGACTCGAGAATTTTACCAAATTAAATAACCCGTAAACAATGAAGTTAAAAAATAATGTATTGAAAAATTTATTTTGGGGAGCTGAGTCTTCCTATTTACGGTTTTATTGTGTTCGATTTTTATCTCTTTAGAACAACTTTCAGACTTCATAGAATAAAATGCCAATGCTAAAATTGCTGTACAATATCTTTAACGAAATAGTAATTTCCACAGAATAAAAGTTGTTTTCAGATTTTCATAGTTTTTGTAGCCCATTAATCCGCGATACAGATTCACTTAGTTACTTTTCAATATTCCAATGTACTCTATGATTTAGCTCAGCAGATTATGAGGTAACAAGCAAAATATTTCTAAAGGAATCTAATTAAAATAATTTCGTCGTTTAATCTATTCTAGTAAGAAATATAATTCAACACTTATTTTCAGTTTTTACAGATTCACACCCTGATTTAAACCACTTTTCACTTATTTGTTCAGCCGATTTTCATTGTGACACTTCCATTATCTCTCTTCAAGACGGGCTGGCTTTTTCACAAAAATATAAAATGTATGAAAGTGTGTGAGCTTGGAAAGTGATGTCCAAAGTCCATTATCTGGCCAAATAAGTGCAGCTTAGTTAGTGGTGATTACTGTTTACTAGCTACTAGATGCCCTTTCTCTAGCCTGTCACTTTAATAGTAGAGTTGTTGTTGTTTGTAAGTGAGCACAAAGCAACACAAAGGACTATCTGTACTTTGCCCACCACTGGTATCGAAGCCCGGTTTTTAGCGTTGTAAGTCCGCAGACGTACCACTGTGCCACCAAGGGATTTAGTGTTAGGGAGCTATTAGCAGATAGCTATCGCTAGGTTTAAACAAAAATATTAAAAGAGACAAATTAGTAATTAGGTTTAGTAATTTAATTTAATCGTTTCAGAGTATTAGAAACCTATTAAAATATTTAACAAATCATTAGTATTCTTGTAGTTAAAGTTATGAAAAGTAAATTCGATACCATAATTATATATTTTTTTCCTGCAGTTTAACATTTCGGTAGGCTTAGCGAAACGTAGTAATTATATATAAGAGTTTGAAAATATTAACGAAATTCCAATCAATGCCATAGCACTGTGTGAAAAAATGACCAAAAACCAAAATCAACAGAAAATGTCACACTGTACCTTAATGTCCAAACCACCTTTTAAATCCTTGCCATAGAAATAAAAATAGGGACTCATGAAACTCTATTTATACACATGGTCATCAACATAATAACGTTAGTGTGACATTAAAAATGGCATCAGCTACCTTTACTTAATATAAAATTTCAAATAATTCTGAGAATTAAGACTTCGACTGGTTGGAATTTGAGCCCACGACTCCAGTTAACAGGTAGATTCTTTAGTAAATTGACTCCCAACCGGTTGTACCTACAACTCTGGTGGTACACCAATATCCTAGAGAGGGTTTCTCGAACTATTGCTAATAATAACTGTTAAACGAAATTTAAAACTGAATAGAAATAAAACACCATAATGCCATGAAAAATTAGTTCTATAGACAATCCTGTCAGTTACTGAGATTGATTTGTCCAATTTTCTCGTTACCATAAATTTCATACCCACATGTTTCTTAAATTCAGATCAATCATCTTCGTTGATTGTAAACATTATAAATTGAGATAAAATATAAATGATGGATCTTTTTCCCCACGAACTCAAATGTGAAACGCTCGTTCATATTTATAAGAGTTTTGTACTTGGATTTCATGTTCAATCTCAACTTTGGTGGTCAATAAAAATATAATAAATACTAAGCATCAAATTAAATGCTAGGCTGCTCAACTGTCATGTTTAAGCTCACTTTTTTGTTCTGCTTATTTACGTCCAATTTTATGTGTGAAAAGTAAATTCGGTGATAGACGAACTCGTATTAAAATAAAAATATTTTTACAAAACAAATAACAATTTACATTGCCAAAATGATGAAGTAGGAACCCATAAGGATTTAAAAAAATAATCAACAGAAAGAAACCGCGTTGTTGTTATTTTTAATCTGATGAATGTGTAAGAGTATCTTTGTATTATTTCTATTGGAACACACAATAAACTATAACTTAACAAAGCAGCATTGCATCTGCATTATGGATATTAATCAACTCGTACCAGTTTAAGTCAGGAAAAACTTTGTTCCAGAGATATTTGTTTGTTTATTTTATAACAAAGCCATGTTGGACTATCTGTTTCACGTAAAAGAGTGAGCTGAAGATATGTTTCTAAAAATAAAACTACTTATAAAAAATTCTGAATGATACATCTGAAATAATATAGAAAACACAAAACCACTGTAAACGCGTCATATGCATATCCATTTTTACTCATTAAAATGTCTTAATAAACAAAATTTTACGACTTTTAGCCGTGGCATAGGAGCTCTTACAAAGAGCTCTGAGTTGTGTTTTTTTTAAGCGCAACATTTGGACGATATGAGATCTAATTACAACCAAGGCTATTAAATATTCCTTCTTGTTTAATATAGCTCAACTCTAGACTTATAAATGCCCTCAGACAATGAATAAGGATCAGTTGCTTGTTCTAGGATATATAGAATAAATAAAGTTATGAATGATATAAAACTTTCCCATTAAGAAGTAATTTACTCTATTCGAAAGATTTCTTAAGTTTTCGTCACTAGTTAAATAAATGTTCAATGCTTTATTCGTTTAAGCACGTAGTTTTCGTTTGCGGATAAATATTTTAAAACTAACATCGTAGTTGTTTATTACTATATTCAACAGATCTCAACAAATTACTTGCCTACGGTAAGTTTTGAAAGAATGAATGAAATTAAAGCAGAATTTCGTTCATGTAAAAGTCTTCGCAAATCACACTCGAGCTTTGTTCTTTCCCTACATGGAAATGAAAATAAATAAACAAAATTCATTAACCTTGCTCTCGTAATAAAGATAATCACTGTTTTGTATTAAATTAGAAAATATAGCTATAAAATATATTATGTTATTATATATGTCTTTTGTTGTTGTTGTTGTTATTGCTGTTATGGTACAACATACATGAATCAGTTCACGGATTGTTTGGTTATAGAACTTTTACAAGAAACAATATATCATGTTTCAAACAAGGAGGTTATCTGATGTGAATAATCGTGCAAACATTTGAGAATAATATAAATAAACACACACTCAAAAATATTAATAAAAATCACAAAAAAATTTTCAATCTGTACGTGATTGTCTGCACTCCAGACACCATTGCTTATGTACCATTTAAATATTATCTCATTACACCCTGATTTTAGCTTTGAACTTAAAGTATTGACGATTTCTTTTATCTTGACAACTCTATTGGCTACCTGTAATTTACTATTGTCAATACCCTGTAATTAAGTCTCGCTCGCAACAGAAACCTTGTTCTTAATTCAGCAACAGAACTATTAAATGATGCGTTTTAAGTTCTTCTAAAAACGCATTTTTCCACGCCTATGTACAAGATAAATAGATTAGCACAGACGTACCTGTGACAGACACTCTATAGAGCATTACTGTTTTTACGAGAACCAAAAACATTCAGTCTTTTTCTTCTGAATATTTATCGCATGCTATTTTCTCTATCAGCAAGAACAAATAACAGTAATTCGTAATGACTACAAACAAGAAAGATTCTTGGATATTTCTCAGTGAGCATGTGTCTTTTAATTATAAAGATAAAATTGAGCTACATATACTTCACCCACGCCTTTCGACAACAGTTATAGTTCGGTCGTGTGCTAATTTACTTGGATTACTTGTGTGTTACTTACTGTCTTATTCTTCTTTCATTTTCGTCTTACAATACTCGTCGTCAGCCTTCAATTACATATGCAAGAAAGAGATATAAGCTGTTGAAGGTATTATTCCTGAATAATGGATAAGCTTATGAAGTTAGCGTGAAGGACAAGGTGGTAAAGGTGCATGATAAATTGACGAATTAGCTAATGAAGTGATATAATGAAATGACAGATAACTCGTGTTTTATATTTAACCGTAACAGAAAAGTTGTGTTTTATATGTTACCGTGACAGGTAAGTTGTGTTTTATATGTTACCGTGACAGGCAAGTTGTGTTTTAGGTACTATACTTACAGATAAACTGGTGAAAAGTACATAATATAGTGAGTGATAGACAATATAGTTGGTCATTAGAGAGTAGATAAGCCATTAATGTACGACAATAGTACTTTTGAAGAAAATGCAAAAATCATAAATTAAACAAAAAGCTGAATCTCATAATGAATAGCTATAATATTGATACTCTAATTAGAATATAAGAATGTTGAATGTAAAAGATAAAAGAGGGAAAATATATTAAGCATATGAAGTGTGTGTTTGTGTGTTTTCTTATAGCAAATTCACATCGGGTTATCTGCCGAGTCAAGCATATACAGAGCGTATGCTCAACACGACTAATACGACTTTAACTTGGAGCAGGCAACAGGAAGTAAAAGATAACATCATACATTCTGTAAAAGCCGAAAAGTAAACGTAGTGAGATTGTTTGTTTGTCTTAAAGCAAAGGTGCATTGGGCTACTTGTTGTATCTACAGCAAGGAATAAAACTTCGGATCTTAGCATTTTAAGTCTTTAAGAGTTACTGCTGTCCCACCGAGGGATACGTAACGAGATCAGAGAAAGTTAAGTAATAATGATGCGACATAGAAAGGAAAGTTGAAATAAACATAAATTTGGCAAGTGGAATTATTATTAAAATTCTAATATGCGTTAACTAATGACGTAATGTCACACCATATACGGAACTATTGTATAGCTAGTGTTGTAAGATATTAAACTAACTGGAGGTAAAACTAGTTATCAAAAGTTTCGTTTAAGTGGGAACTAATTAGATTCGATGGCCCGGCATGGCTAGGTGGTTAAGGCACTCGACTCGTAATCCGAGGGTCGAGGATTCGAATCCCCGTCACACCAAACATGCTCACCCTTTAAGCAGTAGGGACGTTATTATGTGACGGTCAATTTCACTACTCGTTGGTAAAATAGTAGCCCAAGAGTTGGCGGTGGATGGTGATGACTACCTGCCTTTCCTCTAGTCTTACACTGCTATATTAGGGACGGCTATCGCAGATAGCCCTGTGTAACTTACGCGAAATTCAAAACAAACCAAACAATTAGCTTCGTCCCATACAACGCCATGTTTTCATGTGTAATAAAA
Source organism: Tachypleus tridentatus (assembly GCF_004210375.1). NCBI lineage: Eukaryota > Metazoa > Arthropoda > Merostomata > Xiphosura > Limulidae > Tachypleus > Tachypleus tridentatus. Next base: position 124,208,053 of record NC_134825.1, read on the forward strand.
CATGGCTTGTATTAGTTGAATGTCAAAACCCTCGGCAGTATGTCCTGCTGCAAGAGGTACTGTCATTAACAGGAATGATAGTTTAGCAAATTTCAACCTTTTGTATCTCAGACCGTGATAAGTCAAACTATAGCACATTTTCAATAGATGTGTTCTACTGAATTCTTACTATACATACCAAGATCCAAAACAGTTCCTGTAGAAATACCTGAGATATAACATCTCCAATTTTAATTGAGTTTTTCTACTTTTTTTCTTTCTCGTACCAAAAAATATGGTGAAGGAAAAACATGCTTAACTTTTATGGGTTATTTATTCAAATTTGGTACACTGACAAATTTTTCCAATATACAATTAAGAGTCTCATTTGGTGTAACTATAAGCCACATGTGAAAAATTATTCGATAAATGGGCTCAACTTTGATGATAATTTTTGCGCACATCTACGCAAAAATGTTAAGTGAGGTACTGATCTAACATATTTGTCGTTAATCATAAAGCTATATACTAAGTATAGAAACCCGATTCTAGCTTTATAATACTTTAAATTTACCCCTGAGCTACCTGAGGGCCATTTAATGTCTCTAGGTAACGTTATGCAACGAAAATTGTTATTTATGTGAAAGGTATTAACAGCCTTCCCCACACAAACTATTCATCGCTCAGATCATAAAGATGTGATTAGATGGGAAATATAAATTTTCCATGTCTGGAGCATCCCTTCTACCAGCAGTGATAAGCAAAGTACGGCAACAAACAGTAGCAAAAGTCGTTCACGTTATCCAGACAAAAGTACACCAGTAAAGTCAAGAATGATCTCTATTTAGAGAATGTCAAACAAATCGTACATGTAAGATGCTCTCATGGTGAATTTATTCAACTTTCTTATATCTTAACAGCTCGAAGATGAAACAGGCATTCATGCTTTTTTATGAAAACTTACCGGTCAGTTCGACGAACGCAGCGTATATACTATAGAGTTTTCTGTGCGATGGAAAACAGGCATGTCTTCGTTTACTATCTGGCTTATGAAAAGGATGTAGGAAGGAAAGGTGTGCTTTAGACATGACAACCTTACGATGGAGTATTTTCAATAAAAACTATATTACGGTTCCATATTATCAAGATACACGGTCATTAAATAGAACATGGCCAGACGTAGCGACACGTCTAGTTCCCAAAATATTTTTAATATGACGTACTCAGCCACTGTATACATATGAATTATCATATTGCTACTGTTATTGTACTTCTCCGCATAATTCATGAACATTTATGAATTGTACTTAACAATTGTTGTAAAGTAACACTGTAAATTAAAATTAACAGAATAATCTTTAAAAGTTTTGCATAGTTTGAGTATGCTGACGCAATTACATTTTATTGATACAGTTTTAAAACAAAATCAAAATTTGTTTGCTGAGATAAGAGTGAAAAATATCGATTTTGAAAGCAACACTTTAAAAAGCGTATGAGGTTTTTAGACTTAGATGTAGCATTTGAACTGTCACGAAAACGATACTCTGAAGTGTAATTCTAAGTAATCAATAAACAAGTGCTTGATGTAAATTTACAACATAAGCAAAAGGGTAGAGGAGGGTAAGTTATAACACAAAGAACAGTCACATGTAAAAGGGTAGAGGAGGGTAAGTTATAACACAAAGAACAGTCACATGTAAAAGCTGCGATATTTGAAACTTGCACTCAATATTTGCTCTCTTAAAAGAGTTGTCGGTAATTTACTAGCAGCTAAGAATAGAACTTAATCCTTATAATTACGTTATTAATTTTTTATACAAACATATGTGTTTCTGAACTTCTGTAACAAAACCCCTGTTATTGTGTATATGATCTTTGTATTTTTTGGTACAAAAATAATAATTTTATGGTTTAAAATGAGGTTTCTCAAGCTATGGGTCGGGACACAATACTGAATCGTCAGATTGTTTGAAAAGGCTGATAATTGATAATGTTTTATTTATTTCTTTGTGTATTTAGTAAAACAGAATTGTTTATTTTTTATTTTTTGCACCAAATATAATTATTGCTTCACGAAGAGCCATCGCTGTTTATAAATTGGTCTTGAATCAGTAAAGGCTGATAAGGAATGGTTTAAAACAATATAATAACAACACTCTGCATGCGTACTGGTATGTTGTACTTAGTTAAATTGGTTTGTGTCTGTGGAAGATCCTGAATTCTGGAACTGTCGTTGATATCTGTATACACATTTCTGTAAAGAAATGCCTTTTTGTCACGTATCACGCTATTCTATGGGAGTTAATCACCTTTGCGTACTGAAGTAAAGTGAATAAAAATGTACGAAACCAATATACTTATTTTGGTACCAAAACGACTTACCTCCTCACTGTTACAGCACGCACATGTTCCTGTAATTGTAAACCGCTTCAATAAACACTGGTTCCCTTCTAGCTGAAGGCCGCGCCAATAGGATGATGCAAGAGCTAACATTTTGATCTTTGTGGGAACAACAGAAACAAAAAGTATGTCAATCATGACCTAATTAATAGACAAGCCTGTGTTTTGTAAACAGTCAAGTTGCGAATTAACCGACATCACATAAACGTGTGCCTAACATTTAACCATTGTCCCAATATTAATAAAAATGCAATCCCTTGGATAACATAGGAGGGGGATACCATGAATAAAAAATATATTACATTTATAACCAACTCTTTAATCGTTTATTCATCTTTAAGCAGATGAATTCACAGCTGTTTAAGAAACTTAATAAATACGCATCTCAGAAAATTAGATACACAATGCAGTATCTATCTTTCTATTATCAAATTGAAAGGTGAGTCCGCCGTGTGTTATTTTATATTGAGGATAGTGTTTCTGATATTTTTCTCTACTCTAAAAGCTGTCAATTATTTGGTCACATACAGAGATATAAGCTGTGAAGAAAAAAATCAAAGCATCTCTGGGTCTACTTATTACAATAAATATCCCCTCCCTCACTGGCACAGCGGTATGTCACTTAAAACGCTAGAAACTGGGTTTCGATACCTGTGGTTGGCAATATGCGGATAGTTCATTGTGTAGTTTTATACCTAATTACAAACAAAAGCATCTCTCAAAGACACAGCAGTGTGTCTGCAAAATTACAAAGGTAGAATCTGGGCTTAAATACTCGTGATGAACAGAGCACAGATAGCACATTGTGTTCCTTTGTACTTAACTTTAGTCATACAAACATTAAATGTTTTGAGCGAAAAACAAATATATTTATCACGACCAAAAACTGTCAAACCATAGTAATATTACTGGCTTCGTGAAGAAATCATGTTGTGGTTGTTTTTTGTTTGTTTGTTTTACAATAAGGCTTTAACTTGGGCAATATCAAGTTATCTGCTGTGGACTTTTATTTTCGCAAAATTATTTATTAGTTTCAACAAACTGAATTTAATCAGAGAATTATATTATTTTGTTGGTTTTTTTTACATTTAATGAGCACCTGAAACATTCTTGGACAAGGTTTTAATAACAAGAGGAATTTTGAAGGTTCATCCATAACAAAAACAACAACAACTAAAACTTATCATGTAGAAAAACAAAACTATTTGAGTTTCACCATTACAACCAATGTGTATTTTCCTTAGAAACAGGCACGATAATTTCCTTGAACTATTTTCGCTTCATTCTGGTATGATTACAATCTTTTGTCTTACGCTTAGCTCTTAAATAATTATTTTCTTGAATGAGTGTCTTCAGACTGTTGTACCTGATATGCCTGTAAGATAGTGACCACATGTCTTATCACAATTCTTGAAATTCTGTTTATCTTGTCTGTAGCCACTGAATAGTCCTTAGTCTTTTAATTTTGAAGAACGAAGTGAATAAAAAGTACAAGAAAGATAAGGGAAATAACGACATACACACACACAAAAAGAATTGAGTGGATATAGCTATAACATTTCAAAAATGGATTTTAACTGGATATTCATTTTATGAGCTTGGAAGCTCTTTAATAATCAAAATCAGATTTGTATAATCATCACGATTCATAAAATCCAATATATATTCAGAGTGAGAAAGAAAAAGATTTGTAGATTAGTAGAAAACCCGACATACGAGTGTATGCTATCTATTTCAGCTAAAATATATATAGAAATGATGCATACAGAGTAACTCAATACATGATCTGTTTGAAGAGCTGAACAAAAATAAAAGCCAGAAGAAATTGGTGAACAAATATCATATAACGATCAGTTTATGTGTATTTTGTAGAGACACAGTGATAGGTTAAAAGTCATTACAGTAATGAAATAGGCTTAAGATTTATTAAACATAGCGCTTTTGAAGTATAGGTGTTGCATTTTAATATTTTTTTCTGGAAAATATTAATAAGTATTTCTTACGTTCTGAAAGTCCCCCGCTACTACAGCGGTTAGTCTATGGATTTACAACGCTAAAATCAGGGGTTCCATTCCTCTCAGAAGTCTCAGCAGATAGTCCGATGTGGCTTTGCTATACACACACACACACATACATCCTGAAGTTCAGTCACATTTTATAATCTACTCTGTTCACCACAAGGACTCAAACCCCGGATTTTAGCGTTCTAAGGGCGTAAACTTACCCCTGTTTCACCGGGGAAGAAGTCAACTGAAATTATTCTTAACACTGTTTTATTCTTAAAACATAAGGTAACTAAAATTATTGTCTTGTACATGAAATACTATGTTCGTGAATCTTCCTTTCATTCACAGCACTAATAGCTTTAAATACAAGTGAAGAATATGTGTGGTGCGTCTGTGATCAGAAGATTGACGGTCTTGGATGTGACATGTTAAACTAACCATACACTTTCATCTATAGGTACAATAAAAGAGTGTAGCATAAAGCTACACGTGGACTATACGTGATAGACATCCTTAATTAACAGTGAAAGACTAGTGGGAAGGCAGATGGTCATCACCACTCTTCGACAGCTCTTGGGTTACTCTTTTACGAACAAATAGTAGGATTGACTGTTAAATTATAATGTCCTTACAGCTGAAAAGACGAGTATGTTTGTTGGAACGGAGATTGAAACCCGCGAGTCAAACGTCCTAACCACCAGGTCACGACAGATTCTGCTGGTTGATTGCCCTCCATTTATTCAGTAGAGGAATGAGTATACTTTAGAAATGAAGGTCTCAAATCTTATCATTAACCAAGAAGTTTTAAAGATATTATTCAAGTTAAAAAGCTCAATTTCAGTCATCAGAATATTTCGGTTTCAACACATTTCATCATCCATTTAAATAAAACAAAGCTTGAATGATTAGATTTCTGATCTGCAAAATAGCTATTCTTCCCACGAGAAGGCTGTCTGGGTTATACTGTAACTGCTTTGAGATTCCTGAAGCTTTCAAAACCCGATATAGAATACAAAGTAGGTTGTAAAAATAGGAGCATTTTTAAATTACATTTAGAATACGGTTTCAACGTCGAAAGCCGCCTAACTCTTGGAAACACTTTGGTTTTGAGCCGTAATGGATTATGAAAAAAAAAAAAACATGTGTAGCTAACTTAAATTCCATAGTATTTAGAGCGCGTGTCTCCGAATTCTGAAGTAAAAAAAACACAAAAACAATTGAAAGTATTAATTATATAAACAACTAAACAGAGTTTTGATTTACATATTTATTTTAAAGTAAGTGTTTAGTTTGTTTACGGTATCACGGATATTCGTAATGCAGAACGAACTTTTTTCTGTGTCGTAAAAACGATACCGTTGCAACGTAAATTTCGAAAACAAAACACTTCAGTCGTACTTATAATGTTTCTAAAGAGGTCATGGATATGTCATTCACGTTTATACAGAGAATGAATACTTTATAGCAAAGGTAACGAATTCGAAGGCTCACTAATTCGTTACAGTCCATGTCACCACTTCCAGTTAGATTCTCTCTGACAACCGTGCATTTTGACAATAGACTTATATCATGATTTTACACGTAAAAGGTTCCGTTTTAAGGTTGTCACATCAAAAGCATACCTCCCTTTCTGCTTTACACGAGCCATCTAGTATACAAGGTTGATAATTTCCAGTGACTACTTAACAGTCCGATCGCCCTGCGTTCAGCGATTTAACACGTAGGTTTTTCTATGGTATAGCATTAATGTAGCTCAATTTTCCTGCTGCTTGAGGCATGCGGAATTTCATGACATATGACATGTAAGTAAAGTGTGTACACGTGTGTCGTTTTACTAGTTTGTGTTTCTTACTGTTGCTTGTGTCACGTGTACGTATTTTGACACTTAATTTGGTGCTCGTTGTAACGGATTAATTAGTATACATTTATTTTAATATTGATGGATGTTTAGTTAAATATGTATTTAGAAATATATTTAACTTATGTTGTTACAAGTGTATTGATTATTCTCTAAATTTGTAGGAGATTTTCGTGTGCAAGAATCAACAAAGTACTAGGTGTGTAAGTAAAACACTGGTGATTGCCAGTATAAATACCATCTGAGTTTTGAGAACCTCGCCTTAAAGTTTACAAACTGAGATGCGGAGAGACAGTAGAATATTTTTGATTTGCTACAGTTGGTATACTGTAAACCTAGAAAGCTATAATTGTGTTCCGGGTTCAAACCCCTTTACCTTTTAACTACGGGGGCATTATAACGTAATGGTGAATCCCAATTCTCGTTGGTAGAGAGCACTTTAAAAGTTGTTGGTGGGTGGTGTTCACTAGCTGCCTTTCATCTAGTCTATCACTTCTAAATTAGAGACAGTTAATACAGACAGACCTCAAGTATCTTGAGAGAAATTCAACAACGACAATTAAAAAGTAATTACGCTTAGTTCATGTGTACAAATCTATGTAGTGTTCAAGCAAAGTGTTTATTTTTTCAAGCAAAGTAAGAATTTTGTTTGAACACTAATATGAATCTTTGTTTGTTAAAGTTCACAATTAGACGACATTAAGAGAAAAACACGTCATTTTTTCTATTCATTTTATGTTGTGAAATAACATGTTTGATTTGATCCTGGAATAGAATATCAGTAAGTACGTGATGTTTCGTTGAAAGAAAGACGCAGGAGGTTCATAGGATAATGTATACAAAACAAAAGGGCGGATATTGTACAACTACGTCAACTGTAATATTCGAAGATTCGCTACTGGTTCATTAAGAATGAATAAATACAGTGAAGTTATTATTGAAATAATTTTCGCTTTCATTTTCAAAATAAGTGGTAATTATACACGAATTTCTTTGAATTACATGCATTTGTGGTAGTACAGTAAAATTTCAGAGTGAGATACATCAATGTAATTTTGCACTTATTTCTGAATCAAGCATGTTTTTTGCATATCTATTTGCGCTAAATTTAACTCATTTTAGATAGTAAGTTGGTATGGTAAGCAATGAAGTTGTGAAATCTTTCAAGTCACTGTTTAGGAAGTAATTCGCTTAATATCAGTAACAACTTCAGAACACTGTTTGCACTTCTAATCTCCTTACTATATGACAAAAGGTGCTCTGTTTTATATAGATAGTACTGGATGAAACCTACGTGTATGTGAAGTGGCTGTGCTTGCTGAGCAACAAGACTATTGTAATAAATAAGATTTGCTTAGGTGTTTGGCTAATACATCTGTCTGTATGTGAAAATCAGTAGAAACGGTTGGTTCATGGTCTTATTTGCTGTGACATTTGTTGCATTGCTAGTTGGACTGCTATCAGATGTTAATTTAATTTAGAGCCTTAATTATGTCCTTTCTTATAAAAGCCAAGATATTTGACTTTCTGTTAGACCTGCTTTACAATTATAATTATTGAAATGAAGGACGTCTTATTTGTTGACATTGAATACTACAAACTTATTGAAGCGCTATTCACACCGGACAAAAGCATAAATGTTCAAGCTTAGGAGCTGATACTGACGTAAAAAATATTCTTGCATCTGATCTACCAGACAGAAACATAGATGCTCAAGATTAGGAGCTAATGCTGATATAAGAAAATATTCTTGCATCTGATCCACAAGCTAACAGACTAGAAAAGAAGTAAGGGGTGAAAGCCTTGATATTTGCAGTTGGAACTAGTGAGTTGTCCCCACCAATAAAATTCAGTATCGTGAAACGCATTTTAGTAATTCCCAAATCTCTGGTTTGTCCAGCCACCTTTAGTTTGTTTTTTTTAATGACAAGACTCCAGTCAAAAAGATGTTGAATCTTATTGAAAGGTGTGACAACGTACCTTCAGAAGGAACCGAAAATTCTATTTTTCAAAGAGATCTTTCCATAACTAATAAAGTTCGAAGGATATGCAGATATAAAAAAATGGTTCACACTATTCCTAGTATTGGTGTAATGAATGCATTAATTGCTCCCACGACAAAAAATTTCTATAATATACCAGTAAAACCCTAAGTTTTAGTTAGTAAAAAAACTATTTTATATTATGGATTAAAAAGAAATTCCATGTTTCAGAATGAGTTTTATGGAACTTTGAAGACGTTGCATAAAACTAATACTAATGATAATAGGACCAGTTGAGGTTAAAAGCACAGTCTCTTCAGAAGTGATGTTACGTAACATAAGATGTGTGAGATTCTTCCAAAAATCTGCAGCTGTAAGTACAAGTGTGAATATTTTCTTTAGAATAGCAAGATACATGTTAGCAATTAATGTGCAGCTATTCCATTCACACTACTTGGTAGATATAACCAAACCAAACTTCTAACAGTGAATGAAAGAAGCCGGAGGACAGTTCTCTTCAGAAAAGATTTCAAAATTCAAATTGTTTGACAGCAACTTGTAATAGTTCAATAGCAGAAAAGAGAATGGTATGGTAGCTATCGTTATACAGCATAGAGTGAAGCAGAATGTAAGAGATATATACAAAATTGATTTAACTCTAAGTATTTACAGACAGGCATAAAACGATTTCTATCCAACATGTTACTCTCTCTCCGGTATAACACCTGTTACAGAGGATTTAATTTTTCAACAAGGCAAGTATGCAGCAAATGTTCGATACCAGGAAATAAATGGTTATGTGATCTTATATGGAAACTGAGAAGATCAAATGATTTTTAACCAGCATGGGTAATTTGAGACGAACAAAACAGGAACGATATGTCATAATCACACTTCGAAATACATTTAATAGCATAAAATAAAATCTAATACATTGTTCAAAGCAAATACAAAACACTTGTGCGCCAAACAACTTATTCACTGTTATTTTGTGTTTTCTGTGAGAATATATGAGGTATAAAAGATATCCCCGTCTAGGAACATCTAAATCTCCAATCGTAATACGTCTTTATGATTTAAATGTATAAATATTTTTTGCCTCAAATAGAGTTATTACATAATTCTTCCCAAAAGTAATATATTTTCAGTGGTATCGCATTACTTAGACTAATAAAATAATTCCAAAATGTAGCTATAATACATGGCTTTCCACTGAAACTTTATACTGGAAGCAATCTCAATGTGATTTAGTGATTTATTTATTTAAATTGTTTTAATATATTCAACAAACTTTCTTTAAAACTTTGAAGCATTTCTGACTTCTGGAATGAATCATTAAACCTTTCTCTTGTTTGAATTTTGTTCTTAATGAGAGTTTACGACGATCATATAACCTTTCATATTACATCGTTTTACATATACAGGTATGTGTATTTTTCTCTTGTAGAAGACGTCAATAATTAGATGAAACCACTTTTATTCACACCAATTAATTATTTATATGTTTAAACGGACGTTGAAAATTTCCAATACGAACACGAATATTATGCGTAGTATTTAAACAACGAAGTTTTTTTATAGACTGAACTTATGTGTACACACGCCTTTGTTATAAACTGAACTTACATGCAGTAGTTTTTGTCCTAATATTAACGGGACATCAAATCAAACGTGTTTTTAACTTTGAGAATTTAGCCAATTCTTAGCATCAATGAAGTTCATTTGAGCTTGAAAATTAATTTTATACTTAGCGCTTTATCTAAAGCAATATTAAGGCAAAGCCTTACAGTTTGAAATCATTTACCTTTGAATTACATTTGAGCTTATGAAATAAGTAGAAGAAATATATTAAACTTGACGGTTATTAAACGTGTATGTGTGTGTGTTCGTATCTGCTGGATAGGTTGAACATAAAGCTTCAACAATGTTCATTAAATAGTCATTGTAATTTACATTTTCTGTAATCACTGACACCTGTAGATATAGGCAGCAAATGAAACCCACGTTTTTGCGATCCAATCTTAACCCTTCTGAATTTTTGAAGAATTTGTGGCTACTTTTTAAAACAATAAATTAACTTTTCTCAATGCGCTGCTCTGCAATTCGTTTCATTATTAGATGTGTTTAATATTAACCACAAAACTACACACTTGACTTCTGTGCTTTGCCCACAGCAGGTGTCGAATCCCGATGTTTAGTGTTAAAACTCCCTCAGACTTACCGTCGAGCCACCGAGAGGCGTTATAACATAGCATCATGAAATTAAAAGCTAGCAGGAGAAAATACTGAATAATCATTTCGTATAACACTAACCGATTTTTTCATTTTAAAATAAGGTAATTCTTTTAGAACTCTATTTTTCAAGTAGCTTAAATGATAAAAACGCACATTCTTCCAAACCACTGAACAGGAAACACATTGTTGCAAATAAAAAAGTAGTTGATCTATTTCGAAAATAATTAAAGATTTATGATAATCAATTATAATAGCCAAACTTAACAAAATGTTCTTAATAAGAACCCGACAACAGATCTATTCGTAAAATACAATTTCTGAGAGATTTCCTAGCATACAGTGTAGAGGTTCAGCCATTAATTAAATAAAAGACATTTTTTTTCGTATTGGGATTCCGAAGTGCAAAAATTACAACTAAATCAAAATTATGTAAAGTCTCAGACCTTATTTGTTATTACAATTATTTTTAACATACAATATAGTAAAATTTTACAAGTCGGTAATACAGTGCTGGCCAAAATCTTAAGACCAATGAACATAAAGAAAAAATATGTATTTTGCGTTGTTAGACTCAACCACTTATTTGAGTAGAGCTTCCAAAGATGACAATAAGAAAAGGAAAATAAAAAAACGTTTTTAGTATTTAATAGGGAAAATGTGAACACTATGAAATTAGCCTAAATACTAGCTGGCCAAAAGTTTAAGACAATACCAAAAAGAAGTCCTAAACAGGGTAGGAAATGCCCAACAAGAGGCCTCAGTAGTGAGTTGCACGGTCGTCACTGCGAATAACTGCAAACATTCGCTTTGGCATGGTCGATATAAGCGCTTGCAGAAGGCTGGCTTGAATGTTATTCCAAGTGATGAAGATGACTTTACGAAGATCATGCACTGTTTGAAATTGACGCCCATTTCTACAGACTTCCCTTGCCATCCACCTCAAAACATTTTCAATGGGGTTCAATTCGGGCAAGCACTCTGGATGGTCCAAAAGAATCACGTTATTCACCATGAAAAAGTCCTTTATCCTGCGGGCATTGTGGATTGCAGCGTTGTTCTGCTGAAAGATCCAGTCATTTTCACACAAGCGAGGGCCTTCAGTCAATGAGGATGCTCTCTCCAACATACCAATGTAGCCAGCTACTGTTTGATGCTCCTATATAACCTGAAACTCCATTGTTCCATGGAAGAAAAAAGCACCCCAGATCTTGATGAAACCTCCACCACTGTGTCGTGTTGAAAATATCTCCGGTGGGATATCCTTATCGTGCCAGTAACTTTGGAGGCCATCTGGACCATCCAGGTTAAATATTTTCTCATCAGAGAATGAAACCTTCGTCCACTTTTCTACGTCCCATGTTTGGTGGTTCTCAGCAAAGTTTAACTAAGCTGTTTCGTGGCGTGGAAGGAGGCGTGCCTTTGAACATGTTTACGGTTTTTAAAGCCTTTCTGTCGTAGATGCCGTCTTATTGTTCTTGAGTTGCATTCTCCGTTCGTAAAAAGCCTTAATATGGTTCGACGATCGGCTGGTGTCTTGTTGGACAATCCGTCGAATCCTCCTGCTCAACGCCGGCGAAATCTTCTTGGGCCACCCACTTGAAATTCGTGTTCCGTATCCCTCAGGGTCTTTTAAGAAATTTGCAACAGCAGTTTTATTACGCCCAATCTCACCATCAATGGCACGTTGAGAGAGACCTTGGTTTTGCAACTCGACAATTCTGCCACTTTCAAACTCTGTCAACTTTTTAGCCTTTGCCATGTTTTTACCAAATGTAACACAGGAGATGTCAGTGGGAGATGTTGACAACGTTAACTTGACCACAAATGAGTAAATTTCGTTACGGGTTTACCGATTAACGCTTCGTTTTAGCATAGTCTTGAACTTTTGACCAGCTAGTATTTAGGCTAATTTCATAGTGTTCACATTTTCCCTATTAAATGCTAATAAAAGTTTTATTATTTCTATTTTCCCTTTTCTTATTTTCATCTTTCGAAGCTCTACTCAAATAAGTGGTTGAGTCTAACAACGCAAAATGCATATTTTTTCGTTATGTTCATGGGTCTTAAGATTTTGGCCAGTAGTCTACTAAATGTTAATGAAATAAACAATTCTAAATATTTAAGTGATATAAAATATAACTAAGCCCACAACAGAAGCTACAAGTAACATTTTAAGAAAAATTTGAACAATAATTTAATAACATAATGTAATTATTTTAAAATTTAGTTATCTTGCTATTATTATCGCTATATAACTTGATATGATAACAATGTCAGTAATTAATTCATTAGAACAAATAAATTACTATTTCCTTAGTTAGTTAGTTAGTTAGTTATCACCATTAGATTCCATCAAGGAACATAGGGCCGCAATCGCTTGCGGATTCTTCAACAGGTAATTAATTGAGTAGGTTGTTAGCCCACTGCACCGAGCCGTCCCTAATTTAGTAGTATAAGACTAGAGGGAAGGCAGCTAGTCATCACCACCCACCGCCAATTCTTGGGCTACTCTTTTACCAACGAATAGTGGGATTGACCGTCACATTATAACGCCCCCACGGCTGGGAGGGCGAGCATGTTTGGCGCGACGCGGGCAAGAACCCGCGACCCTCGGATTATGAGTCGCACGCCTTACGCGCTTGGCCATGTCAGGCCACACTATTTCCTTAGTATTGAAGAAATATTCTCATAATAATACTTTAAAATTTGTTTCATTTGTTTTAATTTGAATTTAAAGGTAAAACAATAAATATATGTGGAGCTAAATGATAAAAATATTAGTCTAGGATCTTTTCTTATATAATTCGTCAATTCAGAAGTAATGTCTGAAACAATTAATGTTTTTAACACGAACAGTTTTCAAGAAAAACAAAATTGCCACACTTCATACAAATTACATTATCCTGACTTCAAGTTTTGTGGGGAAAAATGTTTCATTTCTAGAATTTATTTTCGTTGTATACAAATAATTTTGTTCTTTTTTTTTACTTAACAATTTATGCACAAGCTGGGCTAAGTGGCCAAGTTAGAAACCACTATGGTCATAAATAGCCGTCCCGAATTTTGAAACAGAGACAACTCTTAACCCTGAGGTAGCATTAAGTTTCACTCTTTAAAAACGCCCAGAGGTACAAGTGGCGGCAACACTTCCCGAACCCAAGACTCTTCGCTGTTCGCTCAGATAATCATCATACAACGCTTGTGCGCATATCTGACTTGTGATAGATACGTACGTGCGTGTATACGTGCTGTGTGCTAGTATATGTAAAGAAGCAGCGTGGTCCAATGGCATTGCATTTTTGAATCACACGTATATACCTCATGTTGGCTGCATTATGTTGTTGTACCTTACACCACTTGTTTTATAATTCCCAGCTGTGTGACTGGGTACCAATTGTTAGCTGATGTTCAACCTGCGATGTACTCTAACATCACGTTTAGGGTAATGTGTCACAATTCTCATTGAAACTGGAGCTTGGAAAGCATTTGGAGAAAAACATGGCAAAGTCTTAACTAATTTTTAAACTTCTTTGTTAATACATATACACAAAGAGTAAGACTATAAAAGTTTTCTTTTTCAACAAAAAACGTCAATTACAAACACAGTGATTTTTATTTAAAGGGTAAAATGTTGCCATTTTAACTCTTTAACTCCTTAAATGGAAAGTTGTTTATAGAACTAGTGTTTATTCATTAGAGTTTTACCTACACGTTTACGATCACAAGCACTCTGGTAAGTTCTAATTCACTGACCTAGATGGTATGTGTTAAGATGGTTGAGAGTTATTTACACGGAGCAAGATTTATTCTGGATGTAAAAAACAGTTAGAAATAATTCCTTTGCAAAGAATACCTGACTTGTAACGTTTGTCAACCGTCATTTTCATTGTTACTTTGCTGTAGTACTAAATAGATAATTTTAATGTATATAACAACTATCGTCATTACTTCAGTTTCACAGCTTGTTTCTTCGCGTATAATTTGTCCATACTCTCACATCTAGATAATATTGTTACTATGCTAGGAGTTCAGATGTGTGGAAAATATAGTTCCTGGAATTATTAAGAAAACAATTCACCAGAAGCAAATCTATTTCATACCGTTCTATGAAATTTTGTGCTGCTATTCGCAACTGTGCGAAAAGACAATGTTTAAAATAAGCATTTTTTTTTTGTTACGAATGGATTAAATGTCAGAGAACTAAAAAAGATTATCCTAACATATGACGAAACTGATCAAATAAATTTAACTTACTTCAGGGATAATCTATGTACTTAGAACGATATAGAAATCAACCTGGGACTCAGTATAGCTAATTAAGTATAATTTTCTTAACGTTTATACTTATAAATAATATAATTATTATTTTTATTCAGTTGGATGATCTGTCTTTTACTGATCTTTTCGGCTATAATCACAATAATATCTAACGGCTAGACCAGCGTAGGGTATTTGGATTAGTTCTAATTACTTATATTAATTTAACAATGAAAAACAATTTGTATAATAAAATTAGAAAAAGAAACATTATATCAAAATATAGAAAAATGTATCTTTATATGCTAAATAATAGAACAAATACTGTTAATAAAAGTAGTATGGTTGGTTTAAAACATTTTGGTCATTTCATCAGTTCTCGGTAAGTTATGTAATATTAAATTACAACATTTTTTCATTGTGTATACTTTCAATCGAACAAAATTCAATTAGATTAACAATGGACAAAACAGTATTATAACTGTTGAGTAAAAAAAAATTAAATTTTCAAACTACAAACGCATGCGTATATCACATGTCACAATTATATAACAGTATATGTATATGTTATTTATTTTCCTTCACTTTAAGCCTATGTGGTTATCCAGCAAAATGGAAGTTTTGTATCAGAAAAGACTGGCGAATATGTAGACTATTTAATTCTTACCCAAATATACTCGCCAGATATCATACAGATGCGATATTTCATAAAACATATAGAAACACAGGTCTTATATACAGTTCATTGTTGTTTTATTCGTAATTGTGCCGGGCAGTGGTTATCTTTTAGCTTGCTTTTCTCTCGTTGTATGTGAGTGTAGGTTTATATCTTTCAAGCTTAATGTTTGTGCTGTGTGTATACAGCAACATCTTTTGTTTAAGTAGAGTTCAAATGTTAACATCAGTTAGCATTAGATCAAGATTGCTTTGTAAGGAACAGATTTGTGAACTGTTTACGCTCTGACAAGGACTGCCTCTTGATGCTACAGCGGTATGTATAAACGCTAGAAACTGGGTTTTGAAAGACTGTTGTTGTTTTGAATTGATCACAAAGCTACACAATTGACTATCTGTGCTTGGTTTTGAAGGACTGCCTCCAAATCTGCGGACTTACAACGCTAGTGACCAGGTTATGAAGGGCTGCCTTCTAGTGGCACAGAGATATGTCAGCAGATTTACAACGCTAGTAATCGGGTTTTAAAGGATTGTGTCTCAGTGGCACAGTGGAATGTCGGTAGACTCGGTTTTTAGTACACGTGGTAGATAGAGCAGACAGTCCATTATGAAGCTTTATGTTTAACTTCAAATACAATGGCGAGGACTTCTACCTAACTTATAATAAGTCCTTACTTGTAATAATTCTTGCTCTTTTGTGTAAAATAACTGTGAAGTAAACAATAGGGATTACTTAAAAAATACACCCTAAGAAAATTCATACTTTATTCAATCAACTATGTTACAAAATCATCGTACATAGAACTCGTTTTACGTGCATTTTTTCGTTAATTTATTTCTATGAAACACTTGTCAGGGTGACACAGACCAATAAATTGTATTTTGCATATGGTTCATTTCCTTACCTATTAAAATTTTAACGTTTATTTTCCATCTGACATCACTCAGGCAAAGTTTAGGTCATACCAAAGTACGAAAAAAATGATAAGACACTAAAGAAAATTTGGATATTGATGTCTTTCTTTCATAACATAACAAAGAAAATGATGAACATTATCTTCATTGTAAAAATGAGGTTTAAATATTTTTTTTTGTCAAAAGGGAGTTGTTTAGTTTAGACTTGATAGTGAAAAGGATATTATTGAGCATTCCAGTAATAACAATTTAGATATATTTAGTGGTTATGACGAAACCCAATTATTTAAATCTATATAAGATAGGTACAATCGAAAGATACGTTTCATATAAGCGCTTAAACCATAAAAACTGTGTATAGTGTTGTTATTCTTCGTATGTTGTTTTTATAAGAGTAATTATTCGATTAGAGTTATCAACAAATTAGTTGTGGGTGGTGTTTACCAACTACTTTGGGTCTAATCTATCACTTCAAAACTATGTATGACTGACACAGATAACTCGATAAAATGCGCGGAATTCAACAAACAAGCACATTCAACGATTACCTTGGATACATGTATGTATATTTCTTATTTGTTTCCTTACACGTGGATCAATAGATCATTCGACCTTTGTCAGCTGAATTTAAAAATTATTATATGTAGTGGCCAAATATGTTTCCTGAAGTTATCTCTAACAAAAAACTGCAACTAAATCATTTGTTTAATTACTTTTACAAGACTCATACCCAGTTTGATAAATTTCAAGTTTGGCTTTATGTTGCTTTGGTACATGTTTGATAAACTAGGCACATCGCAACGCTCGTTTTTGTCAAGGTTTTCATGTATATTGATTACAAAATATATATCAGAGAAACTAGGCCGGTTGCAAAAGAATTTGGTTAAAAAGAAATGCAGATTAGATAAGTAATACACTACCACATCCGCTATAAATGCCGCTGTGGTGCAATATTATGTTACTAGTGCCAGTTACCGGCTTCTTCTTAGGACGGTGGTACTGATTACATTGGCATGAACTAGATGGACTGTATATGTAATAATATAATGTAATGTAATAATATGTATATGTAATGTGTGTGTGTTTTCTTTGGTGCAAAGCCACAAAGATTATCTGCGCAGCACACCGAGGGGAATCGAACCCCTGATTGTAGCGTTGTAAATCCGGAGACATACCGTTGTACTAGCGGGGGGCTGTATATGTAATAATATAATGTAATGTAATAAAAGGTATAGGTAATAATATAATGTAATGTAATAAAATGTATATGTAATAGTACAATGTAATGTAATAAAATGTATGTGTAATAATATAATGAAATGTAATAATATGTGTATGTAATAATATAATGTGTGTGTGTTTTCTTTGGTGCAAAGCCACAAAGGTTATCTGCGCAGCACACCGAGGGGAATCGAACCCCTGATTATAGGGTTGTAAATCCGGAGACATACCGCTGTACTAGCGGGGGGCTGTATATGTAATAATATAATGTTATGTAATAAAATGTATATGTAATAATATAATGTTATGTAATAAAATGTATATGTAATAATATACTGTAATGTAATAAAATCTATATGTAATAATATAATGTAATGTAATAAAATGTATATGTAATAGTACAATGTATATGTAATAATATAATGTAATGTAATAATATGTATATGTAATAATATAATGTAATGTAATAAAATGTATATGTAATAGTACAATGTAATGTAATAATATAATGTAATGTAATAATATGTGTATGTAATAATATAATGTAATGTAATAAAAGGTATATGTAATAATATAATGTAATGTAATAAAATGTATATGTAATAGTACAATGTAATGTAATAATATGTATATGTAATAATATAATGTAATGTAATAATATATATATGTAATAATATAATGTAATGAAATAAAATGTATATGTAATAGTACAATGTAATGTAATAATATGTATATGTGATAATATAATGTAATGTAATAAAAGGTATATGTAATAATATAATGTAATGTAATAATATGTATATGTGATAATATAATGTAATGTAATAAAATGTATATGTAATAGTACAATGTAATGTAATAATATGTATATGTAATAATATAATGTAATGTAATAATATGTATATGTAATAATATACTGTAATGTAATAAAATGTATGTGTAATAGTATAACGATAAGTAAAAATATGTATATGTAATAATATAATGTAATGTGTGTGTGTGTGTGTGTGTGTTTTCTTTGAGCAAAGCCACAAAGGCTATCTGCGCAGCCCACCGAGGGGAATCCAACCCCTGATTGTAGCGCTGTAAATCCGGAGACATACCGCTGTACTAGCGGGTGGCTGTATATGTAATAATATAATGTAATGTAATAAATGTATATGTAATAATATAATGTAATGTAATAAAATGTATATCTAATAATATAATGTAATGTAATAAAATGTATATGTAATAGTACAATGTAATGTAATAATGTGTATATGTAATAATATAATGTAATGTAATAAAATGTATATGTAATAATATAATGTAATGTAATAAAATGTATATGTAATAGTACAATGTAATGTAATAATATGTATATGTAATAATATAATGTAATGTAATAAAATGTATATGTAATAATATAATGTAATGTAATAAAATGTATATGTAATAGTACAATGTAATGTAATAATATGTATATGTAATAATATAATGTAATGTAATAATATATATATGTAATAATATAATGTAATGAAATAAAATGTATATGTAATAGTACAATGTAATGTAATAATATGTATATGTGATAATATAATGTAATGTAATAAAAGGTATATGTAATAATATAATGTAATGTAATAATATGTATATGTAATAATATAATGTAATGTAATAAAATGTATAGGTAATAATATAATGTAGTGTAATAAAATGTATATGTAATAATATAATGTAATGTAATAATATGTACATGTATATGTAATAATTTAATAGTAATGTAATAATATGTATATGTAATAATGTAATAGTAATGTAATAATATGTATATGTAATAATGTAATAGTAATGTAATAATATATATATGTAATAATGTAATAATATGTATATGTAATAATGTAATAGTAATGTAATAATATGTATATGTAATAATGTAATAGTAATGTAATAATATATATATGTAATAATTTAATAGTAATGTAATCATATGTATATGTAACAATATAATGTAATAATATGTATATGTAATAATGTAATAATAATGTAATAGTAATGTAATAATAATGTAATAATAATGTATGTAATATGTATATGTAATAATAACAACGTAATAATAATGTAATAATATAATAATATATGTAATACGTAATAATAATGTAATAGTAATGTAATAATATGTATATGTAATAATGTAATAATAATGTAATAGTAATGTAATAATATGTATATGTATATGTCATAATAATGTAATAGTAATGTAATAATATGTATATGTATATGTAATAATAATGTAATAGTAATGTAATAATATGTATATGTAATAGTAATGTAATAATATGTATATGTATATGTAATAATAATGTAATAGTAATGTAATAATATGTATATGTAATAATAATGTAATAGTAATGTAATAATATGTATATGTATATGTAATAATAATGTAATAGTAATGTAATAATATGTATATGTAATAATAATGTAATAGTAATGTAATAATATGTATATGTATATGTAATAATATCTTATGTTCCTCTTGTGTATGATGTGATCGCATTATCTTTTATGCAAAAATTTAATCACCAGGACAGTCATTTAAGATGATGAAAGTTTTTTGACTTGAAAATGTGGATTCCTCTCCTCTAGTTTAACAGCCACTCTCATTTCTACATTTCCAATTCAAAAATTTGTTTATTACCTAAAATAGTCCCAATTCCCCCTAACGTTAAGTTTGAGCTTCTTTCTGCGAAGAAATCAGACATTTCTTTGGGGTATATGGCCGAGCGTAGCTTGAGAGTTAACGCTTCGAACTGCATATCAATAGGTCTAGAGTTCGAGATGTGATTCTGCTGAGCACATTCCTGTCTTTCAGCAGAGAGCGCATTATAAAGATGAGTTACTTTAAAAAGTCGAACAAAGCCGTGGCTATAAAGTGCTATCGAAGATCAACAGGGTATAGGTATAAATACTGATCAAATAAAGGAAAGCCAGTCACAGCACCCGCCGCCACAAGGGTTTTGACCAACTGTTTAACCAGCTGAATAACGAGATTAACTAATTTTTATAACTAGCCCATAGACGTGTTTTTAATGACATCGAACCTTGTAACTTCTGATCTTGTGAGGTGTACCATTTTTATGTTTGATTTCATATTTTCGTGATCTCTATTTGCTTAGCTTAACCTGTGATATTTAAAAGAATTATTTATTTTTGAACTTTTTTATGGTTCTTTACACTTAATTAATACAAAGAAGTGCTGGTTCGTAAATGCTAGTTATATATTGGCACCTTTTCTGTACTTTACGTTTCAAAGGGATGTATTTATAGCTTGAATTCTCTCAAAAATACAGGGTGTTCGGAATGTCACTGTGCACTTATATATTTATTGATAAACATGTTTCAATATAGAATACAGGAGATAAGTATGAATGACAATTATAAACAATGTTGAAAGTGACCCCCGTTGGCATCAGTACAGGCCTGGATCCTTCTTATTTTGTTTCTAAACACCGCTATCAGTTGCTGGCTTGAAATAGACTGAATGAATGCTGTTATCGCTGCTTTCAAAACTGCACAGTGACTTTCTGAACACCCTGTATTATGTCACATAATATCATATTGATGCATAACCGTAAGGATCAAAATGAACGGAATGGCACAAAAGATCTTTTTCTTGGATTATTTTTTAATCTTCATCACAGTAATTTCTAACCTATTATTATTCTTCCACTGAGACCTCTTTCTTTCAAACAATGTCTTCGTTGAAACCACACCTTTTTATGGATATTTTACAACGACCTATACTTTCTTTTCCTGGTCGAGAATTATTTAAAGTCACCTGACGCTAAATTTCCAGCTATTGAATTTTGCTCTCTGTGAAAAAACAAAGTTCTATAGAGCCATCTGTAACATCATAACCTTTAACCTACGATAGTTGATCCATTTTATTGCCGATCTTTTATACTTATGTTTGTAATAGGTCACAAAAGAGCATTGAAAATACTTGGCTGGACTACTCTCCTAAAGGCGTTATTTCATCTTAGGGCTAAATGATTCTAAAATGGGTTTCTAGCAATTTATTTTTTATAGCTCCAAATATTATGATTGCAGTCAAATCCTTGTTTAACCTTGTACTATAAATATTTTTAATGTGCTCCTTTATCTCAAGTTTGTTTTATAGCTAAAACGTGTTGAGAAGTGCTTTCAAACAGTTAAAACTCTGTGTTAATCAACTGCATCATCATAATACGATGTCGCAGTTTCTTTGGAAATGTTCTTGAATTTGTTTGTTTGATATTAAGTATACAAAGCTACGCAATGGGTTGTTTGATCATTACGAGTGTCAAAACCCAGTTTTGGTGTTATAATTCTTCAGGCTAACTGATGAATCGCAAAGGGGGTCAGGTTTTTATGAACAAAGGAAATTTGAATGCCACTCAATGAATATCACGTGTTTTTCACCAGTGTTATGCAGAATTTAATTCCTTCTCGTGTAATGACCATTATCTGCTTAGTTCTGGATCCACGTGATCTTCGCTCATGTGAAGTGAGTCGACAGACCTCAAATTGTTAAGTATCACTGTTCGTAATGTCACTGTTCCAAACTAAAGAAACAGAATACATTTAAGTTATTAAATCAAAAATTATCCTGCAACTAACTTTTTTGTTTCACAACAATATTTGATTCAACTTGTTTTTGTAACTGAATAATAAGAAAGTGCTCCATAAATAATTCAAAGTCCAAGTAAAATGTTCTAAGAACAAAATTAATGCTTTAACTTCTCTCCCAAACCGAAAATAAATATTCAGGAAGAAGGATCGAGTTAGCTTTTCTGTGATGCTTCAAAATCTGTTTGAAAATTTACCTGTACTTTATCAAATAGTAGGACGGAAACAGTTGTTATAAGATATATTTTAAACATTTTCTAAAATCGGCATGTAATAATTTTAAAATGTTTGAAATGACATTACATAATACAAAATTTATAATTTTGAGTCTAACAAATGCAATACTATCTGTACTGCATTACAATAACAGTTACAAGTCACCTCAATGGAGCATTGCAAAGAAATCAAAGGATACCAAATGTTGTCGATACCTAACGATTAGATAACTGTTACCTAATACAAAAAGGATTCTGACACCAAAAAGTTGACAAAGACGACGACGTCATACGTTCACAAAATGGTGACACAGGATGTGTTTTTAAGTGTCGTTATTCCACAACGTGACACCAATATTACTAAGATGCTATAGGTGGACCGAGGACTGTGTTACTATAGTTTTATTAGATAATGGTGTAGTGTCTCAATTTGTTTTATTTTACTTTATAATTTCTATATTTAATATTCGTCACACCCGTTGTTTCGTTTTTGTAAGTTGAACAGTAAAACGGTTGTATATTTAAGTATCGTTTATAGTTTTCACATATGATTATTTCATTAACATTGTTGTTTTCACTTCTATATTTAGATATGTGTCGTAAAGTTATTTACTACTTTACTAGCAAAATTATTATTTTAACGAGATAGCTGATATAGCTGAATGTTTTTTTCAGTTCATAATTTGTTTATATGTTTCGTAAACATTTTTTAAAGAGACAAATATCATAATACATCTGATAAAATGTATCACAGATGCCGTAGTAAAAGTTTTTAACATACATATTATCCTAATTCATCCATTATTTGAAAGAAGTAAATATATAAAAGTCAATAATTTACTTTACATACTTTTACAATTATCTGTTGCTCTATGTCAAAAACACTTTACTAATTCATTAGTTTCATAATTTACGTTTCTCTACTTGGTATAACGTAGAATTATCTCTCTTGAAAAGTTTTTATTATTTAACACACCTAACGTTTTGTTTATATACATCAAACCATTACTTGAACGAAACAGCTACATTATTATTCCATAGTCGATTGTGTTTTATGTGACTAAAGTATCTGTTTAGTGCACATTTAACGTACTTAGCGATTATTATAATTTACACTTCTGTATTTAATTTGTATGACATGTTTTGCAAATTGTCTGAAGTTTTTATGTAAAAACCTTATTGCTAATTTATTTGCTGTATTATTAACATATTGTATAACATGCTTTCACATCTGTTTGTCTTAAAATCTAAAAGGAATGATTTTGAAATCTCTAAATAATATAAAATAATTTAAATTTTATGCTTAGCTTTGCAAGTTAATCTGTATAATTGTATGAATAAAGCTTAGTTTATTATTCTTACATTTTGTAAAAAGTTTCACAAATCTTTGCCTAAAGCTTGTTTTTTACTGTACATAATACTGAGTAATCTCAACTACACTGTTTACATGTCGGTGTTCTCCAAAAACAAACTAAAAGCTAGATAAACTCTAATTTTAAAAATAGGTGTAAATTACCAAAAACTTCTATACTATTTTAACTACGTAAGTAATATTTTAATAACCTTTCCTGCAAAACTTTTCTCTTAGACAAATAGTTATAAAAGAAAGTTTGTTACATACTATAGATAAGTCACTTATGCAAACTTCAAACAATGAACACAGTTTTAACTGTTGATAATTTTGATCTGACTTCTAAAATAAATAGCATATTATAACTTTTAAAGATATATTAGGTTAATTATGTGTTAATAAATAAGAAATTGTAATTCCGTATCTTTTTTAATTCTCAAACTTCACTCAATGTACACAATAACATTTAATTTTATTAGTTCACTAATATATATTGTTTATACCTAAAAAAGTTAGCATACATTTCTTCCATTTTGCAAAGTTTAACAGTAAATAAAATAATTTTGCTGTATAGAGTAGACAACCATAATATAAATAATTGAATATAATCGTGAAAATGTTCTTGGGAAAATATTAAAATTTCGCTGTTTCGCACAATTAAAAATATAGTATCTGAGAAAGACACGTAAAATGCTTTTATATTCGTAACAAATTTATTGTTTATCATTAGATAATATTCTTTAAAACTGAAATATAAAATCACAAGCATCACACCTACTGAAACATTTATTACTAAAACTTCAAGAAGATACATTACTATACTATTCACGAAAACTACAGACATCTTAGTTTATAAAACATTGGATTATATATATAGTTACTGAGTCGTTTAACTTAGCTTTCATACAACAACATGTGTATCTTTCCTTGTTATGTCCATATTATTATTTTTTCATATCAGTTCAGTACGTAAAATTTTAAAAATACTTTATAAACAAAAAAGCAAGTGTACATTTCTTGTATTTCACTGAGCTCATTCAACGCTCACTACCCAGTAAGATTAAAATATAACCGACATACAGTAACTGGCCAATTTTTTCACAGGACTAAAAATATTTGGAAAGTATAGCTTATGTTCCTCTTAGGTTGATAATTCACCAAGAAAAGGTAGCTTAATTCTTCTTTATCCAGACTTATATCAAATGCTAGATAAGCATGTGTCTAGCTGTGTATCTTATGACACATTACGTCCCATTAATATCAGTTTCTAACAAGCATATTTTAATATCTAATACAAGTATCCATTTAAATTTTTCTTATATGCAACTTATGTTTCATTATAGTCCAATATACTATCATAAATATATTAAGTACAATCACACATTTAATAAGTATTCCATATCATTAATAAAGCTTCAAGAATTAGATACACTTAGATAATATTTATCAAAACTACAAAATCTTAGTTTTAAAATAGTAATATGCAACCCATTCTAATAATACCTACGTTATATTCTTGTGTTAACATGCTATTAGTTATGTAAGTTAAATCACTATAAACAAAATACGAAGGACATTCCTAAAATTGAATGGAGCTAATATAATCATAGAGAGATTCTTCATTTAGGAACCCTACAAAAAATAACATGGATTTTAAAACCCTAACAAATTTAATGGTCCCTGTCGTGCTGGCAATTATATCATTTGACCCTCACATTACCTTTCCATTGTCAATTGAAACTGACAGGTTTCACCATAGCCTAATATGTTATCAACAATATATCTAAGTGAAATCATAGCATTATCAAATATCACACATTCTGAAACATTTGTTAACAAAATTTAAAGTTAGAAGAATATCACTTTATCCAAGGTTTAGTAAAAGCAATATGTATGCATCCTATTTTTGAATATTTTAAAGAACAAACATAATGTGTAGAATAATTGTGATAACAATAAAAAAGTGTTTTACCAAAATGTTCAGTTTTGTTGCTTGTATTATCTCTTATAAGTAAAGATATATCTATAAGAAATCACGTATCTTTATTTTTTCACATTTTATAAATCCATTCGGTTTATTGTAGAATGTTTATTATTACAAATTATATTTTACATATTGAATAAGTTGTACTTTCACTATACCTTAAATATAACTTAATTACTGAAGAACGAACTTTGTGTTTCCCTCTATTTAACAGCCATTAAAAACTAATTTGTCTATTATTTCACTTGAAATAACCAGACAGAACGAGTTTAAGATACATTAAGAAGAACTTTCTTCTTTATGTTCCAACTTTCTGTTTTCTATCAAATACTCACAAATTTATAATTTAAAATTGCCATTGTTTGCAAATATAACTTACAAATATCTATAGATAATCTAACTTCTATCAGGATGTAACTGTTTAGATAAATAGAGAAGTAACAATGTCGCTTATCTTAAAGTTGGAGTTGTGCTCTTCAAATTTATCCAAGGGGCAAGTTCTGCTGACAAGTTGACAGCTCAATAACATTTGAAATTTATGAATAACACAAACTGAAACATGCATGAATAATAAGATATTGGATTGTCAAGATTAAATTAACATTCATATAAATATGGTACATTTCAGTAGATTTATAATAGTTTGCAAGATGATTTATTGAAGATCAAAATGAAAACTCTATTTTGTTGTGAATGATTCTAGATTTCCACTTAATTCTACTGACATATACTGTCGATGCAGTATGTATTTTAGTCGGGGAAAGGAAATAAATTCAAGGACAGTGGACTCAAGGTTTTATAAAGGTATAGAATGAAAGAGAGTAGGGTAGTAAACCACACCGATATCTTTTAAGTTACAAAATCGTAATACATTTATTTTCAGTTTATACTTTCCAGAACTATGACGACGTCTGAACGAGACTATTAATATTTCTTTATTGGCTCTTTACTTCAAGTTTCCAATAAAAAAAAAAATCAACATAACAGCATCTGGACTGTACGTACTTTGTGGAGCACGCCAACTGGTGCCCTTTCGTAGAACTAGGACACGAAACAATGCGCCCAGTAAATGTATTCTATTCTATCATTTCGTGGCACTATGACGTATTCGTCTCTGTTACCACCTTTAGTGTCGGCATCATCGCATATTAACCCTTGCATTACCTTTCCATTATCACTAGTTTATGTATGGTGGTTATATTTGCAAAATTATTTATGATTTAAATATTTCTTTTAAATATTTGTTTGAATGTGTTCAAACAAAATTTGAAATAACTGAGGAAGAAAATCTCAAGATCCATGCAGCTCACAATATAATTGTATAGAAGGAGGACTATATACAGATAAGAGATCAATTTGGTGGAGAATTAGGATTGAATGAAACTATTCACAAAAAGAAAGCTATCTTATGTTCAACAAAAGTTGTGTTCATTGCAAAAGATAAGATCAAAATTAAAGCATTGAACAGCTTAACTTTCTGTGTGAATACAGTTAGTATTGTTTGTTAGTTTTATGTACAAGTAAAATTAGCTAAGCCAATAGAATAATGTCAAACCTATTAAAACTTATTTATTTACCCAAAGTTCAAGTATTAAACTCACTGTAAGGAATATAGTTAGGGTTTCCTTCTGTGGTAATTAATAGGTCTGAAGTCTCATAACACTAAAAATATGAGTTTTGTTTGTTTGTTTGTTGTTTTTAATTTCGCGCAAAACAACACGAGAGCTATCTCCGTCAACCATCGCAGTGTAAGAATAGAAGGAAGGCAGCTAGTCATCACCATCCACCGCCAACTCTTGGACTACTTTTTTTACCAACGAATAGTTTGACCATCATTTGACCATCATATTATAACGCTCTCACGACTTAAAGGGCGAACATGTTTGCTGTGACGAGGATTCGAACCCGGAATTGCGGGTCAAATCTCCTAACCATCAGGTCATACCAGGCCCTTCGAGTTTTGATAGATGCGGCTTAAATAACTCATTCTTCAGTTTTGTGTTTAATAACAATCAAACAAGTTATTCCCCTCGATGGACTCAGTAGATAGCTCAATATGGCTTTGTTATAAGAAACACACACACACACAAACAAATTAAATGAAAGTATAATTTCAGTTTACCAAATAAATCTCATGCCGTATAATGTCGTTTCAGTCACCTACATTGTAAACCTATTCAGGTTTCCATTTCCCTTTATTCCGAAAAGTAATCTTTCTCATATATTTTAAATTTTATAACGTTCACAAGTGGCACAGAAAATAATATGCACGTGAGTCGAGAATGAAACTTTTAAAAGAAACATCCAATCAGGCTTTTAGTCATTACATTTTAGAGAAATGCTAAATACACCATCCATCAAATCCATTTTCTATTTAGTTGAAAATCAAACAGATTATGTTCTAAATATTAATTATAAGTTATCAGGACCCACGATGGAGAAAGTAATTCCAAAGCGAGCGTGGAAAGTGGAATATCGTCTTTATAAATTGAAGTTAACGATCAATAGTAATATACATTCTAAGCTGTCACCAGGAAAGAGAAGAAAATATGGGCGAAATAGAAATTAAGTCTTAAATTGTGCTTTCGCCTAGTACCGTTTAAATTACTATTTCAAAAAAGCAATACGTTTCATAACATTAGATTTGAGATCATAGAAAAGTATAAATATACAGATCGAGTCGTTATAATCAACCAGTCTAATATGTAGTGAGCAAAATATAAATACAAAATTTGTAGCTATTAGTTGTTAGTTTGTTTTCAAATTTTGATGTAAGTTTTAAAAGTTTTAAAAACGAGATTCACTATTGCTTTTTAGAAGCTAATTAGTATCTGTAGTTTTGAATGAAACATTATAAGCGATTTAATCCAAAGTGCACAATTGATTGTACCCTCAGTTTTCCAGATGTTCTGATTTGAAGAGAGCTAAGTTAGAGAAATACTTTTTATCATTAAATATGTGATAAACAGTCTTAAACTTCTCTTCCTTCAGAACAAAGAGAACAGACGTGTAGATGCAATAAATAAATTGGCAAGTAAATTTAACTTCCTTATGTTAATGGTAAGGAAATCACTTTATTTTAAGTCAGTTGTATTCTCTAAGTATTGTTAATGATGGTAATGTTAGTTTTTGAATATTTGATTTTAGGACCTATTGGTTAATTTAGGCAGTCCCATCCACTATATAAAACCCTAATATAAAAGTGAAGCTCTCAAATTCGCTCTTATGACATGTATCAACAATATAAAGTCTCTTACCATCATTCAACACATCAATCAAATTCCCTCTAACTTTTCGGTTTTCAGAAAGAAACAATTTCAGAGATCTTAAACCTATCCTCATATGATAGCCTTTCCATCCCAGCCATTATATTATTAGCTCTCCTCTGAACTCTCTGCAACAATTTAGTGTTCTTTCTAAGATAAATAGTCCATGATTAAATCCATATTCTAAATATGGCCTAACAAATAACCAACACAATAACATTATAACCTCTTCAGACTTGTATTCATTATTTCTGGAGATACAACCTAGAATCGTATTTGCTCTGCCATATAAACAATGCATTGCTAGAATGATTTAAGTGACTGATAAACAGAATACTGAGATATTTTTCTCCCGTAACACTATTAAGGCTATTTCCAGCAAAAGTGTACTTATAACTGAAATTGAGACATCACATATATTTTAATTTACATGTATTATAATTAGAAGCCATTTTTCATTTATTTGCCCATCTTACCAAAATGATCTAAATCCTTTTGTAAAACAGAAGTACATTCCTCACTTCTAGCATTCCCCAAAAGTTTAAATTAAGTAATTATTGACCATTTACTTATCTGTGTCACTGATGTAAGTCAAAGTGACACTAATCCAATCTTATTAAATCTTATAAAAATTTTATTTTTTTCCATCCAGTTAGTTTTCTATCCAATGAACCAATCTATCCTCCGCCCCTATAGAGATAACTTGTTAACAAGCCTTTTATATGACACTTTGTCAAATTTCTTCTGAAAATTTAGGTACATCAGTATTACATCTTTACCCTCATCTTTGTAAGCAATAGTCTCTTCAAAGAATGCTTAAAGATTAGTAACAAAAGATTTCGTCCTAGTGAAGCATGGTTATTATCCAGTATTTCTTACTATTTTTGATGATGGTAATATCATTTTATCCCCAGTAAAGTCAGCCTCTCTTAGCATTGTTAACAGTGGCTCTTCATTTTTATGTTATTTTAAAGAAGTAGTATACGAAAGCTGATACAGTTCGAATCTGTAATGTTGGTTAGCAGTCAAATACTTAAGCGATCTAAGCAATCGTGTCTTACATTTATAGCTTTCAGTTTTTCATCTCCTTTCTCCTTTAAAAATGGACACTGTCAGGTCTGAAGACGGGGTAGCTTAGTTACTTAAGTCATTCTTGAGTCAAGAACGATGCGGATTTGAATCCCCCATCATTTCAGTTTTTATTTCTTCATAAGAATTAACAACCATACTAGGACGTTTTCTACACTTATTACCTTTATTGGTCGAAGGTAATTTGACATAATAAACGAAAAATAGCAATAAACAAAATTACTCTTGGCCTTAAAAGGAATTTAACATGCCTTGGAGCCCTTTCAAATTCTAACTTTACCAAAGTCAATGAAGTGGTTCTAGTGTTGTTCGTCCGCAGACATACCGTTGTGCCAGTCAGGGATGATAGAAAAAGTCTGCTGTTTTGGAAACTCTAAAGTTTAGATTGCTAAAGTTTCTTTCCAATAAGCAGGACAGCATAAGTTGAGTTCAAAACGTGTAGTGTGATCTTTGGATAAGTAACGAAATTTGTTTATCAAAAATAAACTTTATAGTTTGTATTTGTATTTAAGGTAAAACTACTGAAGATATCAGCCGCTATTCCTAACTTTAAGCTACTGAGTAGAAAAAAGGCAGTCAATCAGCAACATCCTACAACTCAATATCCATAATAAAGCATTAACTGTCACTCTCACCACTCTTACAGCACACCCATCTCTTGAAGGTCAGGAATTTGTTTATGGTATCCCAAGGATTCGATTGTAGTTCTCAAGTAGTCCTGCGTCTAACGACATTTAGATTTTGTGTACCGTATTGCAAATCGTGTATAGTTTATAAAGATCAGTGAAAGATTTTAATCTAACTGAAGTGTCACTGTCTAATGAAATACATTGGACTCCATTTAGTTGCGAAGCTCATAACATAGCACTAAAAATTAATTTCTGTACGCTACTAGCTGAAATTATGGATCGAATAAAAAAATTACACTGCGCTAGAAAAATACTGAATTTCCACAGCAGACAAATTTTGGGTTATTGAATCGAATGTGATGTTTTCGTATTTTACTCTCAAATTCAAGGAGTTATAGTTGGCAAATTTTCGAAAACTTTTATACTTTTATGAGAAATGGCCAACTATCAAACCTTTTAGAGCCTTGTCATGTTAAATCTCGCTGGAAAAATCTCTTCTACGACATATATTTAAATTAAATAACTCTTTCTTGCTTGAACTGCGCAAGAATTTCTGCAAAACCCAATGTCATGTTATAACTATACATGCAGCCAATAAAGTTGTTTATTTTCAATTCAGCATATTGAAATCTGAAAGTTAAACAGTTCTGAAACGTTTTGTCAAATACCTAACAAACGTGTCATGTTCACATGCACAGCAAAGAAAAATCGATCGGTATATATCCTGATGGCAACATTTCTCACTTTGAAGTAATAAGTCCTGAGTTGCTGTCTGATATAAATCATCTTTTAATATAACCTAGCAAGTTACAAAGAATAAAAACATCCACAACGGCCACTTTTTAAAAAAAATTACGAGATCTGAGAAGTGTGATGTTATCAGTGTAATCAATATTTCCTTTTCTTTTAAAAGCCTTTCCACAATTAATTCGCTGGATGCAACACGAGGATTTGTGTCACTTGCATTTGTTTATTATTTCCCTCACTTTTTGAGGACCTCCTCACTGTATTGTTGTTTATGTGAATTACTTAATTTTCGCAGTTTATTTGACATTTTATGTCCCTGCAATTATCTAACGTTTCATTGTACAGTATTGCTACTATTAGACGACATGTTTGTTTCTTTAAAATATTTCTCTGACAAAAATGAGCTTGCATCAGTCAGTTTCTAATAAAAATATCTTATTTAGTGTTTTTTCCAAATCTTTTTCACCAACCTAAATTTTACAACCATTCCTCATAGCCTACTGTCAAACACACCTGAAATGTTAGTCTGATTTAATATATCTGCTATGTTATTTGAAAATAAGATATAAAAAAGCTTAATTAAAATGTTTAAGGCCTAACTAAGGCCTGTGGACGAAAAAGTAGCTCATTTGAGCTAAAAATCGTACAAAAATGTTTTGTTTTTTTTCGAATTTCGCACAAAGGTACTCGAGGGCTATCTGTGCTAGCCGTCCCTAATTTACTTATGAGACTAGTTGCGGAATTATTGAAAATTTAATTGCAAGTTAGGCTGATTTCCGATCTTAAAATATGAAGTGTAAACATGAGCCACTTAAGAATCATGATGATGTTTGAATCTCCCACATCTAGAACTACAATATTTTAAACATTATGAAAAAAAAATCAGATTAAGTTGAGTGAAATTGAAAGAAAAATATCTGGTGATTTCAGAGAGTTTAAAATAAAAGTAGATAGAAAAGTGTCAATCTAAATTAGATAGTTTACAAGACTTGAGAAATAAGTTGAAATAGTGTTAAGGATATCTGAAGATAGTTACATCAAAGCTCGAATAATGTTAGACTATTTTAAAATTCAGAGTAATAGTTGAGCATATTAACAACATCATGTGACAAAATTTTTACATTTTCTTGTTCCTGGGCAGAAAGTGTTATTTCCCAATTGCTTATGCCTAAAGTAAATGGAAAACAGCTATTTTTCTTTTCAAACTTTGCTTTTGTGACCTGGGTAATGAAATTTTTAAATTTATCCATTTTCCAGAACATTCCAAGTAGGTTCAGTGCTGAGTGGCTGATAGACAATTTTTTAGAACTTACGAGAATTTTCAAGAACCTTTTAGAACTTTCCAGAACTTTCCATAAAAATAAATACATATACAGTGGCTCACCACTCATCACTTCAGTTTAGTTTTAGCTGCCTAAGTGAACACATAGACCTATCTTATTTTATCAAAGATAGCATCAAGAAGCTGTAAACATTCTCCAGAAGCATTCTGCTATGTATGTGGTCAATTTATCAAGAAAAGAGCGAAAAAGCACTCTATGACAGCATCTGCTAAAATGTGTGAAGCCTACAAGACATATTTCGGCATGCTTATCACGGATCAAGGCAAACAATGGGCACCTCATTTTACCTGCGAACACTGCAAAAAACTCTAGCAGGTAAGGCAGACATATTTTGCTTCCTTGAATAGTAAGAATTAATATAATAGAAATTTAGACCTTTTAAAATTTAAATATCTTTTAATATATTTTTTTTATATTTCCAATAGTATAGAAACATATCCCATATAAAATATTTTGCATGAACCTCTTACATATTAGTTGTGGATGAAATAAATTTATTCTTCATAATAACAATTTTATTTTGCTCTTTTGCAGCTTGGTGCAGAGGGGAAAAGAAAGCCATGAAGTTCGCTATTCCAAGAATTTGGCGTGAACTCACTGAATACTCAAGCTATTTGCTAGTTTTGCATGGTGCACCCTTCAAAACGTCGGGCATCTGCTTTCATATATCAGGACCATCCATCATCCATCGCCTCAGTGCTATACTGCCCTGAGCTCCCTGTTCCCTCTACGCCAGAGAGAAAGCAGCCACCATCCTCAGAAGAGAGCAGCAAATCAGAAGAGGAGGTAGATGTTGAAGATCCAGAGTACAATTTCAGAAGTGCAGCTGATGAGAAAAACCCATACTACCACAACCAAAGAGGCCTCAATTACTTGATCAGAGATTTTGGTATAACAAAGTCGAATGCCGAAGTTTTGACCTCTATACTCAAGGATTGAGATTTGTTAGATGAAAGTCTGCAAGTCGCAAGTCAGAAGAAGCGTCACCAACATTTTTAAAGCTTCTTCACTCGTCAAAATGGGTTCTGCTTCTGCCACAATGTATCTGGTCTGTGTGAGGCAATTGGAATTGCCTGTAATCTGAACGAGTGGCACCTCTTCATTGATAGCTTATCCAAAAGCCTCCAAGCTGTACTGCTCCATAACGGGAATAACTATCCGTCTCTTTCCCTGGGTCATTTAGTGCACCTCAAAGAGAAATACAACAACGTCAACACCTTGCTAGAAGCCTTGATGTATGATGAGTATGACTGGTAGGTTATCAGAGACTTCAAAATGGTAGCATTCCTGATGGGTCTCCAAGGAGGCTTTACCAAGTTTCCCTGTTATCTTTGCCTTTGGAACAGCAGGGACACCACAGCGCACTATAACAGGAAGCACTGGCCACAACGGACAGAGTGCTCTGTAAGAAGGCACAATGTTAAGTGTAATCCACTAGTGGACTCCCAGAAGGTGTTGTTCCAACCATTGTAGATAAAATTGGGTTTTATGAAACAATTTGTCACAGTTCTTGATAAGGAGTCTGCAGCCTTCAAGTACCTTCGAGACTTCTTCCCTAAACTGTCTGAGTCAAAGGACAAAGCTGGTGTCTTCGTTGGACCATAAATAAAGAAAAATCCGGAGTACACAGAATTCCTCAAGAAGCTCAGTAGGAAGGAAAAAAAGCTTGGATAGATTTGTCGCAGTCGTTTGGGTTTTTTTGAACAATCACAAGGCCGAAAATTATGAGGAACTGGTTAGGCTCTAGTAAAGAATTACGGCAAAATGGGCTGCAGAATGTCCTTGAAAGTCCATATCCTTGAAGCTGATCTTGATAAATTCAAGGAGAATATGGGAGCATACTCAGAGGAGCAAGGCGATAGTTTCCACCAAGATGTACTGGACTTTGAACGCCGCTACCAAAAAGCGTATTACGAAAACATGATAGAAGATTAAATTTGGGAGGGCTGATTCGTAAGTTATTTACATTATAGTCGTAAATCTCGAAAACTACTCACTTCTAAACATTTTTGTTCATTTTTATAATTTAAGTGTAAATACATGTAAATCTTGATTCATATGTTGTTTTATTCAGACCTTATGTGAATGAAAATGTAGAAATTTGCCTGTTTATACATAGAAAATAGGTTAATTTCTAAATGTTATTATCCAGGTCACAAAAGCAATGTTTGAAAGGAATAATGGCCATTTTCTGTACTTTTACAACATAAGCAATTAAGAAATAACATATACTATTCAGGAACAAAATTTATGTTATATAGTGTAAACAGACTTCCTACTTTTTATGAAGGATGAATGTTTCTTCATTTTCGAATATGTTTCATATAGAATAACATCCATAAATGTTCTTCATTTTTTCCAAAAAACAAATTTTACAATAACTTTATTTCCCAAAGAAAATTAACTAGTACAATAAGTTTTATCTTTGTCGAAAAGATTCCGACGAAATATAGCGGAATATCTTTCTTCAGTGAATTTTTTAAGAAGAAATAAGGCTTGATGCTTTCAACTAGAAAATCATATTTTGATGAAATTGTGAAGAAAACAAACTTTTCAGCATAATAATTTTTTCAATCATATAACTGAAATATAAAAACAAATAATATTAGTGGATCATACAAAGCTATAATGTTTGGAATGTAAAATAGTGTTTCTCATTTTTAAAGCTGAAATATTGGTATGTGGTCAAAACTTGGTACTGTTTGATGTCGGCATATGTATTAACTATATTGGTGAATCAGATTAGACCTGGATCTGAAAGGGACAAGAATGCCACTCTACAGTAGTGTGTTGTCTGTCAGTCAGTCAGTAGACACTAAAATGATGTTGCATGAGGGTATTGTCTTGACTTTACTAAAACTTGCACATGCCATGAATCATGAGAAGAATTATGCACTAGGAGGGTTACAATACGGTCTGATATAATTTTTTATTTATTTAATCTTGCAACTTAAAACTTTCGAAAACCCTGCGGAAATACATCTAGTAAAATATACAATAAGAATTCAAGGTAGCTCAGCTGCTGTGTCTATACAAAGCGAAAGAGAAGCTGTTCTTCTGTTAAAAGTTATGGCTATAAGAGGTTATGTTTACTACGAGCCGCATCCAAACATTGTAAAATAATTTTGGGTAAGGCCGTTAGTAATTCACACAGATCCGCTTCTTTCATATTTAGGTTTATGTGTGTGTTTGAGTGTTTCCTTATAGCAAAGTCATATCGGGCTATCTGCTGTGTCCACCGAGGGGAATCGAATTCCTGATTTTAGTGTTGTAAATTTGAAGACTTACCGTTGTCCCAGCATGGGACATGTTTAGGTTTAAACTTAAAACAAGCTACACGAGGGTTATCTGCGCTAGCCGCTCTTAATTTAGCAGTGTAAGACTAAAGAGAAGGCAGGTAGTCATCAACACCCACCGCCAACTCTTGTGCTACTCTTTTGACCCCACGACTGAAAAAGCGAGCATGTTTGGTGTAACGGAAATTCAAACACAGATTACGAGTTGAGCTCCTCAACTAAACTTAAAAGCAGCAAAAGTATAAAAGGCGACATCATTATAATATTTTAACTTTTAATATCTTCTTGAGTAACCACAATACCAGTTTTTATTTTCTACTCATAACAACGTTTTAGCAGTTAACTTTTCCAATATCTATTTGAGAAAAGAACAAACACACATCGGGTTATCTGTTATGTCCACTGAGGGAATCAAACCCCTGATTTTAGCGTTTTAAATCCGTAGACTTACCGCTGCCCCAGCGGGAGACCCTACCACAAGTATCGAAATCTGGTTTCTACCAATGTAAGTCTGCAGGTATACCGTTGCACTCTGGAGTGCATATCTTACGACTGCAAATTAGTGAGCAATCAATAAAAATATAAAGGAAACTTATTTAAAGTTGATCGCAAACTGAACGGTTTGAATACTATAAATTATTGTTATTCTATCAAAATTAACATTTTTTATAAACTCTGATAAAATGTATTTTATATGTGTGCATATATGTATATAATGGATGTTATGTTTCAAAATATCAGTCCTTAGATTTTTAACATGCCACTATTAACACACAAGGTTGGTATTCTTAAGCTGCTCGCATTACCGATATTTCACCGTTCCATCACTTCTTTTCGGTAGTGATAATTTCCATATTTTATTAATTTCGAGTAATATATAGCACAGTGATAATTCACAATCCAATTAATTCTACTATTTTTCAACTTACTGGTGATACTACCTCATTCTTTAGAAAGAAAATAAGAGATTCTGATACTCATTATGATAATTGATATTTCTGAATTAAGTTCACAGGAAAGCAGTTTTATTTTTGGGAACACATTATAGTCTACGATTAAATTTAATATTATTTTGGACATCGAATCTTTCCAGCTTCATATACATTAAAACACACTTTATTCTTAATTGGTTTAGTAATGGAAGAATGTACAGTAACAATTTGAATGCATCACGGCCCTGGGAGTAAGAGCTATCTAGCCTGTTATAAGATGTAGTCTTAGTTTTAAAGTCCTTTACAACAGCTCTGTACGCGACATTAACTTGTATGATGTATAAAACCGATAATGTATACAGGAATTATCATATTACAAAGACAAAATGTGATGAAGATCTCAAAATGGCTTAAAAATAGTTAACTACCTCACAGGGTTTCAACGAGATGTGTTCATGACGGTAAGAATGCACATCGATCAGTTTTGTAAGTTACTTATCTACGTATTCAAACAACTATAATCTTTTACTATAATCTCAATTATATGCCACACATTTTTTTTTGGTTTCATTTTTTATACAGTTGTTCTGTTTACCACATTTTGAAGAATAATATGAAGTCCATGGTATTACATAATATAAGGTAAGTGTTATTCAGTTAATATACTTACTATAAAAGATGAAGACAGTTGATAAAACACATATTTTTCACAACGTTTCGGAATACATTAATTCAATCTTCAGTCTGAAAATCGTGTTATAAGGATACTTATTAATTAAAACTTATAATATAATATCATAATCACCAGTTTACTTCGTTATTAAGAGAAGTTGTAAACGGACAGATCCAACAATGATTACACGTATATATTTTATAGAAAAGCTGGGTTTAAAGGTGACAATTTAGAACAATTTTAGATCGAAAGAGTTTTGTGAGTCTTTAAGATAGAGTTCAGGGTTTAAAGATCTTTGCAGTAATGATAGAGAAATCGTTAAATAAAGTATTGTAACCCGAGCGAAGGGCTGTGTTTAATTACTATTAAAGCTGAATTAAAATTCATTATGTATTTGCACCGTTCTTTATAGTAGAAATAAATTACTTAATATAATATATGAAGAGAGAGAAACTCATTTTTCTGGATTATGTACAGGAACATATTTTAGGTTAAACTTGTTTATTTTTCATAAAAATAATTGTCTCATAGTTAATAATACTTTATAAGTGTTTTATTTGAGGTTTTTTTACAAATAGAAGACATTTTTAAACTATTTTGCTACTAGATTATGCGAAAAGGAACATTTATTACATCCAAAAATATGTCTCACTAATCTTATATAAGTTCATCGCTTAAAATACATTTTCTTTAATGTTTTGTATTTACTTGTAAAAACAAACAAACAAATATTTATTATTTCTCTTTTTATTCTTTATATCATAATATCCTTTATTTCTTCAATATCTAGATGCATTTTGGCCCTTATATTAATATTAACTTTGAGCATTTGTGATCGGTCAAAGTGACCTTGTAATAATCATATATCCATGAAACCATAGATACTGTAACTCTGAATTTCCTATCCACTATCTTCACAAAAGTTGGGAACATTTTAATAAACATTACAAGTATTTTATTTTTAAAATTCATATTTTTTTAATTAAGTTGTTTTAATAAGCAT
Source organism: Tachypleus tridentatus (assembly GCF_004210375.1). Taxonomy (NCBI): domain Eukaryota; kingdom Metazoa; phylum Arthropoda; class Merostomata; order Xiphosura; family Limulidae; genus Tachypleus; species Tachypleus tridentatus. The sequence goes on from NC_134825.1 coordinate 124,246,762, forward strand.
ATTTCAGTAATTTTCTGGAGTCAAATTATGAGTCGCCTGAGTGAAAGGTGTTTTACATGCTAAGACTAAAAATGCTTTTTTCATCTAACATTTTTTTCACATTTTCCAGGTTCATTATTTTTTTTAATTTAGTCGATGATACAACTAACATGAACCATAATATCCTACTAGTTGTAAAAATCTTAATAATCAAGTTGTAAGACTAAAATCTTGCGAATATAGGTGATTTACGCCACTTTTTATTAACAATGTATCCATCAAACAACTACGAATCGTCCTGTTGATATGCACCTTAAAATAAGAAACTTTCAAACTTTTCTCTGGAGTCTTTGTATACCATCTCCAATTTCTAGAAGTTGTAAATATGATGATAATGGTGACTTTTTTATACAGAGCTTTGTAAAATGGAATCAGCACGAAATACATTGTGCAATTTATTGTCCATGGTTGTACGAAGAGCAAATATGGTCGATGTCGTTGCAGGAAACTTGAGTCGTAACGTTTGGAGACTTGCAAGTGTGATGATTACTGAGAAAACTCGTTATGGGAAGACAGTGAAGTGTATCCTAATTTTTATTTGGACTGGAATGGATGATTTTGAAGATAAAATGGGATACGGTTAGATATAAGGTCGAAACTATCATTACTCGTGAACAATCTTTATAACCCATGGTCAATATCCAACTTCAAGTTCAACTATAGAGAGCTGTCTACGACATTTGTTTCTCAGACCAGACAGCCTAATTAAAGTTTCATTAACGTTGTGCAACCACGCATATCAACTAATTGTAATAACTAATTGTCTTACTTCAACAAGATAGATAAATCCACTTCCTCTCACGAACAATCATGTACTAAATTTTAATCCCAGGTTTGTGAAGTTTCCAATATCTATGTCAGTTTCCTTTTCATCTTGCGAAATAAACGGAACTATTTTCTAGAGCCCTTTTTCCTTTTCCATCATTGTTTTCCTGACACACACACACACATATATATATGTAATTATTTATACACATGCGAGATTTGTTTGCTAATGTTCGTTACATAATAAGTTAAAGCAGTTTATACTTTATATTAATATAAATCTTGATACATATACTCTCGTAACTGATTGTTGACATTGGATCACCTAAATTAAGACAGTTGTGAAAATTACAAATGCATTGTGAAAGGAAAATATAACCTACATTTTAAAGCTCATTTAATGTCTTTATTAGTTTAAACGACGAATATTATTACTGACACATTGATATTCTATCGTATAGCAGGTAACATTAAACTAGTAAAACCGTCAATATGTTAAATTATTACTGAAAAAAAAAGATTCGTAGATATTAGATGATTTGTCATTAAGATTGGTCTTAGCAAGATAAACATATCGTCTCTTGTTTTAATAGTTTAATACTTTTCGTTTATGTGCTCTAACTGCTTTACTAATTGAATTAGGTAATGTTTAAGTCTGTTCTTATACAAAAATGATTTTATAGACCGAAGAAGGAACAGTATTACTGTGTAAAGATCTAAACATTCTGACGTTAATTATTTGTTCATAAAATTGCAATCTCCCAGTGGAACAGCTGTAAGTTTACGGAATTACAGCGCAAAAATTCGGGCATATGAGATAACCAAATCTGTTTCTGATTTGAGAGAAAGAAACATAAAATTGCATGCTATTTTTACTCAATATTTAGGTTAACTGTGGAGTATATTCTTAATTTGTTGATATAAAAATATAACTTATATTCCCCTTCCCAAGATAGAACGTAAAACAAGTTATTCTTCGTTAATTTACTTGAAACGCTATTATAATCTAGCATTTTCTGCGCAGTAGAGTTGCTCTAATGCTAAAAGTTATGTTGTGGTGTTTAGTAATGTATGAGATACAATATGTATTAGGAAATGAAAGAAATTGAAGCCCACGCCCAGAAATATTTTTGATACAACTTCTAATTCACTCATTCTTCCTCATAAAGCATAACCTAGACAGTGAATTTTAAATTATCTACAGCTAATCAAAAATCGTTTGTTTTCATTTCGTAGTGTAATGTAGCGTAGACATTGACAATATCAAAAAGTGATAGAGTACAATTTAATTAACAATTATTTGATTAATGTTGTGTAGCTACTCAAATTAGCTATTGTAAAAACTAATTGTATTAATTAAACGAATCAACAAACAATATCCCTCCCAAACAATAACAAAAAAACATGTACCACATTTTGACACCACCTTCATGAAGTTTCCATAACCATCCTAATTTTAGAAGTGTCAACCGTTAGGAGTACCGTTATAATGTATTGACCAACATCTATATTAATTTCATATTCTTGCGAAATTAGTGGAATTATCTTTAACAGTCCTTTTTCATCATTGGCTGCCTGACACACATACATATACTCATATGTATCCTGGACCCTTGAAGACATCTGACATTGTTAAAGAGGCATATCACATGCAACAGTCCCCTCCCATATAGCATTTCAGGCCCGGCATGGCTAGGTGGCTAAGACACTAGACTCGTAATTCGAGGGTCGAGGATTCGGATACCCGTCACACCAAACATGCTCGCCCTTTCAGCCGTGGAGACATTATAATCTAACGGTTAACCCCAGTATTCGTTGGTGAAAGAGTAAACCCAGAGTTGGCAATGGGTGGTGATGACTAGCTGCCTTCTCTCCAGTTTTACACTGCTAAATTAGGGACGGCTAGCGCAGATAACCCTTGCGTAGCTCTGCGCGAAATTCAAAACAAACCAAACCATAACATTTCACATTGTTTGCTTTTCTTAACTTATTGTGCTTCATATTTTCTAAGTGTTGTTTTAATAACAGTACTATATTGGTTACCAAAACAAAAAATGGATAAAAACCTAGATTTATTTAGTGTTCGAGGAGAAATATATTGACCATGCAAGCTATTACGTTGTCCAAAAATGAATGTCTGAATTATCACGATGACACTTAGTAACTTATCGTTGGTGTTGTTGTTTACAAAGTGTCTTAATTGTCTGCTGTTTTAGCTCTACTCAGAGTAAGTTTCGAAACCCCTAAGGCAGCATGAAAAAGAAGGATTTTCGTCTGATTTTCCTCTACGACTTCAAGCTTAGATGAAAAATTATGGAAATTACACGGAACATCAACCAAGCATTCGGTCATGGATATGTTACTGAACGTACAGTTCATTGTTGGTTTCAAAGGTTTTGACATGGAGATGAAAGTCATGAAGATCACGGACGTCGTGAAAGGAAGCCATCCTTAAATGAAAACACTTTAAGAGGAGCAGTTGAGACAGACCCACGCACAACAGTACGTGAGCTTGTAGAAAAGCTAAGCACAAGCAAGTTAAGCATTGCCAACCACATGAGTACGGTTGGAAAAACGAAAAAGCTTGATAAGTGGGATCCGCATGAGCTGATTGAAGATCAACAAAATCGGCGTTATGAGACCTGTGAAAGATGACACTTCAAAAATTGAACGAATTCGAAATTTTGTCTTGTCCACCTTATTTCTCAGACCTTTCTCTTACAGATTTTCATCTTTTCAAGCACTTTAACAACTGTTTGGACAATAAACGCTTTCAAAACCATGAAGCTACAGAGGAAGCTTTCAGGTAGTTAATTGACCATAGAAACTTTGATATCTACAGGAGGGGCATAATCAGCATCGTTACACGTTGGATATGGTGTGTTGAAACAAATGATGCTTACTTTGATAAAACATGTTTTACAACACTGGTTTATACTTTTCAAGCTTCGAAGTTCAAAACTGACACTTATTTCTGAACAACTTAATAAAATGAAAACATCATTGTATCTTGTTTCCTGAATTAATAGGCTGAATATTTTGTGTTCATATAATTAGAAAAATGTTTCTTATTTACGCTTTAAGAAAGCTGTGTTAAAATCATAAAGCCTGATCCTGTGAAAGATAATCCTGTGTTTAATGTTGATCTCATACTGACTTTCTCAGTCTTAATACAATTAGACGATGAGTGTCTTTAAACGTTCTCTTAAAAATATTTTAATCATGTATTTGTTCATTTCGTTTCATGGCTCAATACCAACAAGGCATTAATGCACTTTGCGATAGCTTTTTGATACTCACCTTTAAATATATAAAACGCATACATTAATTCATGACATTGATTAACTATATAATAAATAGCTACAATTAACAACTGTAAATTAGGTTTACTTGTTTACTAGTAGGAAGTTAGTTATGCCTAACGAAGAGTTTCTGTATTTTGACTTAGAGTAAAGCTACACGAGGGCTATCTGCCTAATTTATCAGTGAAACACTAGAAGGAAGGCAGCTGGTCATCACCACCAATCGCCAATAAATAGTGGTGTTGAACGTCTCATTATAAAGATCTCATTTTTGAAAGGGCGAACACGTTTAATGGGACAAGTATTCGAACCCGCGACTCGCATATTGCGAGTCTAGCGCCCCTAATCACTTGGCTATCCTGGGCCTCATAAGGAATTGTTAGACCTATCTAGTCATTGAAGGAAAAGAAAATAATAAAAGAAGTGAAGATACGTAAATTATTTGTGTTTAGGACGAAGTAAATACAAATATTTTCGAAACAATGGCCAGCTTGTCATGAATGTTAATTTCCAAAATACATTTTACTTCACCGAAAGCTAATTACCTGAATGAATAAATCCTGTTCTTTAAATAAGAACAAGCGAATTTCCCAATTCCAAAAGACGAAAACCAACCGTGCGAACGTAAGAATACGTTAAAAAATTATTTTAAAACATACCAAAATTTCCATTACACGCTAAGTAAAGATAATAAAATCACATTCGTGGAATTAACGACCAAGCAAAAATAGTTTTAAAAATGTGTTAACCCATGCGGCAGACGTCTCATACAACATACAATTAGTTTTCTGTAAATAGCCAGTTGTTTGTAATAAAGATATTACAATTGATGGTCAGTTACGTTTACGCAGATATAATGGAAATAAAAAAATTGTAGCACTTATTATTTCCGCTGTGATATTAGATTTTAGTAAGAAACAAAAAAAAGGTCTGTTCTTTTATTCTAACAACCGTTGAAGTTAATGAATAGAAATACGCTTTGAAAGTTGTCCAAAAAGTTGGAATCATATGATACATCTTATACAACATTATTGAACACTGTGTTTATTTAGGACTGTTTAAATCGATTTGTTATCATAGGAATGTTGTTAGTTTAATATATACTTCTCCAACTATTATTATTTACCAATCATCATATATTTGGTTTGTCTTGAATTTCGCACAAAGCTACACGAGGGCTATCTGCGCTAGCCGTTCCTAATTTAGCAGTGTAAAACAAGAGGGAAGGCAGCTAGTCATCACCACCCACCGCCAACTCTTGGGCTACACTTTTACCAACGAATAGTGGGATTGACCGTCACATTTTAACGCCCCCACGGCTGAAAGAGTGAGCATGTTCAGTGTGACATCGATTCGAACCCTGACCCTCAAATTACGAGTCGAGTGCCTTAACCAACTGGCCATGCCGGGCCCCATCATGTGTTACGACCTCCTGTATGTAAATCTGCTATTTCGTTTAAATTACAGTGAGTTAAAACGTTGATAAGAAAGAAAAGAAACATATTCTTCTAAAGAGTAATTTATATGATTTCTTTTCGTTTATATGTGCAACATACCAATGAAATTTAGGCAAACATATCAATTTATTTGAGGGAACAGGTTGTATATTATATCTTGAATATTTCGCCGTCACAATTGTCATCTAACTATTGTCAAAGGTTGGAATTTCAAGCATACAGAAGTAAAGAATCTGTCAGGACACATGTTAGTTGCAATAGTATTTGTTGTTGTTGTTATTTTGAAGTCTCAAGCATACCGATGCCAGCTGTTCCTAATACCATGTCTAAGTAGGTTGTAGCAAACTTCTATACACTACGAAGTTTTGTTTGTTTGTTTTTCTTTTGCTGGGGTTGGGGCGACTGATTCATATTGAAGGATTATTTTTCGTACGTTTTGCAAAGATAATATTCCTCTTTCAACTGGTAGGTGTTTCGAACTGTTCAATTTTAACCACTACTTCATAAAATTGCATATAAGTGAAATGAGAGCTTATTTGTTTATAATTTAGAGGAACATTTATGCTAATTTAGAAGTAAAAAATAGACGTAAGGTAACTATCCGTCCCCCGCTGGTACAGCAGTAAGTCTAATGATTTCCAATGCTAAAAGGAGGGGGTTCGATTCCTCTCAGGGGACTCAACAGATAGACTGATGAGGCTTTGCTATAAAAAAATGCACAAGTAACTTAGTCAGCACCACCGTGGACTATTGAACTAACTACCCTTATGGATCGATAACGGGGATTTGCCAGTAACTTTTATACCAGTGTCACACACAATCTGAAACGCTGATCACGCCCATTAAAAGAAAGGAAACAGATTGTTCTACCAGTTGCTAAACTAAAATCTTTAAATAACAGAACTAAAAATACAGTTAACTGTGTGATCTTTATTTTCACGTAAAACTACAAGTTTGATTTAATGATAAACTGAAATTGCTGGATCTTTAAAACATACCTTCCTATATACATTAGCTTTTTGTTTGTAGATACTTTAAATAGAGTATAAAGACGATTTTTTTTTATTTTTCTACATAAGATATATGCTGTGTTTTGAGTTACAATTTGCTTGAATTATACGCCAAGAATGGATGACAAACCTCTTTAACAAAGTCACAAAGACAATATGTTTTCAAATAATTTAATCCAAAATTCTAACGTACGCCACAAGGAATAACTGCATTAATATATAATTTTGTTTCACCGAGATCATAAAACTACGAGATGTAGAATATGGCTGTGAAACACGTTTTTAAATAAATTATGTAGTTGCAACAAAACAAATTAGTATATATATCAGTTTCTTTTTATATTTCTAAGTTCCTTACTACATGCCACTTTTAAAGACAGAAAACCACGAGGGAAATTATCTTGGCTACGTTTATTACTCAGGAAAATGCTTTGGTTAATACTAATAATAATCCAACAAAACGTAATTTTAACGTTCAAACGTATTCATATTACTAACGCACTGAGGTTGCATAAGAGCGCGTTTCTGGCCAAGTCTGAAAATCTTACATTGTAAGCTATTTAAGTTTTTAATCGCGCATTTAAAATTTTACGAATATTTACGATATATGTTAAACCTATAAAGCTGTATGTTTGAAGCAACAAATTCAAATCCTTCCCCTTTATCTGGCTAGTCTCGTTCTCAAAGGTTTTTGTGTAGCGAAGATCGAAACGAAAGTGTCATCCGGTTTAACTGTAACGTTCAGACTTTTTCGCATGTCAGCCTTAAATGTAACACACTATCCAATGTGATAATGTGTGCAGTATTAGCAGTATCCGGATTTACATGTTGCTTGTATTTAAAGATCTATTTAAACAAGAATGATTACAATGTAAATAAGCGTCTTAGGTTGATGTAATACCAAAACAGATGGACATCCTTTATAAAACGCTTCAAAGTAAAAATAAAACAAAAACGAGCTCATAATCTGTTACATCTCAATTTTGGTGTCATTAATTGTACTAATGTGATGTAAAACTGAGCATGGTTTTAGGACAATCACATTCTAATAAACGTACGATGGAATACTTTAGCTTCCGGGGCTACAGCAATGAAACTGCAAAATTCCGAAAAATAATTTTCACTCTTATAAAAATCAAAAAGGGGTAAAATTAGAGGATTAAAATATAACACACAATTCAGGAACAGGAAATTATTTTTAGCAATAACAGATCTGGACCGGGCGTCGCCCACTGGCAAGCATGCCCGGATTTTGTTTGTATGGTTTCATGTTCTGCGACCCCTTGCCGTCGAAATGTCCCACGCCTCTTACGCCATAGGTACTCCAGTGAAACTCAATCCCATAATTCGATCAGAGAAGAATAAGCTAAAAAATTAACAGTGCATGCAGCTGATGCACAACTTTCCCTCTATTCTACTAGTTCAAAATTACTGATGGCTGTTAGCAAATAGCTCTAATACAGGTAAAGATACATCGGTTCTTAATATTTCACACAAATATACTCTTTGAATTTAATAAATGTATTATATAACGTACATGTTATAATATATAAACTATGGTGTGACATTTCATCTTACTAAACATTTGCCTGAACACATGTTAAACCTCTGAGATGTTTTATGTTTTTGTTTAATTTATTTTGTTATGTTTATCAAATCTAACAATTTTCTCTCTCTATGTATATATATATATATATAGATAGATAGATATATGAAGTGCCTCAACATAAACTATTATTATCAATTCTATAGCCCAGCATGGCCAGGTGGTTAAGGCTGTCGACAAGCAATATGAGGGGCGTGGGTATGAACCTCCGTCACACCAAGCATGCTGCCTCTTCATTCGTAGGGGCGTTATAATGTGACGTTCAATCCTACCATTCCTTGATAAAAGAGTAGCCCAAGAGTTGGCGGTGGGCGGTAATGACTAGCTGCCTTCTCTCTAGCATTACACTGCTAAATTAGGAACGACTAACGCAAATAGCCCTCATGTAGCTTTATGGGAAATTCAAAAAGAAATCAAACAAACAAACAAATAAACAAATCACTTCTATGTGAACAAATTCAAACTATTGAAACAAAGGCTTTCTTGCCATCAAAGGAAATATCTAAATACTTTGTCAAACTCAGTATTGCTTTTATCTCTTATTTTTCGAGAAAAAATACCATATTCTTATGAACTAAAATACGTTTTACTTGTATTGAATACTAACGAATTTATCTTTTAGGATCTACCTTTCTAAAAATGTAATGTAAGTAGAAGTTTTAAAACTTGCAATCATATTCTGCTCATTCGACTGAAAAAGTATTGACTGACTAACTAAAGTTATTTTGAGATTGTTGTTAACGTAGTTGTATGAGAGACTCTTTCTGCAATGTATGAAACAAAGTTATATAAAACGTGAAACTAACTCTTTCTACTTCGGAAAGAATACCAGTATTGTTAATCAGTTTCAGTTTGTTTGTAAATTATAAATATAAAATATAAATATAAAAATATAAATTATAAAGCAAGGGTTCGATAAAACACACAAACAAGACCGTGTCTTTCTGAACACAAAGCAATCCTATTTAGTAACAGTGTGATTTGATCAGAATTTAATGAAAATATAGAATTGAAAAACATATATAATTTAAAATGGAGATAAAAAGCGTGTTTCGATGAGTTAAATCTGGGCAGATATAAGTGTTTGGAATTATCGCGTAAAGCTACATAACCCTCAGATTCAAAGTCCGGGCACGTTCACAGATGGGCCTCACCCAGGCCATGTATACGTACTACATTAGCTATTTGCATAGCCGAAAGTTTTGCTGGCATACATAACGATCGACGGTAATGTCGCGATTTATTGTTTGTCAGAAACAAATCGTAAACATGAGACCTTGAAATGTTATCTTTCGATACCTGTTTAACTTGGGTGTCGATAAAGAGGTTGTTTCATCAGGTTTAATTTCTTGTCGTTAAACAAATAATATATCTCCTTACAGCCACGACATAAGGATATAACCGATGATTGCTTTAAACATAATGGACTTTAGCTAACGGACTTTGACAAAGTTCAGGGATCACTGTGAAACAAACATTTCAGAGGTAACGTGTTAATAAGTCAATAGAAATTTATTATCTCACTCAACTTACACGAATCGCTGTCAAGACCCCATGCAAACTGTTATAAGCAACTGCCTTAAAATAAATTTAGTAAGCGTTAAGAACACGGCTACATAATGCACTATTTGTTCTGTGATAACCATTATTATCGATACCGAATTTTTAGTAAACTTACCGCTGAGCCATTGAAAGACTAAATGTAAGAAAACAGAAATGTTTGTTGTTCTTTATTATGAACTACGAATCTAATGATGCCCAAGACGCCTAAATGAAAAATGTCAAAATGCTCTTTAGAAAGAAAATTATATTTTGATCAAATGGTGTATTTTACTTACATTTATAGTTGTTTTTTTTACATTGTTCTAAATTATATGTAAATATCATAGACACTTTAATTATAAGAACGAAATTAATAACTTACTAAACTAGATGTGAAATACTAAAAATTTAGTTATTAAAGGGGAACAGACCAATTGTGTTCCTAATCTCGTAAAACAAGTTGTTTGTGAGAAAAAGCCAACCAAGTACATCATGGTTTCGTAGTGTAAGAAGAAATGTATTTAAAATTAATCATACAGCGTATATAAACCAACGTTCTAATTTGAGAGTCAATAAGTCTACAAGAATATCAAATCTAATGGAAGAACTTATTTTTAAACTAAATAATAAATACACACATTCAAATCTAAAGAAGTGCTGTAATTATAATCATTAATGACAATAGTTTGAAGATGATTAAAACTAACATACTTTATTCGTTATTTACTTATTAGTGCGACAAAGATATAGTAACCCGAAGGTAATAAAATGATTAATTATTTAAACTGTATGTATTTATATGTTATATATGTGTGTGAACACATAGGTACCTTTATGTTTAAATCTGTATAACTAAGGCTCGAAATCAAAGTATTGAAATACTTTTTTACCATAAAGTTTTTCTTTTTTTTATAGAGACACCGTTACCAACTGGGTAAATACATCTGTTAAAAAGTGTCAGCTCAAAATTAAAGACGTATTTTGACTAATGCTTTATAATTTTTTTTTCTGTTTTAATTTGATAATTTAGACTGATGCAACCATGTAACCTATCCGTGAAAGGTAGAGTTTAAGCCCAGTTTTATAGTGTGGTGCTGAACTTGTCCTATGGTTTCTTGGTCTTGGGGTTATTTTTATTTTTTCAATTCAGAGTCGAACCCAAAATCCATTTGATACTGAAGGATTGTTATAGTAGGTGAACTAGTAGGTGGCCACTCCTACTAAATTGCTTTATGGTAACTGTAACTGCAATGTTTTTATTCTTTCTCACAGAAGAGCACTAATGTTAATCAACCACTGCTCAGATTCAAACCAGAGAGCTTTTTTACGACAACAAAGTGCTTTGACAACTAATTTAAAATAAAGTTAACACACTAATTCTTCCAAGTAAAACACTTTTTTTAGCATCTCAAACTATCGCAGTCATCTTTCTTAGCTACTGACCAGTAGAACAGAATATTTAGATTGGGTGAAGGTAAAAAATAGTTTTCGTTTGATAAGCACGTGAGTTAAAATATTTTGAGGATAAAAGATCTAGTACAACAAGCTTTAAGTGTTCCAAGTACACAAAATCAACACTTCAATCTAGGCTGAAATTTAGAGCAGCATAACAACTGCATTAGTTGCATTTGATATAATAATGTTATCATTCCACATTTAATTATTAGTGTAATAAGGTTTGATGAAAAAGGAACAACGAATAAGCAAATTACAAAAGCCATTCTAAAATGCTACATATCTCACTATTTGTTTAAGTCATAAGATCGCCTCTACCGTCGACCATGTGTAACCAGTAATTTTAGAGCAATCAGTATTGTAAGCTGAAATATTAAAAGGCAGTATAAAACAGATAATTATTCGTCAATAGTTACACTACGAATCAACTTCAGTCTGCATTAAAACATTTTTAAAAATTCTAACCTTCGGCAAATTATTATATATTATAATGATGAGGAAAGAATTTCATAAAAGTATGCTAACTGTTGGAGCATTCAAATCTTTCCATTTGAAATTTTATGTTACGTCTGAAGCATTGTCTCACGGCATGGAATGATGAAATGAGAAACACTATGTTTATATTAGGCAGTATTTACTAAGATATTTGAAGTTGCACAATTACTTATAAAACTAATTAAAGATAAACTTATACAAAAATCAGAAATGCTATTTAAGGCACCTGAAGCTTAATCTAAATAGAAACCAGAAGTCAAAGGCGACGCGAAGTGAAGAGTCACAGGAGTAGACAAACATCTGTGAAGAAATCAGTGCTAATGACGTGTATGTTATCTGTAAAAGGCATATGGTAATCCTAGCGGATATTGAAGCCGATTGACATAAAATATATCCTTGGATCTCTTCAAGAAAATGGTGACTTTATAGTTCATAAATATGGAGCACAGATGGTCGAAAACAATCAGATTAGACTTTTAGCTAGGTAGAGTTTGTAATAAAATTGAAGGGATTCTAGTTAACTGTTTCTCTTTGGAATGGATGCTTAGCATAAATGAATGGTAAGCATCTCATGCACAACTCGGAAATTCACTGTCTTGTGAGTGGATACTTAGAGAAGTCAAAGGAATATCACTGATTCTGCGAAGTCTTAATGTAATTGGGTGAAATTTAATTAAGCCTTCAAACAGATAGATTTTCACGTTAAGACTAACAGTTTTTAATAATGAATATGTACATACTTCATGAGACGATAATCCAGTCTTTAAAGGCCACCTAAACGTTATAATCTTGAGTAAACTGTGAGAGAACTTTGAAACTTAAAATATGTTAGTAATACATCTTTTTTTCTCAAAATATCTCAGATTATGTGCCCACCAAACGAAAGAACGTCATCACCATAAAGCAGTCTGAAGGCTCAATTCTACTGATCAGTAGTTAAGAAAGATGTCAATAGGCTTATTTATTTCCTATAAGCAAAGCCTCAATGGGATGTCTGCTGTGTCCATCACGAGGAAAGAAATCTGTGATCTTAGTCTTGTAAGTTCCTAGACTTACAACTGTTCCACTGGAGGGCTGATAGGTGGTACCAGCTTTACACCTCCTTAATTGGAAAGAAAATGTGCTAAAAGAAGCAGGAAGGTAACTTCTTTGTGTATTTGCTGTATATTTTATGTTTTATACACATTAAAATATGTTCCACTTTTTTTTTAATTTATTTTTGATAGTACGTAAATGACAAATTAAATGTTCGTTTTTTTCACTTTCAAGTTACTGTGTATTTCCGATTTAAAAATAAAAAGGTAGAGGTTATAACATCAATTTTACTATTTTCTTAAATTTCATAATATAACTTGAAAAAATGTAGTTTATTCCATAACTCTACTGTCACAATCAAATCTTTCAAAGATAATAAAATCAGTTATGCATATTTCATTCGTACTTCTGGTTTGCATGTGCTTTATGTCATCCAAATTATGTGAATAAGTGAAAGGAAAAATATAACTGTTTATTAGCTATTCAGAAAATGTTTTCGCAAGATCCGCAAAAGTATTCTATGTTGTAATGTACAGGGTGCATGATTATTCTCGTGATTCACGAAATGTACACGTTTTACTGACGTTAAGACAGTATAAATTGCAACATTAAGCATCCCTTATGTGAGGCCATTTTAATATCTACTGACTGACTCACAGAAAACACACTACTGTATACTTATGCGAATGATTAAAATAGATGATCCCTACAGGAGACATTCGGCCCTCTTTCGAGGATATTACCCATGCAACTTCAGTCACTGACCTTGTAATACGGATATTGTCCAAAAGGAAATAATTAACTGAAAATTATTCCAAAATGTAATATGTATCTGAAGAAATTATATCACAGAAAAAAAGTTAATTAACATTAAATATATTTTCTAATCTAAAAAGCAACTTGCAAATTAAGATGTTTTGGTATGTTTTAATCATGCTTGTTTCTTATCCTCATATTTATATAAATATATACAAGTTCATTCTTTATTTATGAGTCTTATTTTCTGTATGTTTTTAATTTTATTTTTTTCTTTCATTTTCTGTATCCAAACAAAATTACTTTTATCGCAGAAATAGTAAACATACTTAAGATACTATATTAGTGTGTAGTGTGTGCTTCAATTGATTAGATTGGCTTTTGTTCTGTTATCGTACTGTTTCAATTGTTGATTTCCAGTAATGCATTGAAAAATACGAATAAGCACAAAAATAATATTTGTTACAAAATAAAATTATACCAACTTTCGTGTTTTGAACAATTTTAGTGTAGTTATTACAGAAACTTAAAAAAAATCAGTACTTCAATGTAGTTTTTATTTAGTCACTAAATGTATGGGTTTTTATCGTGATAACCGCTAATTTCCAAAGCTCTAACAACAGCTGCAATTTCACCTTACCAGGTGCATCCACGAGAAAGCGGATTGTGAAAAGCCTCCAGATATGAAGGTTTGATGTAAATACCCAACAAACAGCTGTGCTCCTGTCAACCCCCCTTCCCCCATCAGTAGCGCAGTGGTAAGTTTGTGGACTTTGTCACTAAAAAGCGGTTTTGGATACCTGTTTTGTGCTCAGTACAGATAGCCCTCTCTGAAGCTTTGGGTTTTGATGGTTAAGGCACTCGACTCACAATCTGAGGGTCGTGTGTTCGAATTCCCGTCTCTGAATATGATCGCCCTTTCAGCCCGTTATAATGTTAATCTCACTTTTCAGTTGTTAAAGAGTTACTCAGGAGTTGGTGGTGGATTGTGTTGATTAGTTGTTTTCCTTGTAGTCTAACATCGCTAAATTAGGGACGGCTAGCGCAGAGACCTCTCGTGTAACTTTAGAAAAAATTCACACCAAACCGTGATCCAAGTGGTGGTAGTCTTAGAGGTAAAGGTAAAATAATCGAGCGGTCCCTTTATCCTTAAAGATGTCTCAGTAGGTATAAAAAGGGAACCAGTAAGCAGTTGAGAGGTTCCCAATAACCTTAATCTTCACCACCTTATGAGTTAGATACTTGGTAGAAAATTAGGGAATGAAAAACCCCTAATAACACGCCTCGTTAATACGACAGTAGCCGGGTGTAGTACAGCCAAAGCGCATCAGGGTACCGCTCTGACACCTAAAATTAAAGCCGGGTCCGGACAATTCAATAACTAAAAATAATTGTGAAAATGCATTTTATAACCTGACTTTCAGAGTGTCAGAAAAACCTTTGGTCATTTGTGATCCACATTACCCATTTGTAGATCTTTCTTGGACCTTCCAGCACTTAAGCTATTACTCTCTCTCAGAAACTTGTGTCAAATATCGTGTTACCAGAGAGTAAATACGTGAATTTTTCTTTGTTATACATCGCGTGATTAATACACAAAAATGTTACTGGAGCACTTAATAAAATAAATTTTACAATTATTTTGTGTGTTTAAAACGTACGAGTTTTTTTAAAAGGTCTTAAAATAATATACAACGGAGCAGCTGCTCTTAGTTATTCTTGTTTGCAGGAGAGAAAGTTTGCAAAGCATCATTAACGTTATTATACTTGCTGTGGATAAACGAAATTGTTAAAACTGAAGCTGAAGGAAACAAAATTTTTGTATATAACGGAACTCTTGTTGTTGCTGTTTTTTTTTCTTCTGTTTAATTTAAAGAACCTTGAGTTGTTCAGTAATATATACATATTCAAACTATAGTATATTTAAGTAGTCTCAAAAAATTAGTCCTGCTTATATTTTTTTGTTTGAAAATGGGCTCACAACAATAGAAATTAAGTTTTGAATATTAAATATTTACCCAAGTGGTGAAATCATATGCTTACCAAATTTTAGTAGGGCTCCGACACTATAAAATTTAGCACTACGCTACTGGCGAAAGGTAGGCAGAAGCTCTGTCCTAAGAAACTCAGGACTATGTCAAGTCCAAATTCAGAAACAAAAAGCTAACTCCTTTATGGTGTTCAGAGATTGAACTCTGTGGGAAGTCATGGGGCCGATATAAGGAGAACAGGCAAAACGAAAACCAGCGTAAAGATTTGCAGTAATAACATCAAAGCGCTTAATAGCATCATCTATGAAGAGGAATCAAAAGTAGCTGGAAAAGATAAAGACGCGGGAAACATTTCGTTCTTGCAATAAAACAGAGAACTAAGAATACTGAACAAGAGAAAAAAGAATTTAGATAAAAGAAAAATAGA
This sequence comes from Tachypleus tridentatus, assembly GCF_004210375.1. NCBI lineage: Eukaryota > Metazoa > Arthropoda > Merostomata > Xiphosura > Limulidae > Tachypleus > Tachypleus tridentatus. Next base: position 124,262,642 of record NC_134825.1, read on the forward strand.
CACTATTCGAAAAAGTGGAGTACACTGAATTAATTAAAACAAGTAGAAAGAAGAGAAAACCAAAACAAAAAAGGAACGGGAAAGAAGGCCTAAGAAATATGTAAAAATTGAATAAACCAAAAATAAACTCAATGATAAACAAAAATATAGATATAACAAATGAAAGATTAGAAATTCAGAGGTATATGTTGAATTGTATGTTAAACTGTACGGTTCAGCAATTGAAAAGGAAACAGAGGAAATAAATACACGTTCTGACAATACGGATGTACCACCAACCACTACTGATTAAGTGAAAATCTCACAAACTACAAGAATTTGCAAAAGGTACGGCAGTATCAAACAGCAGTGAGCATACATCAAGTGGGAGGTGTCAAAAAACCATTCTATTAATTAACTATATTTTTCAGTTATACCCTCAAAAATAAAGAGAATTTCTCCCTCCGTAAAAAAATTAAGCAAACCAAGGTCATTATCCTTCACAGGAAAGACATTCGCAATTAGAAACCAACTAGTATTCTAACACAACAGTGTCAGATTTTTATTTAATGAAAACTACAAAATATAATTGAAAAACTGCTTTCTAAGAATCAGTCCAGGAAGCGTATAGGTTTCAGAAACGGTGAACCAGCATTAGACTATCTAATCAAATACCACAGACCAATAAGTAAAACCTTTCCCTTTGCACCGACTTTTTAGATTACGAGAAAGCTTTTAACACCATAGAACATTCAGTAATATTAGATGAACAACAGAACATCGGAATAAATAAAAAATTCAATAATGTTCTAGAAGACGCATATACTGACATAACACGTCGGATAAAACCTTAATAATGAAGTTTTGTTAGAGATCAAGATATTGTGACGCGTTGAACAGGACGACCGTATCTCATCCAAGCTTTTCATTGTCACCTTAGAGAAAATGTTCAAAATACAAAGAATTTGAAAAAGGAGACAGAAAATGTTATCAAACATAATGATTTTAGATGATGTGTCACTTTGTTCGGACTGTGTATAAAAAAATGGAAAATCAACTGAATAAATTGTTCTTTAAAAAAATGTTTTATTTGTGGATTTGTACTGAACTTTGTGCAAAGCTACTCAAGGGCTACTTGGATTAACTGTCCCTAATTTTGAAATTATTGACGGCAAGTAAAGGCAACTAGTCAACTTCATGCGACAGCAGCTGTTAGGCTACTCTTTACCAACAAATAGGAGGATTGATCGTCACTTATAACACTCTCGGGGAGTAAAATCGAGCATGTTCCCTGACGAGATTTGAATGCACGACTTACAGATTGTCCTAACCACCGGGTTATGCCAGGCCGTCATTGGAAACAAGAGGAAATGAAATTAAAATGCACAAAGATAGAAACTTTGTGACTAACTTTGACTTTAACAATACAAATATTTGCATCAAAACTTAAAAATGAAAGACATGGCCGCGAAAAATAAAAGTCGGACAGATAAGAAATGTGACTTTTTATATCTGGTCGACTACGAAACAAGTTAAAAATTACACACACACACACACATAAGGGTTTGTATTAAAATAAACAACAAAATAAAAACATTTGAAATTGTGGCCGCGAAGAATAAAAGTCAGACAGATAGGAAATTTGACATTTTAGACCTGGTCGACTACAAAACACGTTAAGAATTACACATACACACACATAAAATTGTGTTAAAATAAAATACAAATTATCAAATAAGATAATCATGACAAAAACAAAGGTAAAGGACATCAAAAAATTTGTTGGTGCGAGAAAATTTAAATGAGCAGATTACATTGTAAGAATAACAGATAATAATAGGTGGATAATGACAACAACAGTATACAAACAAGAACAGGAAAAAGAAAATACAATGGAGAAGTGGCATCAAAAGAAACACAGGACATTAATGAATAACAGTAAAAGCAATGATAGGACAAAATAGAAAAATGTGACGGAGGACTACATCTTGCTATAGATGAACGAAGCTAGGGTGAAAGGTAACTGCTTTTGTCACCATTCATTTTAGTAACCATACACATTTCCTTATTTTTAACACTACAGCCTTTGAAAGTGATGAACATTAACAGTAAGATGTATAGTATCATAAAGTTGAAAAATATCAAAGTTAAATAAAATCAATATCAAAGAAACGGCCAAAAATGTAAGGCCTTTGTTATCTTAAAACGTTTCATATTAGTAGTTCAAACAGGATCTTGCAAATGAAATGAGGCATTCCATTTATTCAAGAAGTTTATCCTACTGTGTTAGTTCCCTGGTGGACACGGCGCAGATAATCCATTGTGAAGCTTTGTGCTTAATGACAATAACAACTCTTAATATTAATATTTATGCATTGGCTAATCACATTATTAGGATCTTACACATCCAATTGGATTCCTTCAGCTTTTGCTTAAATACAAGTCTGAACACAACGTGACATTGGCCTCTATAAGGTGTCGGAAGGTTTGTTGTTACCGTTTGTCGAAGAATGTTGTTCAGGAATTAGGATGGAGAACGTGGCTTAATGTTTAATCTAACAGATATTTGATCGGATTAAGATCTGATAGTCGTTCGGACTAAAGAATATGATAAAAGCTGCTGTAATGATTTGTAAAATAAAATCCAGAAAAATTCATCTGAGAAGAAACTTCGGTATGTGTGAGTGGAGACACAGCACTAAGGGTGGACGGGGTCATCGAGAAAAATGTTCAAATTCATTCTAGTCGTTATGAACTCTTCTAAAGTAAACAAGTGAGTCAAAGTGTTCAACAGTTCACACTCCATTATGCATTTAGCAACAACCTACAATTAGGATTAAGCTTTCCATGCAATCTGTTCCGTATCTGGAACTGCGATACAGATCTGATTGGATCACGTCATTTGATTTTAGGCATTCATTGTTTACAGTTTGTGGACTTAAAAGCACTGAAGCCGGATTTCCTGTTCCCATCTGAAAAAAGCGGATTTTGAGCTGCTTAAAGCCACTATAAAAACAGTTTGCATGATATGAAAACACAGATTCAAAGCGTTAACACTGTTGAAATAATCCGTTTTTGGGACACACTGTAACATTTATTGCGTTTAATAAGCCTTTCTAGTGAACTATTTGTCCTGTCAGTTTCTTAACATATATGGTAACTGGTTTTACTCTCACTGTACTTAAACTGCCGACAAATGTTTAGGAAAGTCTCTCAATATATGCATTTTTTATAACATGCACCAACCACAACTCTTCTTTTAAAGTGGGAAAATTGACTTTCGTGACGCATCATATAATCTGTCTATTTGTTGATAAAGCAGCACTTTTATAAAAGTGTGTTTCCAGGGAAAAATATGCTTTTCAAAAATAATGCTGTAGCTTGTTGATCACCAAAATTAGTCTCCAACCGTCTTAAATGTTAATACGCTAAAAATCACGAAGATCCTTTCATTCCGTATTTTTGTGAATATTTAAATTGAACGTTCTTTCTTCGGATGACGTCAAAATATAAATTTTAAATTTGAATGTTAACTCAGAACATACTCACTGAAACTCTCTCTATCCCAGTAGCGCTGCGGTATGTCTGCCTACAACATTAGAAAGCTGGTGGGCAAAGAACAAATAATACACTATGCAGCTTTGTGTTTAACTTCAAAGAAAACGGAAAATTATTCTTAGGACATCGTTTTACATCTGATTTCATTTGTTTACATTCCTGTATATAAAGTTTGAAAAGTAATATTCTAACTTTCCAATGGGTAGCTATCATGATTAAAAAATATAATATATTTTGGTTATAAATCTGTTTCATTTTGGAGAAACCTAATTCACTTTAATTCTTAATATCACCTAAACCCTAATATTAACGTATTTTGCTTTTGAATATTAACGTTTATACTGAATGGCTGACAAGTACATTTAATCTACTTGGTAAATATTTGCTATCTTTTTATTTAAATACGTTCAATACCACTCCAAGTAATAAGCTAAGCTCCTTAGATTCTTAGAATCTGCTCTCCGGTGGTTTAGCCTCAAGCTTGAAAGCTTACAGAACAAAAATTTGAAGTTCAATACAACTGCTTAGCATAGTGAATATAGAAATTGAGTAACTACGCATGTAAAATTAAAATTATTCGTTTAAAGCTGACAAAAACATAGCTTCAATTAACATTGATCTAACACAAATGAAATGTAACTCTAATAGATGCGACTTCTTGTTAACTATATTATTAAAGACCAACAGTTGTCACTTGATATCGTTAACTGTATTAATAAAGACCAACAGTTGTCACTTGATATCGTTAACTGTATTAATAAAGACCAATAGTTGTCACTTGATATTGTTAACTGTATTAATAAAGACCAACAGTTGTCACTTGACATTGTTAACTGTATTATTAAAGACCAACAGTTGTCACTTGACATCGTTAACTGTATTGTTAAAGACCAACAGTTGTCACTTGACATCGTTAACTGTATTATTAAAGATCAACAGTTGTCACTTGACATCGTTAACTGTATTATTAAAGACCAACAGTTGTCACTTGACATCGTTAACTGTATTATTAAAGACCAACAGTTGTCACTTGACATCGTTAACTGTATTATTAAAGACCAACAGTTGTCACTTGACATCGTCGGAACTGAAAAATGTGAAAAAACTTAATTTTTTAATTAAACAATATTTTGTTTCCATTCTACATCAGGTGATTCAACTGAACTTGACAAAACAGACGATTCAAAGCCGTATTCTTAATTAGGCTTGATGTTTCGACGATTCAAAGCCGTATATTTAAATAGGCTTGATGTTTCAGACAAAAGTCACATATTTCATAATATCATTGATAATATTGCTGCACTTAAATTAGAATTATTTTATTTTTTAATCTAAAAATCTTCAGTAATTTAAAACTTTTTATTTCCTTTGAAGGCTCCAAAAAGCGCAAATTCAAAGACAATGTAACAAAGTGAAAATCTATATCCAAACATCAAAATGCTGCATTTCATTGTTTATGTAACCCGTTGCAATAAGCATATGGAATTACTATAAATGCTGACCAAGGAAAAAATTTAAATTACTTAAATGTTTAACTCGGTCATCAGTTGTCATGCGATGGGACAGCGTTAAGTCTTTGGATTTACAATGCCAAAATCTGGTGTTCGATCTCATTGGTGGACACAGCAGATAGCTCGATGTGGCTCTGTTGAAAACACATACACACACTCGTGCGTTATATTTTATGGTGCAATGTAATAAAATTGTAAACTGTCGATGATAGTTATACATCACTTTGTGGCATTTTACTATTACGTTGATATTGTGCACTCAGTAATTATTACAACACCAATTTAAAGAGCGTACGTATATGAACATAAAATTACCTGAGCCTTACATATTTTGTTTTTTGTATTTGAGTTTCGCGCAAAGCTACACGAGGGCTATCTGCACTAGCCGTCCCTAATTTAGCAGTGTAAGACTAGTCATCACCACCCACTGCCAACTCTTGGGCTACTCTTTTACAAACGAATAGTGAGATTGATCTTCACAGTATAAAGCCCCTACGGCTGAAAGGGTGAGCATGTTTAGAGCGACAGGGATTCAAACTCACGACCCTCAGATTACGAGTCGAATGCCTTAACCCACGTGACCATGTTGAGGCCTACAATTTTCTATAAATATAAAATGACCTGAGCTCAACACATGGCACTGATTTATAATTTCATAAATTATTTAAAGTGTTTCAATGCAGTAGCACGAATGTAAGTAAATAATATACCTAGTGCAATATAACTCAGGTTTTGTCTACCCCTAAAATGTGCGTGTACTTCATTTCAACGGGTGTAAACGAAAGGCAAAGCAGACATTTTGTACAACAACACAAGTTTATCAAAGTTTTTTAAAAGTCCTAACGTTAGGTTATATAATGACAACATAAATTTATTTATTGACAGAATTAAATACAGTAAGGTTTAACAGTTTGATCATTTCGTGGGCTAATTGAAATTGTTTTGTTTTTGTTTGTTTTTTTTGCACAAAGCTACTCGAAGGCTATCTGTGCTAGCCGTCCCTAATTAAAGTGTGAGACTAGAGGGAAGGCAGCTAGTCATCACCACCCACCACCAACTCTTGGGCTACTCTTTTACCAACGAATAGTGGGATTGACCGTCACATTATAACGCCCCCACGGCTGGGAGGGCGAGCATGTTTGGCGCGACTCGGGCGCGAACCCGCGACTCTCAGATTACGAAGCGCACGCCTTAACGCGCTAGTCCATGCCAGGCCTACTAATTGAAATAAGAAGGTCTAAGAAACTACAGCAGATGCACAACACTTTTTATGAGAAGATGTAACTAAAATTATAAGAAGATCAGACATGTACAAAACCCAGTGTTAAAATAAGGATTTGAGATCATATTTGAACAGACGTCGTCGAATGCGTTCGAAAAACTTATAGAATTACATATTTTTTGTTATATAATAAAATATATAACAAATTAGAACGTTTTCAAGGATATCACTTTTTTTTGTCTATTCCCTGTATATATATATTTATATATGTGCAAAAAATCTGAGACAAGATCACAATAAAAACAAATAGCGTTGCATGTAAAATCCATAAAATACAACTTAGCTACAAACTACATTGTTGAAAGAGTTAAACGTACGTTAATAAAAATGTACTTTCCACGTGATAGGGGTACATCGTCAAGTAAATGTGATATTCCCATGCCTCACACGCGAATGAAAATATAACTTAACTGAAGTCAGAAAAGTGCTTAAGCTAACAACTCTCTACCACCATCTAAAATTGTTATTTAATGCCTTAAATCAGTTATGCAAATATAGACAATCTATCAAAGAATAGACATATTGCGGTTAGTATTCAAAATCGTAAGAGCACGGATATGTCTGACTTTTAAATGGTCATAAAAGCGTTGGTGAAACAGGAAAGTCAATATTAAACATCGTTGCTTTAACCAGTTTCAGTCCCAGTGTGGACAGATGGTTAAGGCATTCGACTCGCAATCTGAGGATCGTGGATTCGAATTTCCCTAACAGCAAACATGCTTCTCCTTTCAGCCGTGAAAGCGTTATAATATTATGATCAATCCAACTATATTTTGGTTGACGGTGGGTGTTGATGAGTAATTGCTTCCCTCCAGTCTTACAGTTAAGTATGGCCTTCGTGTAGCTATGCACGAAATTCAAAAACAAACAAATAAAACAATTGATTAGTTTTGTAGAAGTATCTATTACCAATTTATTTAACGTGGTGAATCTAAGAAATAATTGTTTCAGAGTGCTGATGATTAACCAAATGAATGATGAATGGAGACACTTATAAACTGTATCAAGTATAAGACTGTGTTTCAGTTTTTGTACTCATTCAACAGTAGCCAAGTGTAATTATCTCCAAATGTACCATGCAAAGAACACCATAAAATTATATTGTGAAAAATGAACAACTGGGAATATAGTAAGTTTGGATAATTGTGTTTAGTTTTATTTCTTCTTTTTTCTGCTTCTATAGTGGGGAAAACCACAACAGCCACTTCTCTGTCTGTGTTGTTTGAACAGTGTAAGTAGATAAAGATTGTATTTTCAACTGTATCAACCTTATATTGCTCTATTGCTACCCTGATAACGAGGAAAGCCACCACAGTCCTCCCATCTAAAATTAGTTCGAAGAAGTTTACCATACCTACTTAAATTTTCGTTACCAGTACAATCAGAAGTTAAATTCAGATGGTTCTTAAAGAAATATTGTTAAAGTGCCAGTTGTCGGCTGAAAGAAGGAAAATAACCTTATATCTTTGGTAACTATGTTTTAAATTTTTTTGCCTATTTGCAATTTATATATATAATAGATTTAATGGTTCCTTCAATAAGGATTGACCCGGCATGGGCAAATGTGTTAAGACGTTCGACTCGTAATCCGAAGGTGGGGGGTTCGAATCCCCGTCGCACCAAATACACTCGCCCTTTCAGCCGTGGGGGCGTTATGATATGACGATCAATCCCACTATTCGTTGGTAAAAGAGTAGCCCAAGAATTGGCGGTGGGTGGTGATGACTAGCTGCCTTCCTTCTAGTCTTACATTGCTAAATTAGGGACGGCTAGCGCAGATAGCCCGCGAGTAGCTTTGCGCGAAATTCAAAAAACAAACAAACACTAAGTATTTGAACTGTAAATTTTCAAATGAACTATGCTATTCAATTCAATTTTACGAATAACATAATACACTCTATAATCTCACATATTACACATTTTAATAAGGCTAAATATTACAGATATCTTAATTATACAGTTTTGGCTTTTATCATATATAGTTTCTCTTATTATAAACATGTACACATATATATAACTAGAATGTTTGGTACGTTTATTAGTTTAGATATTGAACGAAGCGTGTTTTATGCTATAAAATAGTTCCTCATTTATGTTTAATAACCATTCGTTGTAACTTGCCCTCTGTGATGTTGTAAGGTTTTATTTCTTCAATTATATAGTTTGTCAGTTCAGGTGACCAGTGATACTGATAATATAAATCAGTGTTGATATTAGTGCAGTTAAAAATTGAGAATAATATATATACAAAAGTATATGTGTATTTCTGTGTATATATACATATATATGTTTTATGATTTTAAATTACCATAGAATGAGACTTGTCCTCTGATTCGTCAAAGTTTCAGAACAATCTATTTCTGACGTTTTAAGTGTTTTCTTCTTTCCAATAACTAGAACAGAATACATCTTTATTCAAAAATATCGTACATGTGATTCTTTTTGTTTGGCCAAAATGACACACCACAGCGATGATTGAAATATAAATATCTTTCTTAAATAGTTAAACTTCAGTATCACCACTTCCCCTAGGTATGTTTTTAACCCAAATGAAGGACTGGAGCCATGATTTTTACAAGCTGAAATAAAATAGAAGTTAATCCCTCCTAAATTGTAATAACTGCTGTAAAAAGGACCGGTCGGTTCAACAATACTCCTGCTTTCGAGCACAGTATTTTGCAACTAATTAGTGAAATATAACAGTTGTTGTGGTTTTTAGCACAAAGCTACATAATCGACTGTCTGATCTTTGTCCATCGCGTAGAACCAGATCCTGAATTTTAGCACTGTTGACCAAACGGGGAAGACCAAGTATCACGGTCTTTACACCAAAGGCACCACATTTTTGTGGTATTAAAAAAGATATGTAATGGATACAAAGCAAATGTATCATTGGCTTCTTACTTGTTCAGAGAAGCTACAAACACGTCGAAAACATCTGGAGTAAAAAATAAAACATTACATATTAAAACTAATTAAATACCTGAACTACCAACCATTAAGTTAAAACTAGTTGGAAGATTTGTGTCCTGTACACGAAACATTTATTTTGTGATTGAGGTATTATGTATTTAAATGCACAAAGATTATAAAATGCAAAAGCATTACTATATGATTAAAGTAATTAAAACAGTTAAGTGAACTACCCAAACAACTCACGTATGAAGATATGCACGTAGAGCTCTGGATGAATGTGATGGCCGTGTTGGACGTCTCAGTGGTAGTATGGTTAAAAATGAGTGAGATAAACCTATTTCACACCACGTAATACTTACACGACGCTTCTAACACAAATGGCATTTTGAGTTAGATGATGTGATAAAAAACAATAAACAGCCTTATTTAGCATGATACGTCGAATGTAGCTATGCTATCTTAATATGGGTAACGGTGGCAAGTTTTTAAACTCAACAAGGTAACAGTACCAGTATCGTGGTTATAATATGAAAATTTTCAAACACAGAACCTTAACACGTAAACAGTGCTGTCTGAAATGTGACTCTGAAGGATGACAGATTCATTCTCCAAGAACATTTCCCCTTTGTAATCCGTACTAGTATCTACAGCCACACTTACCTCGCACATATGGTAACGTCATCCCTACTTACCTTCTATAATTTCATTTTTCCATCGTTTAATAAAGTTTTAAAACTCTTCTCACTGAAGCACACAAGTTACTAATTTAATTATACAGTATGAATAGTTGTGGCTATATGTGTACCCATCAATTCCGATTAGAATTTAGGTATGAATTATTTTTGTATCACGGTATTAACATTCAGTTTAACATTCATTGTATTACGGGGAAAAAAAGTTTAACTTTTCTCATGTTGCATTATATTTCTCTTATTAATTTGCTGGAAAGACTATGTTGTAAATATCCCTTCTGATTGGCTAAAATATTTTTTATATTCTAGAATAATGAAAGTTCCGAGTCTGAGAAAGTCTGGCATTTTATAATCTTTAAAATTAAATGACAAATCAGTACGCAATGCATTAGCTGGTCAGTACGAGTGGGATTAGCAAATCTCATCTGTTGCAACCATTATAACTAGTATAAGAAAATATTACGAGCTGAAAGCATAATGAAAAAGTAATTACCGTGAACGTTTTCAATTTACATCATTCACGTCGAGTTCTGTACAAAGCGTGTTCCTACAGTGCTTGTCTTTTAAATATCAAGTGCAAAATGACTTTCGGCAACGTGTTTATGCAGATTAAGAGGTTTGTAAATGAAATGTGACATGATCACATGTTTCTCAACGCACTTTTGATTGTCAATATCCACGTATAATCATAAAAAAAATAAAGAGATGCAAATATAAATATAACTGTGTTTAACTGGTGGATGACTGCTACTAATCTGAAATAAAATAAATGTACGTTTTTACTTTGCTACAATAAAAAATGCAATGAAAAAAATGTATATTAAACTATAGTTTACGTTTTTGAAGTACTAGTTTTAATGTGAAAAGTCAAACATGGAAATTATGAACACCAAACTTCTTGCATTATTTATTTTGGGTCATGAAGAAAAACTGTTAAAATATCAAAGACATTATTTTACGTTTTCAACTTGATGCTAGTAATGGTGTCATTAGGGACATGTTTAATTTTTTTTATATTTCATACACAGCACGTTACCGATATTCGACAGTGCAATATTATCATGCATTGATTTATGTCAGAAAAATTCGATTAAAACGTTTATAAAATAAATATTCGAAGAGAGATATTGTTTTAAAATGCCAAGAACACAACATTTTCAAACAGGAAGCTTTTACTTTTCTCCATGAAAACGAAAATAACAAACAACAGAATATTTAAGACAGCAGCAGGTTCTCAAACGATATCACAATCCAACCCTGACATCAAACAGTACGTTTCGAATGGTTGGGCTAGAATTATACTGTACGTCACAGTAAAAACAAAGGTTAAGAAAGAGAACCTTCTGACTCAAATAGTGGTTGTAATGAAGCTGAACATATCTTTTGATGCAACTAACAATATAATAAACAAACTGAAATTCAATAACGTTTCTTCTAATAACGAACTGCTATTTTTATGTTGACTAATACATTTGAATAGAAAAAGCACTTGCGCAGTCACGTCCAATAATCAGGACACACCTTATATCCCATATTATAGCCTATGCCTGGATGACTTTGTTTTGGTTGTGCAGCATTATATTGTTATTAAGGACTGTTCTGAATTTTAAATATTTTTTTTATTTCGTCTTAGGTTTTATCTTGCTGTATGTAACGCAGTCCTTTCTTTTTGACGTAAATATTAACTTAATTGTTTAAGTAATGTTCATACGTATATATCTTATTCATAAGTATAATATGTGAAACATATGGACAATGCACGTAGTGATTTACAGACATCGCTAAAAGCTCCTCTAATATTTCGAAACATCCGTAATCACGCACATTTTATTGTAATTGGTGATGATGTTGCATTTACGCAAGTCCTTGTCAGCTATAACTTAGCATGCACCGTAGTATAGAATCGAATTTTGAATTTTTACGTTAATATAAGGAACTAGAAAAGATCAGAAAACCTTGTAAATGTATTTGTTTTCAGACAGTAATAGTTTAATAGGGCTACAGCTCGTAGAATATGTGGGATAGAACAAGTTTTTGTTTGTTTATTTTTAAGCGCAAAGCTGCGTAACGGGTTATATGAGATTTACTCAACATAGGTTGTAAATCACATTTTCAACGTTCAGCCAACTGTAACAATGATATAATGGATATTGTTTTGCTGTTTAATTTTTAATTTCATGTAAAGCTACTCTTAGGTTCATATTTCACTAAAGAATAGGGGAACTGATCGTCATTTATAATGTCCCCAGGGCTGAAAGGACGAGCATGTTCAATGACGAGGGTTTCGAAGCCGCGACTTGCAATATGGAAATTTCTAATCACCAGGCCATGCAAGAATATAAAACAAAGGGAAAAACAGAAACAAGATATGAATTCTTGACTTATACTTACGTATTATTTTCCTTGGCATCTTGCTCGAAAGATGATTGCTAGTGAATTGTGCAACAGACAAACGTTGTTTTGCAATAGTAGATTGCACGATGTTTTATTCAAAACTTGTTGTTCCTTATTGTGTATTGAATATTATTAAATATACTTGTTCGCTATTTAGAATCTGTTGAATTTCCAATTTAATATTCTCACTAAAATAAATACATATTAAGGTAATATTTCTTTCTCTTCCATATAATTTAACTTTATTCTATGTAAAGATGTTGTAGGTAATATAAATGAAGGTAATTATTGTACTTTGACAATGAGAATATTTTCAGTTTCTTTAAATTGAATAGAAAATTCTATAACTTATACCTAACTGTTATAAATCTACCAAAATCTTCTTAAAGTGAAACGAATAAAAATTCTCACAGAACTCTCACGTGAAACATCTGTACAATTAAAATCGTTCATATCAACACTGTGTATATCGTGTAAAGTATAATAAACTGCATTATGTGTTAGTTTTGTGTTGAGAATTGTTCAGTTTTTGTAACAAATATTGTTACTGTGATTCTGTTGAAAAGTGTGGCAATAGTTATTTTAACAAGTATTACAGTAATTATAATATTAAAATAATGTTGCATACTGTGTTAACAAGTGATGCGGAGCTGTTATGTGATTCAGGAAGCTAGAAAACCGATCAAGAACCGTACGTATAAGGACATTAAAATATTCAACTAATGTAGCAATCTATATAAATGGTAGATAATAAAGTGTGATGGGTATAGACGTAAACGAAAGATTAAAGTGAAAGTTATCTAGAACACATTTCCATTTTGTCATACGTATACCTACAATCTGACTTACAAAAAGATATGTTCAAAAGTCTCTTCGGTAAACTTCTTTGCAGAAAGTTTCAGATAGTGAACAAATGCCGAACATCAGCAATGGGCGACAATGTTCAATGTGGCATGAGTCACATGAAGGATTACAGCAATTGTCTAGACTATACTACGTCACTAGATTAAACATTCACCATGATAAAACCTGCTTAATTATTTCACGAAGAAACAGCGTTGAACTGCACTTGTTTCGTATATATAGGTATATATATGAGTGTGTGTTCCTATATTTTTTATCTAAAGAAATTGTGAGCTATAATTTAAATATAATGAGATAATTATTAGTTTAATTAGTTTAACACTCGCCAGTTGTCACAGTGATTTGAGATTGACAGTCCGTCCCGTCCATATAATTACTTCAATGTAAACTAAAATGTAAAATATTTTGGAATAAGCATATATATTGAAAACACGCAACAAAAGTTTGTTAGAATGCACTTGTTACAAATGAAAATTAAAAGCATATGATGCATATTATAAATCATTTCGGACGAGCCTCCGATTTATCATGTTACGTATTTTAACATATCACGATTGCAAATAACCGGAAATTTTAATTTTAATTTAGAACTTGATAAAATGTTAATATGTATCAAATTTATGTTATTTGCCAACAAGATTGATACACATAATTCTTTTTTTTTTGACACAAATATATTTTAATATACAAACAAAAATTAATACAATTTATAATAACGGTTATTACCAATAGTTATTCCAAATGGTGGGTTATATGCAAGAGATTTACAAGCAATACTCGGTCTTATATCCGATCTAAAACTGAATGTTTTATCGACGGTCCAGGTCCACGAAGAGCAAATTAGTTTTAACTTTATGTTGTCACACACCTCGATTAAACTAGCTAGCTTGATTGGACTCACACGGCTGACTTTTACTGATGATGATATTTAATGTCCTCGTTGAAATACTAATGTCAGAAGTAATTCACTAAAGTTGAACTGTTTGTAATGTTTGAAATCTGTAAACGTTCCTGGTCAAGTTCTGTAGTTTTCCGATTAATAGACACTAATCACAGTAATAGCTTCAGAGGCCTATAGCACACAAGCTGTATCTGACCAACTCTGATCTCTTCTACTATCTCTCGGTTAGCCGCTTTTTATAAGAATCACGCGAGTTTGTAAAAATTTCAACAATGTTCCTGAGCGCTTTCGTAAAACAAATATTGTTCATTCTTTCGTTCACGAGAACAGGGATGACTTGCGCAATACACAGTCAAGAATATACATCACATGCAGAAAAGAAAACTATACAAAAACAAGTGTAGGCACTAAAATAAATCTACAACAGTAAATCCGTTACACAAACTTACATATATAAATATATACATAATTTCAGCAAATGTTCATATTCGTAAAACTTGAAAAAACAATTTAGACAATTTGGAGTTACATATTGATATTTAAAAATGGATTAACCTCAAAATCTGAAATTATGTATATTATTATGAAAATGCAAGCACAGTATTTAAAATAAAAGAAAAGTTTACAATAATACGACAGAATAGATTACAATAATTTAAATTAACTTAAAAAGGTCAAACATTTAAAATTTTGGAATGAATTATTCTGTATTTCCCAAAGTGTTTGTACATTTTCAGAGGAAAACTCGTTACTCTTCCAAAGTAATTAGAAGAGCATACTTTCTGTAAACGGGAAGAGCGTAAACAAAATAAGATAGAAGTGAAGTTAAGTTCTAAAACTTCGAAAAACTGACGTAAAAGTATATTTGATTTTAATTACTAATGAGAACTGATCGTGGCTCAGTGATTTTCTACGTGATAGAATAGGGAGTCAAATGTCCCAGGTTGAAGATGCGATATGACATTGAATACATTCCGCATGTTCATTCATAATGAACATTATAACTCTGACCGTCAAAACAACTACTTGGTAAGGAGTAACCACTTAAGTACCTGATGCTGCTGGCAAGTTGTCCTTCTCTGGGTTGTTAGTTTCAAGTCAGAGATGACTATTTCTGAATTCTAGAGGTCTTTAACCTAGCCGTTCCTATGAGGTTGAAGATACCAACAACGAAACAAACTATTCATCGTCATCTCATATCTAAACAACACTTAAATCACTACTTTTTTCAGATTTTATTTTATTTTTTGTTACTGGGTTGACACCCGTGAACAAAACTGTAATTTACTAATAAGCAAACCATTTTTATATTTCTTTATCAATCGTTTGTTTAAAGCTGCCAGGTTGTTGGAAAGGTACTAGTTTTTAAACAACTTAATGGTTAATTTTTTTTTTTTTACTTTTTCCTGTATTCCTCTAACAAGCGTCTGTTTTAAGCTGTCAGACTGTTGGAAGGATATCAAATCTTTATAGATTAAATTTGATTGAACATACAAATATAAAAACATTAATTAAACATTTTTGTAATTTTTTAGAGAATAGGTATTTCAGATAATATCTTAATCAAAGGAATAACATAGAATGAAAGCTTCCAAATAGCACATTTCATGTTAGTGGAGGCAAATTGGGTATACAAAAATTTTAATTTTTATGATGCTCTTTACAAAATGTAAAGAGAACCTGAATCCCAGAAACCCGCTGAAGACATTGCAGATGCAAAGATAACAAGTGACACAATATCACAAAGACAATGGAAACATTGGTCTCAGAAATGCAGATGTTTGATGTGAAGAGATAAAAATAAAACTTTATTAGAAATTTTTTCAATAGATCTAGATTGTTAGTTTCCTTGTATCTCTCTTAAAGATAATGAAACTGCACTAACAACATTGTAATATTCAAAATGACGTTCCTTGACCTTAAAACCCCAACTCTGATATCAATTCGGCATTCTTGCTTCTTCCAAAGTCTGAGATAGTATTTTTTAATCACAGACGTTGGCCCAGCCGTCTTAAAGTTTGGTGTTCTTCGTTGATACCAGGAAAACTTGTAACCTAAACCTATTCCTGTCATGGCCAAGTGGTTATGGGCACTCCACTCGTAATCTGAGGGTCGCAGGTTCGAATCTCCGTCACTCCAAACATGCTTGTCCTTTCAGTCGTGGGAGCGTTATAAAGTTATGATCAGTTCTACTATTCGTTGGCAAAAGAAGTAGCCTAAGAGTTGGCAGTGGGTGGTGATGACTAGTTGCCTTTCCTCTAGTTTTACACTGCTAAATTAGGAACGACTAGCGCAGATAGCCCTTGTGTAGCTTTGCGCGAAAATTCAAACCATACAAACCAAAACAAGCTTGAAAGTAGTTATAAAGACTTATTGACATTTCACACAATCTGTTGCTTCTATCAAACCAGTTATGGCATTGCTGATTAGCTATAAAACTGGTAAAATAATTTGATAAATAAAGAACATTTTAATTTTATATATATCTTCCTCATTCTTTATGTGGTCCGAGAACAACATTAACAAAATATTTCATTATATTGTAGTGTTCATGCACGCACTAATAATTTCTATGTAGGTATGAAATCTTGGGGTTACAGTTTTAAAATAAGTTCTCAAATGTATTTTTATTTTTTAAAAAGAGTTATATCGCGAATAATCGGCTTACGTTGGAAGTGAGGTTAAAATTCGATATTATGACATTTACTATAGATGGTTTTGTTGAATTAAATCGATTTTACATCCTTAACAGATCATTACAAAGTATTTCGCCACGTTCGGTCATGCTCTATCCGACAATAGTGCTTTTGATAAAAGCCTGCAGCCCAGCTATCATTGTGAATGGCTTCTTGACAGGCCATAGAGCTCTAAACACTACTCCATAAAAGGCGTCCATTGACCATTTTGTTTGTACAAATGATAGTCTCCTACCACTCGTTTCAACAGTACGATCGCAGAAAAAGTGCGTTACGAGCTACATTCAGTGACTTGCTCATATAAAGTAGCACGAGTTCTGATATCATTCTCTAGTTGCTTGAAGTATGCGACTATTGAAAGTATATGTCATGGGAGTAGCGTGGGTCTTGTTGATTATTTTTTGCTACTGTTATCTCGGACACGAGGACGGATTTGCCGCTGATCTTTATGTTCGTTGATTGTAAGACACCATACTTTGTTTACCACTACCTGTTAATGCAAAGCAATATCGAAATGTAATCCTGATACATCCCGTTCCACAGTGATTTTTTACCTGTTGTGATTGTTACATGACATGCATATCTGCGAATTAAAATATACATAAGACTATATGTTTTTAGAACGCAGTCGACACGGTCTGTTCAAATACGATCTCAAATCCTAATTTTAACACTATCTTTCTTCAAACTTTCAATGATTTTAGTTACATTTTTCATAAAAAAGTGTTGTGTTCCTGGTGTAGTTTCTTAAAGCTTCTCATTCCAGTTAGCCTAACAAAATGATCAAAAAAGTTTCGCTACAGCTGTGGAGTCATCAAAAGATATCTTAGAAATAAGAGAATTGATGTTATAGAATGGCCAGGTCAATCACCTGATATCAATCCGATTGAAAATTTATTGGTTGAGATCAACTGATTAACAAAATATCGCAAGCCAAACACGGAAGATAAATATTTTGAAGTATCCAAAGAAGGATGGCAGTCAGTCGCTCAGGAATATCCGCACAAATTCATAAATAGCATGCCACGTTGATGTGAGCCAGCAATGCCAACTAAATATTAACTTGTGAAACTGGTTTATGTTATTTTGAGTTTCATTTTTTGCGTTCGATCATTGCAGAGAAACTTGTTTAATAATTTTGTAAGCTAATTGGAACAAGAAGGTTTAAGAATCTACAGCAGGTGCACAACACTTTTTATGAGAATATGTCACTCTAAATAAAAGTTGTTCATTACGACTATCAGGGCATAGTCACGTCTAGTTTCTGCTTTAGAGATATCGTGGTCGGTGTTAAATTGACTATCTAAAATGTATCAATAAGCAAGATGACTATCATTTTGTAGTCGTGGATATAAAATTGACTATTAAGTAGTAACGATGATCTATTACTAGTCAGTTTGACCAACCCTTAGTCAATTTAAGCGATTAGTCAGTTTAACTACTTCCCAGTCAGAATGACCATGTCCCAATTTGTTTGACCACTTCCCAGTCACCTTGACTACTTCATAGCAGCACTGCTATGCTAGTCTTAAGAACTACTTTGTGGTCAGGAAGACGAACATCATAGGCAGCATTAACTGATGAATTGAGACTCTTTATGTTTCTTATAGTATTAAGGCGCAGTTCAAGCAGATGACTGTATACATGCATTTTGTTTCATAAATGCAAAAATTGAAACGTGACCAGGGCTAAACTTTGCAATAATTTATTTATTTACTTTTATTTGGGGAGGATAAATTTCTTTCACACAAAATAAATCCTACCTAAATAAATCTTATTTATCGACCACTACTATTTCTTCACTGTTTTATTTGATAATTGTGTGTTTATATTGTTGTGTGCATGTGTTGGAATATTCGAATATGAAATCCAATAGTCAATATATTTATTATTACAATCCACAACAATGTAAGTTATGACAGAGAAATGCATCCGATTCGTCTAGTGGTGCGCAGAGAAAATCGAGTACAAATGGAAAGCAGCTACATTAGGCGCGAGCGAAACTATCTCTTTTTCCAGAGGGGTGTACCAGGTCGAGTTTATCTGAAGGCGGGAGTTCCTTGTGCATGGAGGGCTGCAGGTGTTATTTGTGAAGAGAGGTTGATCATTCCTCAAGGTGGTCGAGGAGGATTTAGGGGCTCACATACAACAATACATACACAGGGGAAGTGAAGACGGCACGGTCCGCTCCTTAGCGGCAGCCGAAGGTAGGGATAACACTATAAACCCAAAGGCGGCGGCGGGGGGATGGTGGTGGAAGAAATCACACAGCAATATTTCGTCGCACATTGGAGAATTACATATGACGTTTATAAAATTTATAATGACCGAAACTTGTACTGACATTGCACAATTGCCATGCAACCGCACAGATGACGGAAAGAAGAAATCCAGGTAAATATTAATCGTTTACGTCTTATTTTCCCATATTATGTTTCAATGAAACAATATAAGTATACGTATGTTTAACTTTCTGGATTAGCTGAAGTGAATCCATCCGTATGTTTCTGTACAACTCGTTATGTGTAAACAAGGATGGTTGGCCGTTACATTGTGTAGGTCTGTACTACTGTAGTCTAGTAGTAGTAGTAGTAGAAATATTTATATTTAGGTGATGCTTTGAAGCAAGAATGAAATCGAAAACATTCTCCAGTCTTGACATCACAAATACACGTATTTGGTATCTTGAATGCATATCCTGTGGTAGAATCAAAACCCGCAATGATCCATGTTGCTGCTCTGTTAAATTTAGCGCCAACTACACCACTGTTAAAAAGATTTGTTACGGCCACCGCTAGTTGTATACTCATTAAAAGAGACCTCGTCTGTTATTATTTTATAGACCTTTGGTAACGAAAAATGACATACGATAACACGTAAATAATAAATTTTTATTTTTAATACATCAGCAGAGCTACAAATGCTAAAGTGTACACACTTTATGCGACGTGTGTATTATGGCGAGATCCACTGACACAGCCAACAATGGAGTTACAAATGGGGGTGGTAAGACAAATCATTTGAAAACAACGAAAAAGTGAAACATATATTGTGTTTAATGTGTGTTTCTTTAATTTAATATTACAAACTATCTAAAAATCTCTTTAGGTACAAAATGTATTTAAACTCTATACTTTGAAATCGAATGGTACGAGATAGGAGCCAGCGCTAGGCCGTACACTATTAATAGAAGGCCTGTGATCCTGCAAAATATTCCCCCAATCCCTCTCCCTTCTTTGCTCCCAGGAAACATTCTCAGACTTTGGATCTCTCCCATAATCCATACCACATCCATACCGATGAGAGAAATGTAGGATCCGGGAGACATTGCATCGAGTCAGAAGCAACCGAGTTGTTTAGTTAAAATAATAAAAAATTGTGTACCCTTACCAAAATCGGGGGATACTATGGATCACGCATCAGCATGCATATGCGTCTGCAGAGAGTTCCTTGTGTTCACTCTACAGTCCACAATTCCTTTCGGATTTCTGTCCAATTTGGTGAATATTTTAGGTTGAGATCTGGCCAATGAATGT
Source organism: Tachypleus tridentatus (assembly GCF_004210375.1). NCBI lineage: Eukaryota > Metazoa > Arthropoda > Merostomata > Xiphosura > Limulidae > Tachypleus > Tachypleus tridentatus. Next base: position 124,282,971 of record NC_134825.1, read on the forward strand.
TTTTGGCCACTCTCGGGGGGGGGGGATTTTGTAGCAAGAATTTGCATTTTGAAGTACGCTTTTATTTGCTAAATTGAGGGCAAGTCCGAGGATACACCATCGGTTTGCGGGCGGCCGACATTTTCTAGTTGTTATTGTTGAAATTTATCACTAAATTTAGTTAAATAAATGATACATTTTACGTTCCAGAATGAAAAACCCGTGACATTTGGATGCATGTCTTGCATGATATTTATTAGTAGACACTGTGAAGTTTAGTGAACTTTGGAGTTAAATATGACAGAACAGTCAGACGTTTTCAATATTTTCCCTTGCATTAAATGTATGTATAAGGTTAGGTATTTTAGGAAGCTTCTTTCACATCTTTCTTTGGTTCATGAGCATGAGCCTGGATTTGTTGTCCCATGTGGGGTTAATGGATGTGAAAGACCACTCAAAAGCATCAGATGTTTGAACAGACATATAAATAAAAAACATGGATGGTTTGCTACTACCAGTATGCATGATAATGAAGCTGGTGGCGAATGTGCCGAGTACTTTATGGAACAGAGGTATAAAAACACTGACAGTGATGAGGCATTTGATGATAATAAGGAGATAGTTGTCACAGACAAGCGGAGAACCTTAGTTAAAACAATTCTGCAGCTGCGTGAAAATGAAAAAAAAATTACTTACAAAACTACAAATAATTTTTTAAATTTGTCCTGTTCTATTGTGGCTGCCAAAGATGAACATTTATTCCAAACCATTAAAAGAACATTGATCAGTGAGGGAGTTCCTAGGAATAGTGTAGTTGCAGTGATTGAAGCTTGCAAGAAAGAAAGTCTTGACTTTCATTCCATCATTGAAAATTTCACTGACCACAATAATTTCCAGTCTTACATTAAAGATAATTTGTCATTTGTAAAACATGTTGAGTATGACCTGGGAATTGCTGGTGATAGGAAACATGACACAATGCAGTATGTTTCTCTATTAGATACTCTGAAGTGTTTGCTTAAACATGATGATATTTTTAGCCAGGTTGTTTATCCTCGCCAATCAGCTGATGATTGTCTTAGAGATGTCGTTGATGGTGAACATTTCAAAAACCATCCATTCTGGCAAGAAACTTCCATTGCTCTTCAAATCATTCTCTACTTTGATGAGTTTACAGCTATGAATCAGGCTGGAATACGAGCTCCTGCTTACAAATATACTTCTGTCTTCTATCAGTTAGGCAATATTGAACCTGCTTTGAGATCTCAGCTTCATTGTATATTCTTAGCAATCTTGGTGAAGAGCCAAAATGTAAGAAAAAAACATGGGCTAAATACACTGATGAGACCTTTGATTGAAGAGCTATCTGTTCTTGAAAACATTGGTATTGACGAAGTCAAACCAGAGGGAACATTCAAATTCAGAGGTGTACCTCTTGTTGTTGTTCCAGATAATTTGGGAAGCCATACTATTGGAGGGTTTCTTGAATCATTTTCTGCTATCAGATCATGTAGATTCTGCATGGTAACTCGGGATGATTTAAGAGGGTTGACTGATATTTCAAAACGTCCAGATAGATCTATTGCATCCTATAATTACAAAGTTGCATGGTCGAAACTGAACCGACTTTTTCAAGTACATATGGGGTTAAAAAAAGATCGCCTCTGAACATTCTACAGCAATTTCATGTGGCAAATGCTCTACCACTTGATATATTACATGACCTTTTTGAATCTGGCTTGATGTTAGACATTTTAGTTTTACTCATAAATCAGTATGTCTCGTCTGGATACTTCAGCCTTCAGTACCTTGCAGGCAGAGTGAGGGAATTCCACTACAAAGGAACTGCTAAAATCAATAGACCTATGTTTTTGTTATTTTGAGAGAGTCTGTACACATTGAGCAAAAAGCTGTGCAAGTTGGGTGTCTCTTAAAGTTATTTCCATTACTGGTGGGTGATGCAGTGCCAGAAGGCAACAACAGATGGAAAGTTCTGTTGGCTCTGCTGGACATGGTAGAATTGATAATGTGTCCATCAATGTCATATGCAAGCATTGCATTCTTAAATGATGTGATATAGTTCCATTCTCTTTATGAAAAAGACTTTCCAAATAGAACTCTCAAGCCAAAGGGACATTTTACTGTGCAGTACCCAGAGATGACCCGCAGATTTGGTCCACTGAGGAATGTGTGGACCATGATATTTGAGGCCAAACACAGTTTTTGTTGATGTTGCAAGACGTACCATAAACAGGAGGAATATCGCCAAACGAATGGCAATGAGACACCAGTATAAACTCTGTTCACATTTGGAAAGCAATGAATTTCTTGGAATAGGTGCCTTTGACCTGACTAATCCTGTCAGATTGCCCGTGAATTCACTCGATGAAAAGCAAAACCTTGTCAGTACATTTGTTGGAGAAGGCGATGTTGTCACTAAAGCATCAGGTTGTACAGTCAACTGCCTTGCATACAACACAGGGACAATGGTTGTCAGTAGCTATGAATTCGACAGTCTTCAATTTTCTTTAGTGATCTGTTGCTTTGTTCTTTAGGGAAAACCATTTTTGTATTGTCAAAGATACCAAATTGTTGATTATCACAGGCATTTTCATGCTTAAATTGTAGAGCCAATGAGAAGCTATAAACTCCTGAGCATTCCAGATCTTTATGATCATTACCCATTTCCCTGTTATGTAAACAAAGGTGAAAATATGATCATCCTACATCACTACATTCGTGGCGACTGAATGATGACAACCTTTGAACAGAACTCGGTAATAAGTGAAATATTTTAACCTATTTTATGTAACTTGGTGTGTACCTTCCAGTGACAAATTTCATCAAATATTTGACATATTTTATGTAAATTTGTTTCTGCCTTTTTGTGACACATTTCATCACAATTTTAAAACGGAGAGAACTTGTGTCATGTTAATATGTATCATGCATATTTGCACCAAAATCGCCACTATCATCACCATCTATTGAGGTCAGGCTACTTATATTTGGGAAGTTTTTTGACCAGAATCCACCAAACCCTGAAGTGCCTTCAAGCAAGCAAAGTGTATCTTCCCCGGTCCCAGTACTGAAAAAATTCAGTCCATATCACCATGGTAGGATATGTCCTAATGAATGTCAAACAGATCTTTCAATCTGTTGGAGAAATAGTTTCATCTTTCACTTGAGACAATTAGGTCTTAGTTAGTATTTTATTGCAAGTAGTCAACCCCAATTTGTAAGTGTTGTGAGCTGCTTGATATTTTCTTTGGTCAGCATCTTACCATTCAAGACTTTAAGCTGAAAAGTTTGTCAAGTCTCTCTAGATCTTTGCGCAAGGGAAGCGTGTTGAGAAAGAAGGTCGCTACCATTTACTGGATGCAGTCTACACTTAGATTTCCAACTATACCTTGTAAGTACTGTGCAGTGAATACCATGTGTACCATTTCTGATTACAAGCGTGTAATTATATGTCTTCAGATGTCTTCATCTGTGTTTGATAGCGTGCCAAATTTCTATTTTCCAAATATTCCACTTCAAGGCAATATGACCAATTAGTGGATGAAATATTTAAGCGCTACCCTCAGCTGTTAGATGCCCCAAATCTAACACCCCAAGGTGTTCGAGTAAGTACTATCCACATGTGCATTATGTTATGTTTGTTGTGAAATATATTTTCATCACAAACATATTCCTTTATCTGTACATTTGACTTTATGAGCCCAATAAAATTCGTCCTAAAGTGCATGACAGGAATGACCATATCGCCACTTGTAAGGGTGTAAATGTATTCTGCAAGTTGTATTAGTTACAAAATAAATTAAATGGCATTTTTATGTTGCAAAATATTAATGAAGAAACAGGTGAAAATTTTGTGGGAAGTTATATTTTTTAAAATACACTCAAGTACATATATCTACCAAGAAGGGGCTGTGGAAAATACTATTTTGATACTTTGAAATATTTGTTTTGTTTGTATACGATGTAACATGACTCAACTAATGAAACTCAACTAATTTGACGCTAAAGAGAATACAATGTCAAGATGAACTCATGCAACTGATTTATTAACCAGTATGTGTATGACCTTCAGTTTCTCAGATTAAATTTGAAAAATCCCAAAAGTGGTTTAAAAGAAATGCTGTTTAAAATAATTATAGTCATATTAGGGTAGGTTTATTATTCATTCTCATGAAAACTATTTCTGTCAATTCTAATTGCAGGAGCTATGGAGGATGAGTCTTCGTCAGAAATTCCAGAATAATAGAAAGCGGAAGGATTCATCATTGCCAAGAAAGAAAAAAAAAAAAAAGACGAACATTGCAACAGGTGACACCCAATCTCCAAACCACATCTCAGAACAGAGACTATATGGATTAAAGCAATACTTGTGTGAAACCCAAGTTGGGGAGGATGAAAATCCGTTTGCATTGCAGAAAAAAAGGGGTGATCTTTGTAAAATGGACTTGCTAATGGACAAAACTCTGCATGATTGTAGGAAACTGGTCATTGACAACACTCTTGTCAATGAACTTGTAGAGCATTATCCTTTCCTTGTGGCATCACCAGCACAGTTATTGAATCAATTTAAGCGGCTAGGAAATGATGCAGAAAAAGGAGTGTCCAACTTTCTCTCTCAGTATAAGGACTCGGTAAATTTTTAATTGCAGGACAGAAACATATCACCAGAAAATAATTCATTGCTAGTATTTCTTATGAAATAGTCCTCACACATGCCTGATGTTACATCTAGTATTGCCATTCTTGGTATCCCTTTTCTTCTAAAAGAAAGTGAAAGTATCATGGTGGGTACTGAAGTTAGGGAACCTGCTGAGAGTGGTATATACATTCAATGTGGTTCAATTTCTCAGTTTTGTGATCAGGAATTCAAACCATATGTTGATGGCTTTGATATTTGAGTCACTGAAGATTTTGTGGAAGCATTCACTATGTATGTAGGGAGCTTTTATATCTTTAACTTTGCATTTCAAACAAAACTCAAGAAAACTTTCAACTTTGTTGAAAGAGTTGTTCTGAAGCTCTATGATGAGTCCAGGAAAATTACCAAATCTGAAAAAGATGCAGACAGATGTGATCTCTTAAATGTCAAAAAACATAGCAGCGGGAAATCTGTCAAAACGTCCAAAAGTAAAGGAAGAGGAAAGTGTTCAAAGCCACAAGGTATAATTAGATCTGGTAATAGTAACTTGTCATGTGTATTTGATCCAAGGTGAATTTGCAAAAACCAAGTGTAAAGTTCAGTTGTTTATTTTCAAATTGTTGCTGCATCTTGAATTTTATTTTGGTACATGTATATTGATGTACACTTATGTTCAGTTTGGAATAAAAATGGTGCTGCTAAAATGCATTTTATATTTTTCAGAATGGCGGCAGGTTACTAGGACTTAGGTTGAATCATCAGATGGCAGCGGGATTGACTGCTCAGTGATGGTTCTGCTGACCACAACTGACTGACGATGGTCTCTTTGCATAACAGTGACATTGCAGTGGTGGTCCTGACCGGGTCAACATGACTTATCTTTCGTGGTCGTTGGATAGTCATAATGACAACAGTCCATTGTTAATGGATGGTCATTATGACAACCGCTCCTTGGACGAATAGGGTCACACTGACTATGTCATGACCACTCTGTAGTGGTTTGCAGGTAGGCAATGAGGTTATTGTCAGGTAGTCAGCATTAAACAGAATGACTACCAAACGAAAGTCATAACGACTATCATAGAGCAGTCAAATTTATTACCTGCCAGGTATCCCTTCCATCATCACCTGACTATTTTCCGACTACACAATAGTAAAAATGACTCATATTTAATGGTCATATTAGGTAGTCATTGATTTTGGCGACTACTTGGAGAGTCTTTTTGGGCACCGCTTGACTACCTGATTTACGATTCACAAGTCGTCGCCTTGACTAGTTCTTATTTTGAGTGGTAACTAAACTCGTGAAAGTTCAGGTATTTATGAAAGCCAGTGTTAGAATTAGGATTTCATCGAGTGCTTTCTAAATTCGTGTATTTTTACATATTTTTATAATAAAAAATATTAACAACATTTTCAAAGGCGGACAAGTTTTTGTCCACCCCTGCATACGTGTGAATAATAGAAACACCAAAGCTTTGCCATTATATAATCGCCAGACTAAATTTTTCGAATTTTTTTAAATGACCAGATACGCTTAAAGATATTTCAGTTAGCTAAGAAAATTTTTGTTAAAATTAGATAACGAATGAGTTTATTCTGCGAAGAAAATTACCACTACTCACAACTGTCAATACCATGCTCTCCGAAACAGTAATGAAGTGTCAAAGGTTTGACACACACCTGATTTTGTGACGTGCTGTTGAAGACTATATCATTTAAACAACGATACAATCCGATTAAATTTCGGCGAACAAAAAGATTTTGATTGCAGTCCCGGTGAATTTTATATGATTCTATGACATAAAAAGAGGTTTTCTTGCTCTTAATGAAATAAATTTAACTTTATGTAGAGTTTTTCTATTTCAAGATTTTCGCACAGCGTTATACAAATGGTTATCTGCATATAACCGCTTATTTGTAGTCTTGAACTGATAGAATAAACAAACAAACCGTTTACACCACTAACTCTTGGGCTCGTCTTGTTTTCCAGAGTCATAAAACTTTACCATTGTTCATGTGGCGTACCTTAAGGTCCAAAGCGAACGTTTTCTCAATAACAAACCACGAACTTCTACTAGACCTTAAGCCAGTCTGGCCCTTATTCAAAGAAAAATGTTCTCTATATTATGAGAGTATTGAGTAATTTGTTGGGATAATATTCGAAATTATTTCCAAATTTTGTTTAAAACCGAAAAAACAGTGAACAAATAGAATAACTCATTGATGTCGAGAAAATCCACTTGTAGAGAAAAATGTGTTTGTTTGTTTTTGAATTTCGCACAAAGCTACTCGAAGGCTATCTGTACTAGCCGTCCCTAATTTAGCAGTACAAGACTAGAGGAAAGGCAGCTAGTCATCACCACCCACCGCCAACTCTTGGGCTACTCTTTTACCAACGAATAGTGGGATTAACTATCGCAATATATAACGCCCCCACGGCTGAAAGGGCGAGCATGTTTGGCGCGACGGGGATGCGAACCTGCGACCCTCAGATTACGAGTCGCACGCCTTAACACGCTTCGCCACGCCGGGCCTAATATATATGTAAAATATATATGTAAAAACGGCTCTTTTGGTTGAGAAAATATTTTTACGTCGAGGAGCAAACAAAGTTTTGACCTCCTTCGGTCTTTGTCAGGTTCACAAAGAAAGGAAGAGGTAACTGACCGGAAGCTGACCACATGTTTGAAAGGGGTTGTGTGACTGAGTTTCGGAATGTAGATGGCATGCTTAGATGTTTGAATATATAATTTTATATTATTTATTTTATTATTATTATTTATCATATATTTATTAATATAGGTATGAAGGTGTTCCTTTGTATTGGTTTATTTTGGGCTTGAGTTGTTGTATAAGTGAGGCTTCTTTAATTTTGCGTTTGTTTATGTTTGTTTTTTTATTTAGTATTTGAGTGTTTTCTATGGTTATGTTATGTTTATTTGACTTGCAGTGTTCTGTGAATCTGGTTTCCATTTTTCTACTTGTTTCTCCAACATAGAAGTCGTGACAGTTATCACATTGTATTTTATAAATAATGTTGGTGTGATGTTTGTCATTGTAGTTTTGACATAGTATAGACCTTAGGTTTGTGTCTGGTTTTTGAATAAATTTGGTATTAACTGGAATGTCATATTTTGTTACTAGTTTTTGCCAAATGTTGGTTATTTTTTTGCTGATGTCGGGAATATATGGTATGCAGCAGTATATGGTTTCGTAATTTTTTGATTCGTGAGAAATATTTACTTTTTTTGGTTGATTTTGCTTTCTGTCTAGGTGTGTGCGTATAATGTTTCCTACGGTTTGTGGAGGAAACTTGTTGATGTTGATGAAATATTGTTTTATTTTGTTTGATTCGTCGTTAATTTTATCTGGTGAGCATAGTTTTATGGCTGTGTTTATTTGGTTTCTTGAGTTTTTGTTTTGTTTCATGTGCCAAGGAATGTATAATCCAGTATGTTTGATTTTTCGGTGGATTTCTATTTTAAATTGTGTATCAGTTCTTGTAATTTTGAGGTTAAGAAATAATATTTGATTGGTTTTCTCTTGTTCACATGTGAAGTTAATGTTGGGATGTATAGAGTTAATGTGATTGAAAAAATTAAGTATGTGTTCTGTAGATTTGTATCCCGCAATCGTGTCATCTACATATCTGTAACAGTATAGTGATGGATATAATGCTGTGTTAATTGCTTGCATTTCAACTTGGGACATAAAAATATTGGGTAGAACTGGTAATACTGGGTTGCCCATGCTTAGACCATTTGTTTGTATATAGTTGTGGTTGTTGAACATGAAGTCTGTTTTCATCGTAGTGAATTCTATGAGGGTGGCTAATTGGTTGCTGGGAATGTCTATAGATGGGTTAGGGTCTCGGATATAGAGTTCTAAGGCTATCTTGCAGGCTTCAGGTTGGAACTTCTGTAAGGAGAGATATAACATCAAAACTGGCCATTAAGACTTTATGATTAAGTTGACTAAGATTAGACTTGAAATTAAAATAGTCTTTGAATGAGCTGGCTGATGTTACATATTGGAGAATGCCCATGCTATGTATTTACCAAGATTGTAATTAAACGATTCATATGTGGGCATTATTGGTTGTAATGGACAATCTAGTTTATGAGGTTTGGGGATTCCGAATATTTGTGATGTGCGTAAGTCTGTTTTGCAGGTAGGATTGTTTGTTTGTTTGTTTGTTTGTTTGTTTTGAATTTCGCACAAAGCTACTCGAGGGCTATCTGTGCTAGCCGTCCCTAATTTTGCAGTGTAAGACTAGAGGGAAGGCAGCTAGTCTTCACCACCCACCGCCAACTCTTGGGCTATTCTTTTACCAACGAATAGTGGGATTGACCGACACATTTTAACGCCCCCACGGCTGAAAGGGTGAGCGACGGGGATACGAATCCGCGATCCTCGGATTACAAGTCGCACGCCTTAACCTATTGGCCATGCCGGGCCGCGTTGGTAGGAATAAAGTGTTTGTGAAATTGTGCTGGCTTTTTTCATTTTAGTAGTATTTTGTTTAGTTGCGTTTTGTGTGTCTTTGTTAGATGTGTGTGTATTGGTTTACATTTGTTAGTGTCTGATAGGATGTTCTACATTTTTTTTGGATGTATTCATTCGTGTTTATTATGACTATTGCGTTTCCTGTATCTGCTTTTAGAATTTTTATGTTTTTGTCTTGTTTTAGATTTTTCATGGAATTAATGTCTTTTTTTTTGAAAGATTTTTTTAAGCTATCTGTTTTGTGAAATTATGTTGATGGTTTTGTGAGAAAATTCTTTGAAAAAATCGTTTAAAATGTTGTTTGTAGGTGTTTCTGGAAAATATAATTTTTTAATTTTTCATCGGAAGTTTGGCTGTTGGATGTCAATAAAAGTGTCTGAGTTGTCTTCTTTCTGTTGGTTGTTTTCTGTGGAAAGTATCACAAGTCTCCTGGCTAGATCTTCTTAACATGTTTTGATTTCTATGGTTGGAATGTACCTAGGTGCTATTGCGAAGTTGAGTCCTTTGTTAAGTAGATGTATCTTATCTGTGTATAATTGTAGGTCGGATCTGTTAATTATGAGGTTAGTCAACGGTTTGTCGTGGTGTCTTTTCTGTTGTTAGCCTGTTAGTTTTTCTAGTTTTTTTATTGTGGCAAATTTTTTTGTCTCTGTCATTCCTAGTGTTGTTTTGGTTTATGTTTCGTTGTATAAGTCCGTAAATCTCTGGTTTGATGCAACGTGCCTAAGTCAACTATAACTGAGCAAAGAATTTGTGCTTTAATTTCGGACATCACCTCGCGTCGTTTGTCTAGAGTCCGTCACAGCCAGGTTAACCGGTTAAGGCACTCGACTCTTAAGGTCTTAAGATCTTAAGGTCGCGGGTTCGAATTTCCGTCACACTAAACATACTCTCCTTTTCAGCTGTGGGGTCGTTATAATGAAACGCTCAATCCCACTATTCGTTGGTAAAATAGTAGCCCAAGAGTTGGCAGTGGGTGATAAAGACTAGCTGCCTCCCTTCTAGCCTTACACTGCTAAATTAGGGATGGGTAGCGCAGATATCCCTCTTGTCGCTTTGCGCGAAATTCAAAACAAGTCAAACATTTGTCCGGTGTACGGAATCACGAATGGCCTATGTTTTTTTACAACATTAGCTTGCTATCAGTTATAATTGAAGTCATAGTTTGCTCAGCAAACAAATTCCAATTTTAACAGTTTTAAATTAGGCTCAAAATACACTAAAATATTATTCTTTGCAGAAGTGGCTAAAACAATAAAATATTATACACCTTAAACTAGATAAGAAATAGGCAAAAAGAGTGCCTATTACACTCCTCCCTTCTCTCTTTCACGCATTTCCATAAGCCGATATTTAAAATAAACTTTAGAATCAATTATTTTTAAACTTGTGACGTTATCCAGAAATGTGTTAACTTATACAAGACACAAACGCAACACACAAAACTAAAAGTCATTTAAAAGGAAACCCACTTAATTACAAGATAATACAATTTAACTACAATTTAAAATACACTACAACAATACATATTAGACGAAACTAAGTTGAAACAAAATCCTTCAAAACGTGGTTCTAAACACGGTACATAATAATATAATACCTTTTGAAGAATAAAATGAATCCACTACTGGTAAAGATATCGAAATATTACAGAATGCAAAGTGTAACAGAAGAAGAACAAAAACAAAGAATCGCTTTACTGATGCAACATGACAATAAAGACAACGCCCTTTAACAAAGAATGTAACATGGCATCATACAGGTAGAAAGAAAAAATAATCGCTTTAACAATGAATTCCTACCACCTCCAGAAGACAGTAGTTTAATATATTTTGCAAATATAAAACATAAGCTTTTGCAATAATGAAAATGTAATCAGAGAAAAATCATCATAATAAACATAACGATTTAACACTTTATAAATTGTATCACACTGAACAAACTGTAAAGAAATACTTTTTCTTTAACGCAAAGTCAAAACGTTACATGCTCCCACGCACACATATTACACACAAAATTATATAATAAAACTTTCCCCCATAATTAGTGACAGCCATTGTCACCTTTTTATCAGCTGGTCAATCTGTTCTCCAGAAGTAGTGAAACTTAGCGTCATCTCACATCAGCTACTCAATCTGTTCCGCATAATGAGTGACAATGATAGTCACATCACCAAAACTATCTTGAACCTGTGCTTTTAAGGTTATTTTGCTTTTACAACACTATTGTTAAAAGAGAAGAAAACAAAACAAAATCGGTATGTGTTATATAGGTGCAGTGAAATTCTTATTTTGTCCATTACCGTTTCAAACGATAATAATAAAACAAAATCACAAGTAGAATATGGAGCATGGTTAATAGTTTCGCTTCTAAAACTACTTTATTTTTGTGTAGTATCTTAAAAATATTTTTACACAGCTTTTACGACGTTTTTATATTTTGTTTAGAATTTTTATATTCATTATATTGTTAATGTAACTTGTTTTTTATATTGTTTGATGTTGTTGAATATTTTGGTTCGTTGTTGATGTGGTATTCATTTATCCAGTCTATTATCTCCATAGTAATCCGAAAACAGCGACTTAGTCATTAGGAAATCAAGAAACAGCCAAATCTATATTTTATACGCTTATGTTTGAGATACTAACTTACTAACAAGTGACCGTAGAAAAAATGTCACATATAGAGCTGAATACGAGTTGGCCTTTCCATTAAAAGTATTGTTACTCCAAACCTTTAAGACTAATTCACAGTTCTCGCCATTAGCAAACCAAAAGCTAGGAACCGCATAAATGTATTTCTGTCTTCAAACAAGAGCGAGTATGATATTTTTAACGATTCTGTTCTCCCCAGTGGCACAATGGTAAGTCTGCGGGCTTATACAATTAGAAAGCGGATTTTGATACCCTTTGTGTAGCTTTGTACCCCGCAACAAACAAATTAACACAAAGGGTATTTAATTTATATTCTACTTTCTTAACAGAAACCGCTAATGAATCATATTCTTACCCTGCTCAATAACGAATCGATAAACGCACAAACTCGCAATCAGTTTGCTATGTTCTGTGTAGAGCTATAATCAAAGTAATATTAATGACCACAACACGATCCTTCTAACATAACTCTGTATTCAAAACTGTATCACCTCTGATATAAATATCGAAAATTTGAACTCCTCACTTAGGCAATAAAAGAAATATATTTTTATTGGAGTTCTTAATTTTCTAGTTTAACGCCCATGAAGTAATCGTTAGACTCTACAGAACTGTTTGACGTAACCTACATACATATCAAGGTGTTCAAACGACTAATTCACAAAATCTTCAGAAAAGCGTATCATATACCCACAAAAGTAATTCTCGATTATCTTATTAGGATTTACGGTTTATGGTAAAAATCTGTTGATTTGAGTAACGATGGTTATAATCTCCCGACAACCAAAGAATACATACAGTCATGTGAAAAAGTTAGGACACCCAACTCCCTATTAGCTAGTGTTACCCTCTTTGGCTGAAATAACTGCAGTGAGACGCTTTTTGCAGCCATCTACCAGTCTCTGACATTGGTCTGAAGAAAATTTACCCCACTCTTTCAGCTGTGAGATGTTTGAGGGATTTCTTGCATGTACAGCCCGTTTGAAGTCATCCCACAGTATCTCAATGGGATTAAGATTTGGGCTTTGACTCGGCCATTCCAGGACTCTCCATTTCTTAGTTTTCAGCCAGTCCTTGGTGGATTTACTGATATGTTTTGAGTCATTGTCATGTTGCAGGGTCCAGGTCCGCTTCAGCTTTACTTTTCTTACAAATGGTCTCACATGATCCTCAAGCACCCTCTGATACACGCTAGAATTCATGGTGGATTCTATGTGATTGTGAGCTGTCCAGGCCCTGCTGCAGCAAAGTAGCCCCAACCCATGACACTTCCACCTCCATGCTTCACAGTTGGTAAATCCCTTACCAGACTCGTAAACTGTTACAATTTTCTTTCTGAAGACCTCAGACAGCTCTTTTTCTCTCACCATGGTGCTCACTCTCACTTCAACAGTCAGGAGCACACCAAAGTAAATGTCTGAGGTTTAAATAGAGCAAGTCTCATTTAAAATGCTGAGTAACGATCTTCTAATCATGTGCACCTGGTGTGATACACCTGTGTGTGTATGAGTTGAGCCATTTTAAGTAGGAATAAATGTAGGGGTGTCCTAACTTTTCCTCAGTTAGATTATGCATTTTTGTAGAATTATATTTGCAGAAGATCTGGAAAACTCTTTTCTTCAGTTGTAATTGTTTAGTTATATTGCTATAATCTCTCAGTACTTTGAATATCGAGATTAAATATCTATATATCCAAAAATGTTACACAAATACACAGGCTTTCATAGGGTATCCTTACTTTTTCACATGACTGTATACTACCTTAGTAGAAATTTCCCCTTCTACCTGTTCAACTTCTAAAGACCGCAGCTCTAAATACTGAATGCTTACATTTTGCTCAAATAATTAATTCATAAGTTCCTGAAGATGTAACTTTCATGGAACGAAACTTTCTTTTATTCGTTACTTTATATTTTTTTGAAAAATTAACAGTACGTGCGCAATATTGCGTTAACTATTTCACATTAACTTCTATAGCTGAATTTGTTATCCTGACAGAGTGTTTTTTTTTTTAATATTACACACTAATGGGGATAGTACATTTTACAGACTGGTCTTTGTGAACAATAACAGTGTAGTGTATAATATTGAGCTTGTAAACTGTTTTAGTTTGTAATCACCACAAAGTTGAGTTTTGAGTTATGATTTAAGGTTATCTTTGGAGAAATAGCGACTGACTAATGATAGTCGAAGTCAAAAAAATTTTGTGGTTTAATATATTTTATACTCAGCCTTCCTATGGACGAAAATAAAAAAATGTGATTTTATAATAGGATTTAAATTTCAAAACGCATTAGACGCCCTTGTCATTTTAAATCTGAATGGCATCTTCGGCGATACATGAGTTAAACCACAAAACAAGTGACCTCAGAGTTCAAATATTCTATACAGTTACCTCTAATTGAATATCACAGTTTACTGTCACAGTTATAGCTGAAAGTGTGAAATATCTACAGAGGATTATTGTGTCTTATTTGGTTGTTATTAACCAGAAAGTTACACAAATGGCTACATGTTATCTATCCATCATGAGTATCGAAATCCGTATTTTAGTAAAATAAGACCTTAGTCTTACCGCTGAGCCACGCTGCAGTGGCTGCAATCAAGAAGGTAAAATCATTTGTCATGAGGTTCTCTGCGAATTCATTAGCCCCACGATTCACTCATACTTTGCCCCCCGCCAGTACAGCGGTAAGTCTACGTATTTATAATGCTAAAAGTAGGGGCTCGATTCCCCTGTGGGCTCACCAAATAGCTCGACGTGGCTTTGTTATACACAAACACACACGCATACTTCACTAGAATTCTTTTAAATATACCTAATACCAAACTCCGAAATAATTCGTTTGAGTAATTTAAAAATGTATTCCAACAACTAACCTGAGTATTGTATATCAGTCACGATTGAATATTCATTTAAGATTTATGTTCTGGATGTTATTAACCGATAAAGTGATTCGCAGATTACTTGAGCCATTGACTTCTAGGATTTTTAAAAGCACATCAGTGGTAAACAAAATATTAGGACGGGGATAGGACTCTTGAAGATGATAAAAAAAGGCTTGTATCTGTTGATTATAAAATAGGTAGGATATTAAATTCTGCCTTTTCTTTAGTTTTCATTGATGAACAACTGATAGATGAAAACAAAGTTGAACAAGACAATTGCATAAATTTTGAGCTTGTTTAAATAAAATTGGAAAATTTAAAGAAGAATAAGGTTTCTTGACCAGATGATATTTTCTCGAGGGATTTAAAGAAGGTCAAAGATTGGGACATTTGCCACAATCTTTTGTAAATCCTTGAATAGTGGACAAGTACCAACAGATTGAAAATCAGCTAATGTCACTCCTATCTTCATGGGAGATAATATATGTTGTCTCAGTAATTATAGGCCTATTAGTGTTACATCAGTTGTGAGATAAGTTTATGAAAGTCTACTAACAGATAATTTGCAAAGTCGTTAACCTAAGTTAGAATTTTAATGGACAGTCAACATGGTTTCACTAAGAGAAAATCTTACCTAACATATTCTTTGATATACTTTGAAAATGCATTAATGTTAGAAGTGGCGTACCTCAGGACTTAGTGTTAGGGCTACTGCTTCTTTGGATTTACATTAAAGACATGAATAACGGAATGATCAATGCATTACTTAACTTTGCAGCTGATGTTAAGGTCTTGGGTTTTACGGGGTGTGAGCAGAACCCTGCTGCTTTAGAAAAGGAATTAGATAATTTAATGAATTGGGCAAATAAATGGCAGATATTTTTCAATTATGATAAATAGAAGTTACTGCATATGGGTTATCATAATTTGAACTATAAATATAATTTGGATCAGCATAACCTTAACAGTGTCATGAAAGAAAAGGATCTTGGTGAAATGGTTGATCAGTCCCCTAAGTCATCCAATCAGTGTGCTGTTGTTAGTAGTTGGGCAAATAAGATTTTAGGTTGTAGCTACAGAAATAATGGATACAAGTGTAAAAAGGTTATAATTTCATTGTGTAGGTCACTGGTTAGGCCACATTTGCAGTATTGTGTTCAGTCTTCAACTTGTTACCTTAGGAAAGACATTAAATAATTGGAAATAATTCAAATGAGGGTTACTAAAATAGGACCTGGTATGGAAAGGTTTTCATAAGAGAAGAGATTATGATCCTTATTGTTCCTTTCTCTTGAATAAAGAAGAGTTAGAAGACATCTTATTGAAGTGTTTAAAATTGTAAAATGAATTGATAATACTGATGCATCAACATTTTTCATATTTAACAACGAGAATTACAGAACTAGAAGACGCAATTATACATTTAGGCAAAGTTAAAGCCGTCTTCGGCTAAGACAGTTTTATTTTTCAAAGAAGGTGGTTGGACTGTAGAATGTTGTGAAATGCTTTAGGATGTTGTGGAGGTAGTAAATTTGAGTGAGTTTAAAAGAAAGCTTGATAGATATATGAATGATAATGGCTGGCTTTATTTTTTTTATTTTAATAGTTTGAGTTTGGCTGAGTAAATGGGATGGACCAACAGGCCTCTTGTTATCCCTAAACATTATGTTATGTTATTATTATTATAACATTACAAATATAAGATTCTTGAAATACTTTGTTTTTTTGTTAGAATTTCTCGCAAAACTATTCGAGGAGTGTCTACAATAGTTGTCCATAAGTTAGCAGTGATAGATTAGAGTGAAGGTAGCTGTAGTCAACACTTCCCACCAACAACTCCTCGGATATTCTTTTACCGTTATATTATTAAAAAAAGTGATATGTTTAGTGATGGGAATTCAAACCCGAGAAGCGCAAATTCCAAGTCAACCTTCCTAACCACAAGGTCTTGCCACAACCATTAAAATGGTACTAAATATTTTCTACTGAAAACTAATTTGAGACAAGTAAATAAAATATTGTATTGTTTCAATAACAGTCACAACAATAACAAAATAACTAAAACTGTAGCGATCCAGGAATGTTCAGCTTTAAATTTTTTTATAGATGAAAAGAAAGTTACAAATTTACTTCGCTCAACTGAAGAAGGGCGCAGTATAGAAGCCGAAATGTCATACCATTCTAGAAATAGAAGTTGAAACGTCATCCCATTCTAAAAATCGACAGGGAAGTCCATTAAAATCAAACACCTACTCCAACTTCAGTATAGAAGCCGAAATGTCATCCTACTCTAAAAATGTTCCATTAAAGTCAAAGCTCTACCAGAATTGTTGCTGTGAACTGTCGAAGTCTTTGTTATCGTTCGAAGGATCATTCTTAATACATGTAATGCCCGTTTAGAAAATATCTCACAGGTTTGCACGCAAGACTCATAAAACGTAAAAATCGCTGTTGTTACTGCTACAAGTCTACATAATGAGTCATTAGCTGGATTATTTAGGGCCACATCTGTATTGTTATTGAAGAATATTGAAGTTTGATACGCTTCCACCGTATCTATAGTTTCTTAGAGAATTATAATATATTAAATATCTTAACAGCACATACCAGCTTCACATGTTGAATGCGTATAAAACCAAATAAAAAAAATACAGTACTTTTTTATCATTTCGAAAAATTAATAGTTTATGTCCTTTGTGCTAAAAATGTAAGCTTTATTTTTCTCTCTTGTTTTGTTAATGGAATATTACTTGAAGTTGAAGCTATGGCATATTCAGGTTTAGTTCATTATTACATTATACGCATTTATGCCTGTCCAATGGTTAATATATAAGTGCACTATAATATACACAATGTTTTATGTTTCTAATTTTACGCACACACGATTTAAGTATTTCTATACATAAAATATGCTCACCGTGAATAGAGAACCGATTTAAGTGGTTTTTAATAACATAATAACGTTAATTTAAAAGGTGTAGTAACATTGGGCAATTAGATGTTTTCCACGTTACATTTTCCAAAATTACGAAACATTGACACCAAAGCTAATACTGTGTATTAAGCAGTAAATATCTGGTACTTGTAAAAAATCGCGGAGATAAAAGAATTTCGGATGAAGTCCTATCATCCAAGTTACTTACTTTGCACGCATGAATTTCCGTAGATGAAACAGCTGTTATTTTGTTACTAAGCACAAAACAACATAAAGGGTTAGTTGTGCTCATTCCCACCATGGGTATCGAAACCCAGTTTCTAGCAGTATATTTTCCCATACGTGCTACTGGGGAGTATTTGTAATATTTGAGCGTGTTTCGGAATATTTCCATCACAGCTGAAATTGAGCTGTCTCTGAAAAACTTTGTCACTAACTGAATATGTTTTACTTATAAATTTAAATACAAGCTTATTTCATGTTTTTAAAATAATTTTGTTATACATGGGAAATTTTTAATTTACTTTTGTTTAACAAATTGTAATAAAAATTACAAATAATCTAATTGAAATATGAGATTTACTTTTTAACTTTATGAAGTTATATTCCTATTTTAAGAATATTTCGTTTATTTAGTTTTAACATCCTCTATACAGCTTAAAATTAGTATAAATGATCCAAAATTTATCATTTATTTCTTCGTTTACAGTTTTATAATCTAAACATTGAGTTATCTCACCAAGTTTTATTTTATGACAACCAAATAAATGAAATTGGTGACCCAAACTTCAACTCCAAACTCTATCCATAGTTTTTCAAACCTTCTTTTATATAATCAATTTTTTCTTACAATTATTGAAAGGATATTTACAGTTTCTTTACTTTTTCTAACTAATAGTTAATGGAATTTTATACAAGCTCTTATAATTAGAATTTAAGTTCAAAATACATATAAGGGAATGGGATGTGGGCTTTTAATGTAATAAAATGAAAAGAAGTATATATATATATACATTGAAACAAACACAGTATATGAATTATCTTTACAAACAATATACCTGAAAAACTTCAAGAACGTAGAGTCATAGTATATTGTGAAACGTGTTCTCCGTACCAACATTTATAGCTACTATTTTACTGTACTAAAAATTATGTCTTAGCACATGGAGGTAATGTCCACCAATTCACGATAGATCGGTGTAAAGAAGAAAAGAATAACAAATAATGTTCGATCTCTGATTTTACGTCGACTTATTTTCTCGTTCATCTCAGGGTCATGGTAGAATCGTGACGTCTAAACAAACAAACCAAAAAACAAACAAAACTAGTTGGTATCGATTGACCTTATGAAGGCTTTTTTTACAGTATAAAAATAAACAAGTCAAGTGAAAATATTCTTTAAAAAATCTGTTCACATTAAGTGGTTTATAATTATCTCATAATATTTACGAGTTTCAAATCGTCCTCGTGATATACCAGAGACACAAGTTTTTAATAAGGTTAGAAGAATTACACTATGTAACACAAATTTTGTTCCTGGATAGTACGTGTGTGATTTGAATTAAGCACAAAGCAACACAATGGGCTATCTGTGCTCTGCCCACCACGGGTATCGAAATCCGTTTTTTAGCGTTGTAAGTCCGCAGACATACCGTTGAGCCACTGGGGGGGGGGGCTGGATAGTATGTATTATTTCTTAATTGCGTATGTTGCTTTTGTGACCTGGATAATGAAATTTAGAAATTAACCTATTTTCTATGTAAAAACGGACACATTTGCACATTTTCATTTCAGAAGGTCTGAATAAAACAATATATGAATCAAGATGTACATGTATTTATATTAAAGTTATACAAAAATGTTTAGAAGTGAGTAGTTTTTCGAGATTTACGACTGTAATGTAAATAACTTTCATGTATCAAACCCCAAATATAGTCTCCCATCATGTTTTTGTTATACGCTTCCAGGTCACAAAAACAAAGTTTGAAGAGAAAAAAAAGAGTCTTTTCCATTTACTTTAGGCATAAACAATTGAGAAATAACACTTTCTGCCCAGGAACAAGAAAAAGTAAAAATATTGTTACATAGTGTTATCTACATCCTATAATCCCGTAGATTTGACCTTTACAAACTGTGTTCCATTGTTTCATGTTCGAAGTAGTTTAGGTTTAAATAAATTTATATACACATACAGCTTTTATCATGGAAGTTAAGAACAAAAAATGTGGGAAGGAGTAAATAATGCAATAAATCATGCTTATTAAATGAGGTCAAGCGTTTGAAGTACCGCACTAATAAGGGAAAAAAATAAGGTCAAGGAAGTCTGTTTTTGAAATTCGCGCAAAGCTACATGAGGGCTATCTGCGCTAGCCGTCCCTAATTTTGCAGTGTAAGACTAGAGAGAAGGCTAATAGTCATTACCACCCACCCGCCAACTCTTGGGCTACTCTTTTACCAACGAATAGTGGGATTGACTGTAACATTATAACACCCAAATGGCTGAAAGGGCAAGCATGTTTGGTGCGACGGAGATTCGAACCCGCAAACGTCAGATTACGAGTCGAGCACTTTAACTGCCTGGCCATGCCGGGCCAGATCAAGCAAGTAAAAGCAATGACTGAGAAATAGGCTCCAAAATACTTTATTTTTTATTGTATTAATTACTCAGTTTTAGTACTACTTAAATATTTTGTATGTTTTATTCATCTCTATGTTTATTTATTATCGAACTACTTGGTACCACAACCAAAGGTGTTTGGTGCTTTTTTTTTTTTTTTCGAGAACACTATATATATAAAGTGAGTGTGAGAATCGATATGACAATATTTATCTTTGCTCTACCAACCAGAGATATCGAAGCCTGAGTTTTAACGTTGCAAACTTACAGATTTATCGCTGATCTACTGGGGTGGTGCTACTTAAAAGGTTTCCTTTGAATTTGTTAGAATTAACTAATTTATCGAACACCCTTTTAACCGATTAATTTTAAAACAATACATTTTATTAATTTTCAATATGAAAATTTATTGTTTTCCATGATTGATTGCTACCACTCTCTATTGTCTTGCACATTGTAACTCTGGTGTAAGGGTGTTTCTATGTAATTTAAACGTGAATGTATTAACGTAAAAAAGAAACTCACTGACAGAAGTACCTACTATACAAGTAAGATTAACCAACAAGATTTTTTGTTTTAACCCTGTTTTCAACTAATTTCTCACGCTTTTATACGTGTATTTTCCACATTATTTATTCTTCCGTTAGGTTAATTTCGCTTTGTACTTTATATCATATTCAGTTGTTACTGGTACGTATATTTTATTGTTGGAGTATGCTCTTTTCATTTATCTTTCATTTGAATTGTGAGTTGTGTATACGACAATAGTAGCAGTTTAACTCTTTAAACAGGCACAAAAAAATCGTTAAAATATTAATAATGTATCAAAAGATTTGACAAATAAAAGTACTTTATATCATAAACTGTAAAAATTTACAACATGAATAATGCTATAGTTGTGGCGCTGTTTTATCCGTTAAACATTTCTACTGTATTTATTTGCTTGTCTGGCAAGCGCAATCTTTGCTCATCACAGATATCGAACAACGTTTTTAGTAGGAAAGGCCCTTAGGTTTATCACTGAGCCACTGAGAAATTTCTATCAAACGTAAATAAAACTTTCTTTGAAAAGGTTCCTAAATAAATTCTGCTCTTAGAACTGAGAGTTTACTTCAACACTCAAACCCAGTTTCATTATTTCAAAAAACGTCTGTGTCACCGGTCTCTTTCCAAGGCAATCAGGGAAATAATTAATTAACTAATCTTACACAGGAAGAACCATAGTGAAGTTCCTAATCACAAAAACTGGTTCGAAATAGATACCATAAATATAGATAATTTTATGTTAATGTCTAAGTACTTGATGTTTTGACAAATGTTAGATATTTTGTTTCAATCGTTTCTTTTTGTTTCTCCTTCAAAAGGTTAACGCTTTATTACTTCAAAACAGGGCGCTAACGGCCATAAAATCCTACGCAGAGCGAAACAATAGGCTATCTTAATTCTTTCCACAGTAGAAAATGTAACATTCGTTATAATTCCTCTAACGTACTGTTCCCCAACAAGAAACACCTTCTAAACTATCAGCAAGAGTCTCGATTGAAAACTAAAGAATAAAAGGTTTTTATTTACTTAATACGAAGTTCGCTTAATTCGACTGATACGTACATGTACGTATTTCCACTATATAGATAAAAATTCATATTCATTTCTTATTAATCAAATGAGCTTCACCTAGTGCCTTACATTTTTAATTGCATTAGGTTTCTGTAATCTACTAATCGTCTTAGTACGTTTCATGAAATTTGCGGCCCATATCATAACACGTTACTGCTACCTAAATCTAATATCATTAAATTAAACTGAAATATATTCAAAAGGAATAAAGTTTACATGTTCAAACAGACAAGAAAAGATAAACTATTATTTATGATAAATCTAATTCATTTATTGTTTCTTTTAGCATTTGAAACGTTGTCAAAAGATTCATGCAAAAAAAAAAACATTAAAAGTCTCTCTTTTTATGTCTCAAAAACTTTGTGTCTGTCTGCTGGGTTCTGAGTGGGAATTCAATGTTAACATTATAGCTTCGTAAATTTACCTCTGTTCCATCGACAGGAGCAAAGTTAGTGAATTAGGCGTGTGTGTCTGTGTTGTATTGTAGCAAACCTACATGGGGCTATCTGCTGGGTCCACCGAGGGAATCGAACCCCCTGATTTTAGTTTTGTAAATCCATAGATTTACCGCCATTGGAGGACGAATTAGGTGTATGTGATTACTTGCACGTGAACTTTGACATTTGTAAGATCTGATGGATAGTTTACACGAAAGCAAATCGACAGAATGTAACATCTTATTTAAAAAAATTTGAGTTAAATTGTCGAAAAGAAAAGTAATAATAACAATATTATTAACAGTCACGAGAAACCAGCTTGGAGTAAAAAGAACGGCTAGTTAACACTTTTACTAACAAATCAGAGAACAATGTTTTGACCTTCTTAGGTCATCTTCAGGTTAACAAAGAGAGAGTTTGCAACTGACTCTTGCCGGGCACATGTTTAGGGACGAGAGTATAAATAGTTATGGGATTATAAGGGGCGTCACAGTTAGATGTTAGGTTATTAATTAGTTTGTTTTAAATTTCGCGCAAAGCTACACGAGGACTATCTGTGCTAGCCGTCCCTAATTTTGCAATGTAAGACTAGAGGGAAGGCCAACTCTTGGGTTACTCTTTTACCAAAGAATATTGGGATTGACAGTCACATTATAACTCCCTCCGGCTGAAAGCGCGAGTATGTTTGGTGTTACGCGGATTCGAACCCGCGCCCCTCAGATTACGAGTCGAACGCCTTAACCCACCTGGCCATGCCTGGTCTATTAATTAGTATAGGTATAAGGATGTTCCTTTATATTGGTATAATTTTGGGTTTAGTTGCTGTATAAGTAGGGCTTTTTTGATTTTGATTTCGTTTATATTTGTGCTCTGCTTAGTATCTGGGTGTTTTCTATGGTTATGTTGTGTTTACTTGATTTGCAGTGTTCAAAAACATGTGAAGGCGTCTTTCTTTTTTTATTCTTTGAATTGGTTTCCATTTTCTGCTTGTTTTTCGAACAAACTAGTTTTAGTAAATAGTACACCTTGGATGAACTCGTAGCATTTTGTTGTAGAATATGTTCAACAAAAGAGTAGCAATTATATCAGCTGCACACATCCAAGAATGGGACGAACTGCTCAAGAACACAAATGGAAGTCGTCTTTATGCTAAGAAATACGAGTAGAAGCTGTCTGTGATAAGGAACAATAAAGACTGCCTTTATTGTTTAGTAAAACGACTAGGAGTTGTCATTATGCTAAGGTATATTGTTAAGGAACACTAATATGGGTTGTCTTTATGTTACGGAATACTAGTAACAGTTATTCGAAAATTCTAGCTTAACGCACTCTAGTCTTTTCTAACCAGCATGTACAATTAGTAAGGAATGAGTTTCAGTACGTTGATACCAAGAATGTTAACTTTATAACTTAATGAGCAATTCACATGATTTTTCCATGCTCGAACTTGCAAGCTATTTGTGTTAAAACTTGAAGATTGATATTAGACTAAACGCAACAGAGACACATTCAAGAACAGAAATAATTGTAGCTTATTTTAAAGATAAGATGATATCCTCAACACAAGCCATTATGAAGAATTGTTTACAGATATAGAAAGATGTGGAATACCTCATTATGGAAATAGAATTCGCTGATTCAGAAGATGACACGAAGGAAAAATCTATGGTAAAGTTTTAATAGTGCGATTTTCTAAGCCATTTAACTCAAACTCGAGAGAACAATCGAGATACACTGTCTCACTGAACAAGACAATTATTGTTTCCCAGTGAAGATGATATAAATAGTAGCAGAACATTAGACAGCTATTTGTAGATCAATCCTCAGTGCTTGGGCTTTCACTTTTGAAAAAAAAAAAAGAGTTACAAACATTAGTTTCCTAATCAAGAATTATTTTTGCATTTAAATCGTTTCATATTAATGGAGATACTTTTTGTAATGAAAAGGTATTAACACTGTTATTTACTTCATTAGCATTTTGCAGCCAAAAATACATCGTTACTTTTCGGGCCCGGCATGGCCTAGCGCGTTAAGGCGTGCGCTTCGTAATCTGAGGGTCGCGGGTTCGCGCCCAAGTCGCGCCAAACATGCTCGCCCTCCCAGCCGTGGGGGCGTTACAATGTTACGGTCAATCCCACTATTCGTTGGTAAAAGAGTAGTCCAAGAGTTGGCGGTGGGTGGTGATGACTAGCTGCCTTCCCTCTAGTCTTACACTGCTAAATTAGGGACGGCTAGCACAGATAGCCCTCGAGTAGCTTTGTGCGAAATTCAAAACAAACAAATCGTTACTTTTCAAGCAACTGACGTCATACTGTTAAAAATAAAACTTATACCTCAAATTAAAAATAAAAAGTATTTGAGCTATCATATCTGATGTTAACAAACTCGTCTTCTCGCACACCAATATCAGATTTCACTTTCAATTGTCGTTGAAGAAGTTCTTAACACGTAACACATTTCTCAGAATTAATGGAAAGAAATTCCATTTCACTTTCTGAATATCGACTCAATAACCGATTTAACACTTTTTCATAGAGTTGAATAAATCGATATGGATTTTAACATGAATCTTTTTCTTGAGAATTTCACCAGATTGTGAAGTTTTGATTAAACAACTTTCCCAGTAGAGGATTATTTAAAAGTTTCCACACTTCAAGCTTTGACTTAAGAAGTTTAACACTGAAACGGCAATAGGTCGGTGTGCTGACAAGCAACAAACCTAGAAACTACAGCTGAGTAATTAATAATTTAAGTATTCACATGACATATTGTAAGAACTGTTGATGAAAAATATCACTTAAAAACAGTCTATCGGTTCTATATTCTAACATATTACTATCGCAAAAGTCTCTTCACGTAAGTGTAATGATATTTATTAACATTAGAATGTTTTAAAAAATGTAGCTTAGGACCATAGTTTTATATAGGGTAGAGACTTATTTTTTGTTTGTTTTTTAATTTTGCACAAAGCTACTTTAGGGCTATCTGTGCTAGCCGTCCCTAATTTTTCAGTGTAAGACTAGAGGGAAGGCAGCTAGTCATCACCACCCACCGCCAACTCTTGGGCTACTCTTTTACCAACGAATAGTGGTATTGACCGTCACATTATAACGCCCCATGGCTGAAAGCGCGAGCATGTTTGGCGCGACGGGGATGCGAACCCGCGACCCTCGGATTACGAGTCGCACGCCTTAACGCGCTTGGCCATGCCGGACTGGTAGAGATTTATATAGGCTAATTTATATTATGTATTATAATCGTCGTCGTGGCGATCCCTCGAGTCAGGGACGATGGTTCTTCAAGTTTCATGCATGGGTTTGGAGATAGCTAATGAAGCCAATCCTTTCAGCAGTGAGGGAAGTTCAGTTCAGAGGGAAAGAGAGGTTTCAGTACTAGCTGACGTTGTTTCCTCTTCACTCGCTTCTCTTCAAGATGTTGTCTTCTTGATGACTCAAAGAATTCTGCTCCCTGATAGTTTGTTTTTGTCTTTTTTAATTTCTCGCAAAACTACTCGAGGACTATCTGCGCTAGTCGTCCCTTGTTTAAAAATGTAAGACTAGAGGGGAGGCAGCTAGGTATCACCACCCACCGTCAACTCTTGGGCTACTCATTTACCAGCAAATAGTGGAATTGAGCGTCACATTATAACGCCTTCACGGCTGAAAGGGTGAGCATAATTGGTGCGACGTGGATTAGAATCCGTGACCCTCGAATTACGAGTCGAACGCCTTAACCCATCTGGCAAACTAATAGCTGAAATAACTGCAGTTAGAAGCTTCTTGTAGCCATCTACCAGTCTCTGACATCGGTCTGAAGAAAGTTTGCCCCACTCCTCAATGCAAAATTCTTTCAGCTGTGAGATGTTTGAAGGGTTTCTTGCACGTACAGCCCGTTTCAAGTCACCCCACAGCAAACGAAAAGAATTAAAATCTGAGCTTTGACTCGACCATTCCATGACTCTCCATTTCTTTGCTTTCAGCCAGTTGTTGATAGATTTATTGATATGTTTTGGGTCATTGTCGTGTTGCAAGGATCAGTTCCACTTCAGTTTTAATTTTCGTACAGATGGTCTTACATGGTCCTCAAGCACCCTCTGATACACAGTAGAATTAATGGTGGATTCTATGATTGTGAGCTGTCCAGGTTCTGCTGCATGACACTTCCATCTCCATGCTTCGCAGTTAGTATGAGTTTCTTTTCCTGAAATGCTGTATTTGGTTCACGCCAAACATGTCCTCTGTTCTGGTGTCCAATTAATTCAATTTTGG
The DNA here is from genome assembly GCF_004210375.1 of Tachypleus tridentatus. NCBI lineage: Eukaryota > Metazoa > Arthropoda > Merostomata > Xiphosura > Limulidae > Tachypleus > Tachypleus tridentatus. Next base: position 124,309,536 of record NC_134825.1, read on the forward strand.
ACTCATCTGTCCAAAGAACATTATTCCAGAAGTCCTGGTCTTTGTCTACATTCTCTCTGGCAAACTTCAGTCTGACCTTGATGTTTCTCTTAGAGAGCAAAGGTTTCCTCCTTGCACACCTCCCATGCAAATTAAACTTGTGCAGTCTCTTTCTGATTGCAGAGGCATGCACTTTCACAATCAACAGTAGCCAGAGCCTGCTGTAGGTCCCGTGATGACATGTTAGGGTGTTTGGAGACCTCTTTTAGCATCTTGCGGTCTGCTCTCGGGGTGAAGTTGCTTGGAGAACCAGACTTGGACATGTTGGGTGTTGTTTAGAAAGCCCTCCACTTGTTGACTATTTCCCGGACAGTGGAATGGTTGATTTCAAAATATTTTGGGACCTTTTAAATCCCTTGCCAGTCTCATAAGCTGTTACAATTTTCTTTCTGAAGGCTTCAAACAGCTCTTTTGCTCTCACCATGGTGCTCACTCTCACTTGAACAGTCAGGAGCACACCAAATTAAATGTCTGAGATTTAAGTAGAGCAAGCCTCTTTAAAAATGCCGAGTAACGATCTTCTAATCATGTGCACCTGGTGTGATACACCTGTGTGTGAGTTGAGCTATTTTAAGTGGAAATAAATGTGGGGGTGTCCTAACTTTTTCACATGACTGTATATACAAGGAAAACAACCCATGTACCAATTTTATCACCTGCTAAACAAATTCAATCATCGCTCTTCAAATTAACGAGCTGAGTGTAATAATAATATCTAAACTTAGAAAGTAATTTTAAGACGTATAAACATTAAATAAATGTACATTTAATTTATTTCGTGAAAAGAAGGCATATGAAATAGAATCTGAAAGAGCGTTGATTATATTGAATTATATCATATATAATGAATACATGTGAATGTATTTTAGTAGTGATGATCCATCTTGCTGGGCATAGGGCATATGATTGCACTGTTATTATAAGGAAATTTATTTTGCATATATAAAGAAAAGTTTCGAACGAACATTCGTTTCTTGCAATAAATTATTTCTACTTTACGTTTTGCCCAACCTCTTTGCATTGTTTTTGGTTGGATTTTTAAACACGATATTTTTAATAGTGTGTCTATTAAATAGCCCAGAAGATTAATTTAGTGGCATCAATGCTACATATTTTTGAAAGCATATTTAAACGTAAGTTTAACGTGGTGAGTAAAAAGAACTACATGTAAAAATATTCGAATCGTCTTTAAAAAAGCTTCATTTGTGCTTCAATTTTCATTGATATTGGGCTACTGATGAGAATTAGAATTTCCCAAACCTATTGAGCTAAGTCGCAAGTGGTAACTCAAGTGATAGATTAATTAGCTTTCATATTTTTTTAGTCGTACAAACAAATCGGTTATCAGGTTTTGTAATATATTCAAGAAAAGTTTGACTACACATTGTTATAACCATGAAAATAAAGGAAATATTCGATCAAGACTGATTACAAATTGTTTTGTTTGTTGTTGTTTTTTAACTTTATTTATTTAACACATTCTTTTTATTATACTAGCAACGTTTCTTGACTTCTGTTATTAGCAATAGTACTCTAAAACATTCTATTTGGAGAATCAAACATAAAATACCATAAGGATATGTTAGAAGAAAAACTAACTGACTGCACCAGATACTTAACTTCAAACATACTGAAATCACAACTTACGAGATGACCAAAAAATGACTAATAGTCACTATCGTGGTCAAATTTTTCTTCACTTTCATCAGCCTCAAAGTACATAAGTCACTTTTACAAGTTTCAGGTAAAGACCAGGTCGAGGTTAGTTCGCGCGACTCTGTTTTTTCTCCCAATCTTAATGGAATATTTTCAGCACGAGTGGATGAAATATTCTGTGTTAAGGTTGTATTAATATCTTTTTGTCTAGATGACATTAAAGAACAGGTGGTCAAAATAAATAGCACATTTGCTAGAGTTTTTTTTGTTGTTGTTGTTTTACAAACTATTTATTTCCTCTGTCTCCAGCTAAAAAGAATACAGGTCAGGTAACGTAGTGTTCGAGTTTCGTGTCTTGTGTCGCTAAACGTAGTACTGGTAGTTTCATGGTTGATGGACTTAGTAGGTTTGTCTGTTTACAAGAATTTATTTCATTTTTTTTTTTACGTATTATAATTTATCTCGGACGAGTCTCCGATTTATTATGTTACGTACGTTAAGTATTACTATCTCAAATAGCCAAAAATTTTAATTTTAATTTAGAAGTTAATTGAATGTCGGTATATAAATATATGTATCAAATTTATGATATTTGCCAATAAGATTAATACACAGAATTTTCTTTCTTAACACAGATGTATTTCAATGTACAAACAGCAGTAGAATTTATAATAACGATTATTACAAATAATGATTTATATAAAAAACCTTTACAAGCTTACAAACAATACTGATTCTTCTTTTTGGTCTGTTTATAGCGGTACAGTTCACTTAACCGGAGCTATCTATCTCTCATTGGTCACACGCGAGTTGTTCATTGAAAAAGATAGATAATACGCTCGTAGAAATATTAAGGCCTGAAGTTAATTCACTAAAGTTAAGCGGTTTGTAATGTTCGAAATCCATAAACGTTCCAGATTAAGTATCTGCACATCCTAGATTAAAAAACGTTAATCACAATTATAGCTTCCGAGGCTTATAATATACTAACAATATTAAACTGTCTGTCCGCGTTGTGTTGACTACCTTTTATATGCTTTAAGATGAATTTCTCGAAACTTCAGTTGGAAATAATACTTGTAATCATAATTATTTTACATACATAGTACATTGTCAATTCTTAAACACGAAAATCTTCTACAAATTTAGAGAATTTTGCAATACATATTTAACATTTTTAGCTACATGCGTTTCTAAATATATATTTAACTAAACTAAACCTCCATATTAAAGTAAATACATAGTAGTAAATCTGTTAAAAACTTTAATAATTATTACGCATACTACCTCATTATATCACCATACACCGTATAACTTAAACTTGGACAGCCAGTTAAATGTGTAAAAAGGCACACTAGTTGGATATTAACTACGATTTTTTAATCATGTGATTGAAGTCATACCTATCTTCTGAAACGCTTTTAATACGTTTGGAAGATAGTTATAGAGAATAAGAACTATTTTGCTGCTACTACGTTGAAGGAAAACAATAGTACTTGTCATTTAGCATATGTTATAAGCAGCTTCTGGATTATAAGTGACTAGTAGATTTTATAGCTGTTATCTTTATTTATTAAGCATGATCTGTGATTGTTCACAGAAAATAAGAAGCCTTAGAGCATTTGTTTTATTTTCCTGCACTACATATACGATTTTACACTGAATAACTTGACCCCGATGCTTTACGTGTCATTTATCTCTCTTTTGTTTCTGCTTGTATTTTGTCAGTTAATTTATTGTTTGCTCAATAAAATATTTTCCTTAACGTTTTACCTTTTATCCGATTTTCCTGTTTCTTTTTTAGCACTTACGTTGTTCTTATTATGCAAATTTTACATTTTGCTACTGGTGTAGGATTGACAGTAGGTGACCTTGCTGTCAGTGTAGTCAAAAATCACCTGCACCTTGAACACGAGATCTATTAGTTTTTTCGTGCTGATTGTGGTTGAGATATAGCGGTTTAATGTTCTAGATTTCCTTGAACGTATAGTTTCATTTCGAATTTGCTGGCACCCATGATTTTATTTCCTTTTTCTTGTTATAAAATAAGTTACACGTGGCTTTCATACTCTAAATCGTTTTGTTTTTTCAATAATTAAAAGTAAAGGTACTAAGATAACAACTTTTATACCGTATATTTCTTTATTTTACATTTCTACAGCATTTGTTTTAATGCATGCATCTTTAATCTCTAATACTTTGATAACATAAATATTGGGACTTTAACCAAAGTCATAAAAATCACTTATTGACTTAGTAGCTTCAGTGACAAGTTTATGGTATGAAACATTTTAAATTGTCTCTCCAATAACACTGCACAACAAAGTTTTTCCTTCTTGAACACTGTTTGGTGTTACTTATAGATTTTCAGCTGCTGATCACGAAATTCACATCGAAATTTGCTCATCTTGTACCGTTTCATCGACATCTTCAATTTCACCAGGACATTGCTACAATGGAAAAACAATATCAGGGCAACTGGAATCCATCAATGCTTGCTGACAACGATTGGACACTGCAACGTGATGCACCAGACATTAAATACAAATGAAAATCAGAAGCAAAACACTTTTAATTATGTTGAACTTAATAGCGTATTAGAAACATAAACGCAATTAAGTACGTTATTGCCGGTAAACAGTTAACTGCCTATTTCTCAGAGTTCCTACGTGATGTAGCAAAACCAAAACTATATTTGTGCATACCCACCAGGTACCTGTTACAATCAGCAAAAACTTTTCAGGAAGCAAAACTTTAAAAAAAAACTGTTGTGCAATGTAATATTTTAATTGTTATAATGTTTTACGTCGCTCCAGTTAGCAGTTAGGGGTCTCCTAAGACTATGAAGTATCTTAACTTAATCAACGCATTTCTTACGTCTTTTGCAGTTCCTGAGTAAGTATTTCTTGAAATTATCTTTAATAACTGCCACATGCTATAAACAGTTTACTAAGCAGGCTCACTCAAATTTAACCAATTTAGTTTTGTTTCCGTATTTCATCCTGTTAAAAATCTTTTTTCTGTAATGTGTGTGTGTATATATAAGACCTTATATTACTCTTTCTCTTTATTATTCAGTTTAGTTTGAACGGCAGAGTCATTCAGATGTGGCTCTATTAGTACTGAAATAGTTAACGAATAATAAACCATTTGCACAGAGCTTATGCTTTTGTAATGAATTTGATTTTGCCCACACTAATGTATCTTACAGAAGTTTGTTGTTTGGGTCAAAGCTACACAGTGAGGTAACTGTAATTTTCCCACCACAGATACCAAAACCTCTTTTAACTCTACAGACTAAACTACTGTGTCTTATAATTAAACATGTTTGTATCATTACTTCGGTAAAAGAAAGAAAAGTACTTAGGTAAGGTCTACATTTACAAAAACAAATGGATTTCTCTTTCACATTAATTACAATTTTCCTATTCATTCTATTCTTACGCCGGGAAATTATTATGAATTGTAAATATAAGTCATAACTTGTCTAGCAAACTCGCACAATGGTGTTTGATTTATATTCGAAACATCAGCATTTATATATTAAATACTGATAAAATAACATTCTTTATAATGGAATACGTATACAAAAGAAATTTCTTTTGCACCCACTTTTATAGAAAATTTATGTTTAACTACTAAACCTCAAATATTCTCAATTCAATATATTTTAATTAGGAACATCAAACACTTTTTTCCCAATAACGCTTTTTTTTTTCTGTAACACTTTGGCTGAAATTTCAAATCGACCTACAAAGTATTAAATAACAGATGACTGTAGATACATTCTTAAGAATATTAGTAAAGATATGTGTGCACGTGTGTTGAGGTGTACTGCGTGGAAAACTAAATTATAATCGAACGCAGAAAATATTTATATCAATTACGTAAAGATTTTACCAGCCAACACGTTTCATTTTGAAACAACATGGGCTGTTACAGGATTGTCTTGCGTAATGCATCATATTTATTCTTGCGAATTTCTATGAAAGTTTTATGTTTACAGGCACAAAAATCTTATAAGAATTGAGTGTACACGACTTTTTAAACGTTCTTGTTAATAGACTTGTAGGTGATATTTATTTATGACAGAAGAAGAGGGATTAAACTAATTAAACCAATTAAACTAATGGATAGTTTTGAAATTGTGAACCGAAAGATGCGGGCGGGTTTTTCCAGTTAGTTCTCTAAAACCCATAACTTATTTTTCTGTGCAATTGCGTTGATATGCAGACACTTAAGTACAATAAAAATCACTGATAGTCTACGCCTCGTAGTTGTGGTCAGTAAGAGTAATACTAAATAACAGTTGATAAGTTAACATTGCTAACTCAGCAGGGACGGTAAAGCCGTATTTTATTGCCTTAACAAATTACATCATAACGATTTACTTCTTTATAATGCAGAAAAAAACAAACTAACTTCTATGCTAAATTGTAATTATTTGGCCGAGTGACGTAAAATCCAAATAGGGGTAGTACAAATGCATATGGAAAGTCTTCAAACGTGCATTTGGACATACTTACAACCAGAATATGCTAATAAAACCTGTTATTTCTAGCTACTAATAAACTAAAGACCCTCTGAGCTACTGTTTCTCAAAGTCTCTGTGGTTTCTCTATATTTCTAAGACCTGTAGAACAAGTCATTTACTACAGTTAAAACAATAAATTCAGAATACTTGGACTACTGTGAAAGAATTATAGTACCCAGTAAATGTTATTATTAAAAACAAAGCATATAAAGGCCAGTTTTAATTATCGTATTTAACTTAAGATCATTTGAAGGCATATTAAAATGACTAATATGACTCAGAATATTAATATATATGTGTAGTTTTTGAATACCGACCAGATGTTCAACGCAATGGAAACAAAAGAATGAAATATATCATTAATATCTTTTCGTGTGAGATTGTTTCTTAGTTTTATTTTCTGCGAAATCATACTGATGGTTTTGCATGAAAATTCTTTGAAAAAAATTGTTTTAAATACTGTTTGTTTGTTTTTTTTAATTTTGCACAAAGCTACACGAGGGCCACCTGTGCTAGCCGTCCCTAATTTAGCAGTATAAGACTAGAGGGAAGGCAGCTAGTTATCACCACTAACCGCCAACTCTTGGGCTACTCTTTTACCAACAAAGGCCCCCACAGCTGAAAAGGCGACCATGTTTGGTGCGATCGGGATTCGAATCCGCGCCCCTCAGATTACGAGGCCGTCGCCGGGCCTTAAAATATTGAAAAGATATTAATTTTTTAAGCAACCTAAAACAAGACAACAATATCAAAATCTAGCATTGTTATCATAAATGTTTCTCACTATTTATGATGTTTAGTTGTAGTAAACATTATTGTTATTTCTTAAAGATGAACTCCAACATGATATTTGATAACCTTTCTAATTACAGATATACCTGATTAGTCGATATTATCGATGTATAGAGGGAGGGCTTTGGCCCTGTTATCTGACCTCCTACTGGAAGCTATCATTGCAGTACCCTTAGCGGAAAAACTTCATTAAAATATCATAATTCAGGAATCGTTTTAGCAAACCATTATAACCATCTGGGCATAAATAAACATTTGACTTTTAATACTAATGTATTTTTTGTTAGCAAGGGAACTTGTATTTCCTTCCAATTAAAACTTCCGTAGTCGTACTCTTCAAGTTGACATATACCAACCATTTATCACAAGCCGTGTCGCTAGTACATAACAGCAACCCACCGCAAGCTATGCTGCTCGCATGTAACAATCATTAACCACTCGCTATGCACATGGCACGTAACCACCATTCACCACAGGCCCAGCACGGTCAGATGGTTCGGGCGCTGAATTCGTAATCTGAGGGTCACAGGTTCGAATACTCGTCAAAACAAACACTTTCAGCCTTGATAGGTCATAATGTTACGATCAATCCCATTATTCGCTAGTAAAAGAGTAGCCCAAGAGTTGGTGGTGGGCGGTGATGGCTAGTTGTATTCCCTCTAGTCTTACACCACTAGAATAGAGACGGCTAGAGCAGTTAGCTTTGCGCGAATTTGAAAACAAACAAACAAACAAACCATTCACTACAAACTTTATAATTGGTACATAATAATAATCCACCACACGCCAAGCTGTAGGCACGTAACAACATTCACCACAAGCTATGTCGAGTCAAAATAACTCTCAGTTTATTACTCCAGTAAAGTTTGGCTAAAAGCACAAAAGTACAACAAACTTGCTTTTTCACATAAGTTCTATTATTGGAATAGTATTATATATCGAATTTCCGTAGTTGAGGTAACTGAAAGTAATATTAAATTTTATCATATGAATTACTGCCATTGTAATCTTGACGACTATTTTGTAAACGTAGAGTGTATTTTCTTATAATGAATATAGGTTTGGCAATTGTAAATGCTGCCTCTAAATTATTTCCCGGTACCTTTTTTTTCCAAGTGTACTAGCAGGATAACATCTAAAGCAGAACTTTGATGTCCTACCAATTAATTCTAAGAACAGTCAGCGGAATCCTATTGTTGACGGGAACTTACAATCTGTCATTTGCGTATTTATACCGTCTCATTCGTTAATTGTCATGTTACATACCAGTGAATCTCTCGAGAAGAATTTCGAACAAATGTGATAATAAAAAACAAAGACAGGATTAAAACAGATAAGCACGTCAGACATATCCCACTGGCATCCTGCTTTTATACCAATTTAAAGTCATTTCAAATTCGAATGTTCCCCGTTGGTAGAACGTTAAGTCTGCGGATTTACAATGCTAAAATCAGGGTTTCGATTCCCCTCGGTGTGGCTTTGCTATGAGAAATAAAACACACACACGCAAATTCGATTAAGAATTCTCAAATGACTGATAATTTCACACTAATACTCCACGTATATGCTGAGATTTACTTGAGTTAGTTTCTATCAACCACTTCTTCAGATGGATTGGTTTTAAATTTTGTGCAAGCTATCTGCACTCTTCAGGTGGAATAAATAACATAGTTGTCTGTCACTGAAGGCTTTAATTAATTAAGTCAATAACCATAATTTCAAAGATTTTTATAAACAAATTTAGAGACGTGAAAGTCAAATGGTATATTTATTATTTGGTTTTATCCCAGTTTCATTACTTACCAAAGTTCTCGTAGAAACATATATATCGATTTTTTTCGAAGGTTGAGAATAATGTCACATTTGTAATTTGAACAAGCACGTGTAGTTATTTTATAAGAAAGCTGTTTCAAACGTCTCTTTCTATACAACAAAGGTTCTTTGAAAAGACATTATCTAATACATAACAGATGATATCCTATTATCCACTGTTATGTGTGAGATATTCTGTACGCAATCACACGTAACATTCAAGTGCAGCTTTCGTTGACGACATCTTTGTCACCTGCACAACAACAAAAAAGTAATATTTTAACAATCTAAATTAGCAACGTTCCTTCTCCACGTTACCTTAGGTTTAGAAATTAACGGATAACTTCCACTTATGGATACATCAGTCACAAAAAAATTGTCAAAATCTCATAAATAAAAACCTGATACGCAACTATCAGTATCTTCCTTTTTCCTTGTGTCACTATCAAACCCGTATACTCATTTCCTTGCGTCATCATCCAGTCCGTATCTTCATCTATGCTTGTGTCACTCTCTAACCAGTGTCTTCATTTCTCTTTATGTCACCATTTAACCAGTATCTTTACTTCTTATCATATCACCATCTAACGAATCAGTATATTCGTTTCTCCTTATGTCACCTTCTAATCAGTGAGGTTCTATATCTATCAAACAAGTTATAAAAGAATTATGAACGTTATGCCTTCTTGTCGTGCATTTGTGTAGAAAAAAAAAAAAGCTTTAGAAAGACCAACAATATATTTTAGCATCAGAGTAAACGAATACAAATAACAAGATGCTCCACTAATAAAGTAACCATTATATGCAATCGTGAAACACAGATTGTTCTTATAGAAAAAGAGAAAGAAATAAAAACATTGTAGGCATTCTTGTCAGATAAATGGAAAAAAAGGCTCTACATGCAGTAACATTCTCAAAACTTGTCTGAATTTTATTATTTGTACAGCATTGTGAAGTTGTGCAGTTTTTATTACCTGTTTTATTTGGTAAAGTGATGAGGAATACTGGTTTACATTTACTTTTTCATTTATGATTTCGTTTCGAGCAATGCTATTTTAGCTAATCAAGTATAATTAGCGATATATTTCCCGCCATTGTACTTACGCCTGTTTCTAAACTTATTTATGTACGCATATATATACTCGTATATCACCTTTTCTTTACTAAATTACAGTGCCCCGCTGGCACAACGGTAAGTCTACAGATTATTAAATAATCTTCAATCCTTGAATAATTGCAGTACAGTTGCTGTTTTTTCATTTTTATAATTCATAACAGTATTGTTAACATACTCTCGTGCCTCACTTGTATTGTTTTCCTGTGTTTCAAACAATCATTTTTCACTTGAGTTAGTGGTTTAGTTTAATATAACTCAAAAGTGATTGAAAGCTTGTGATGCATGTATATTTCACAGTAAGTGGAATACTAGTGTTCAAATAATTTATTTAACCGATTGCATCTTAGATAGCTTTATTATTAGTCAACAGTAAATATATTATCCATAGTTCACTTGCTTTAAACATACCATAAAACTAAACAAATTGATGGGTGGGTTAAAGCGTTCGACTCGTAATCCGAGGGTCCATGGGTTCGAATCCCGGTCACACCAAACATACTCGTTCTTTCAGCCGTGGAGGCGTTATAATGTAACGGTCAATCCCACTATTCGTTGAAGAGTAGCCCAAGAGTTGGCGGTGGGTGGTGATGACTAGCTGCTTTCCCTCTAGTCTTACACTGCTAAATGAGGGACGGCTAGCGCAGACAGCCCTCGAGTAGCTTTGCGCGAAATTCAAACAAACAATCACACCACTGAAAAAGTAAGTGTATGTGGTCATCTTTCGAACAAATTTCAAATTAATATCAATAAGTTAGATAAGGGGTAATAATTTGTAACATATTTATGACTTTTCTGTATTTTTAACACACTAGTTAAGCGAGCTACTTTGAAACTTCATTTTTTTTCAAACTAGTTTCGAAAAGTATCCTTTATTAACAGCTTTATACAAATAAATATTAACAGATTTATGATATCTATTCTTCTATTAAGAGCAATATAAACAACTTTTAGTAGCTCTTATTAACCAAATTCAACAGCAATGTTGTCATATTTTTCTACATAAGTTCATTGATTAGTGTTAAGACTCTTTTTATGTTGATTTATTTATAAATGATTTAATGAATTAGTGTGAAGCATTCATTTAAAAATAACTTAATTAATTAATGATCAACAAATATCATGATGAGACTTATTGTGTGAGTGATGGCAGTCTAAAAACAGGTTCATTATTTTTCGATGCTATTAGGTAATCATCCATTGTAGCCATCTTTTTGGTATTGAACTATAATTTCAGCTCTCCGTAAGTAGTCCCCCGTTGGTACAGCGGTAAGTCTCCGGATTGGCAACGCTGAAATCGGGGTTTCGTTTCCCCTTTGTGGCCTCAGTAGATAGCTCGATGTAGTTTTGCTATAAGAAACACACATACCCCTCTATAAGTTTAGCTGCCCATCTGGTGGCACTTCTTTGAACTCTGAGATAATCATCACCTTGCAACACGTTTATGACGACAGGTCCTCTGGTAACAATTCTTGGAATTATGACGTCTTTATCATTGATTACAATCCCCCTTCCCTGAGACAGGCAATTATGGATGGTCAAGTGTGGGACTTAATAATAATGTCACTTAAAAGAGCAGAGTATGAAAACTTAACTATCCAGAATAACCGATCTTTACCGAATAAAATCCTGTTTCTAACCAAAAAAAAAAAGACAACACGTCAAAACTCAAGAACTTTACCAGCATTATAAATAGAGTGTACAATCTTTAACTTCTTGAAAAATAAAACGAATTAATCACACCTGGGTGTAACTAATCTACAGGAAGTTTCTAACTCAAGTTCAAACTACTTTTATTCGTATATTGAGAAATAATCTTAGTTTCCTGTACTAAATTTTCCAGCTAGCATAATAATCTTTATTTGCAACTTGGGTTATTTTTCGAATTATACATTTCATAATAAAATATATATAGATATATTTATTATCACTTTTTCCCTTCAATACGTTCTAAGCTCTGTAGGTTTAATGTCCATTTGGACTTCATATAATTTAAGATACCTTTACTTTCGTTCTGTGTAGATAGTTTGTTCTGATCGAAATTTAATGTTAATTATTACGACTTATTTTCAGACTTGGCTGAGAATGGGATAAGTGTATTACAAAACTTTCGGTACGTGTAAATAAAAACAATTTTCCTCTTACCTGCAATCTCTGTATTGGCCACCAGACTTCGTTTTCTCTTTTATGCATCTACGGCTTTAATGTTTAAGTTGCTGTTTAAGTACCGTTTCTATTTGAGGTGACTTTTATGTAACGGATTTCTCTTCATTTCAGCTTATTAATAATAGTGTTAGTGCAAGGAAATGGTAATTATTTAGAAGAATTAACTTATCGGTTAAACTAATCTCTTCCAACGTCAAATAAACGAGAACTATCTTATTCTGAAAGTTTATGTTTGGTTTAAGTGCAAATGTTTTGTTGTTAGTTTTTAATGATCATAATATAAAGGAACTACGTTTTATAAGATACTATTTTTGACGGTAATAATATAAAAACTTTTCTATACTACATTAATTAGTAATTTCAACGCTTTCAAGAGCTGACACTTTCGTTAATTTATTTCATAAAATAAAATATAAAATATCAATGTTTTAAATTATCTGTTCAGTTGCGTCAGATACTAAAATTCCCCCCTTTTTTGTTACCGTCTCCTCCTAAGAGAAGGCCTGTATCAAAATTTCTTATTAACACGATAAGCATACACAGTATGATTATGATCCTCTAACCCACGTTACAACTGTACTTTGGATGAGCTGATATTTCTTGAAAGAAAGGGGTGGGAGCTAACCTAGCCTTGGTGTGAGCACTTTCTAATATATGACAGTAAAACATCTTATGCCCAGTAATGTTAAAATTGTGGTACCCTAACTGATAAACAAACTACCATTTTGTTTAACTATATAGTTAACATTGAAAAGTTTTGTTTATATTACAGATTCATTTATATATTGACATATCTTTAATGTAAAATTAGTAATAACTTTCTTTACCTGTATAGTTCAAGCATTCCCTGTATTAAATAAGCCGGAGTAGTTTGTGTGTGTTTCAACTTGGCAAATGAAACACACTGCTAGACATGTGATATAATATATTCACTTGTCTCTCACTTTTACTTTTATATTCAGGTATTTATTACAGAATAAGTTATGTGCCACTCACTCTATATCCACGTGGCATTCGATAAAAATAAAAGATTGCAAGGGAAAATAATTTGATCTAAAGTAAATAAAGGGACGTCCTTCTTAGAAACTTCCAGCAAATGCATTTGACAGAAAAGGTGACATGAGCAGGATCCTAGAATTTCGTCTTACATAAAATTTAAACTCACTCCTCTTAACTAATAACTCCATAACTCCAAATAAACTGAGTGATTTAGCTTGACTCGTGGAGTATTTTGTAACATGCTTACCTCATCACTCAATATTTTGAGAGTAGAAATTTTAATTCGTCTTTAACTGTAATACTTGTTTTTTGGTATTATCAACCTGGACTACAGCTTCTACAGCACGATGAGAAAGTTACCCACGAGAGAAATCCTCAATTTCACACACACACACACACATATATATATATATAGCTGTTCCTAACTTGGAGTTGTATCCAAAAAAATCGTAAGCATACGCTGCTCATTCTTAAGCCAGGTGCGAAACTCACTATCACACTTATAACTCTGAGCTTGTTTGCAAACTTAAATCACGTCTTTGATCTTTTGATTTTTTAGCCTTTCATGCTAACCACTAGGCCACATTCGGCCTTTTTTAACTATGGACTGAGTGTGGTCAAACTTGATTCAGCAGTTCTCAAACACAGTATAAGACGCTAGCAAATATTATATATTTACATTTTACGATTAACGTTCATAATTTTCCTTCTATGAAATTTCAAATTATTTACAATCCATAACATATTACAAATCAATAACAATAGGCCCGGCATGGCCAAACGTGTTAAGACATGCGACTCGTAATCTGAGGGTCGCGGGTTCGCATCCCGGTCGCGCCAAACATGCTCGCTCTTTCAGCCGTGGGGGCGTTATAATGTTACGGTCAATCCCACTATTCGTTGGTAAAAGAGTAGCGCAAGAGTTGGCAGTGGGTGGTGATGACTAGCTGCCTTCCCTCTAGTCTTACACTGCTAAATTAGGGACGGCTAGCACAAATAGCCCTCGAGTAGCTTTGTGCGAAATTCCAAAACAAACAAACAAATGAATAACAATAATTTGCATTTTCAAATTAAAAGATTCGTAAATGATTTAAAACTCACATACGTACTTACCATTCTACTTCTCATATCTTATACGATTTATCTACCGTACATACATGCCATTAATTTTCTTTCTAACTTATTTATTTCTAAAGTAATTCGTTCCAGAACATTAACTCACTAATCAAAATCCATAGCTAGCAATGTCATGAGATAAGAGTGAGAAATTTGATTTAAAATACTAAAAGTACGAAATCTCTACAATTCTTACAGCAAATACAGTGGACAATTCAATCAGAAAACATTTGTACCATGTATACACATGTAGAACTTGTTTCAAAGCCTAGAGTTCTTAATCTGATTGTCCTTAAGGTTACGGTTAAATAACTTCCAAAACAAATAAAATTATGAACGTAGTTTTGCCATAAATATAGTCTATTTTTATGTCTACCTTCTCAGATTTTAATCTACATATGCGCCTTCTTTGTTTTATTCGCAATTTACTAATTAAAATTCATATTTGTAACGTTATCAAATACACTTAGAGTCAACAGAGACGGTGTAAGTATCAATATATTTACAAAATGAAACAGTAAACACTGTAAGCATGCAAATTTTAATTACCACAGTTCGACATTACCATGCCTGCATCAGTATAACATATTGAGAAATAACCTAAATTACTATAATTAGTAACATAAACACACATAATGGTAATTAAATGAGATTACAGTAGATAGAACAATTTTTACGTCATTCTTGAAATTAGGGAAACACATGCCATATCTTATTAAACAATTACTTAGTTTGTACGAAGTAGGCTTCAGATTGGAATAACAATCTAAATATCGGGCTGTTTGTATTTTGCTAAACGTTATAGTTTGTGTAGCAACCGAAAGAAGAGTTAGCCTATTGAATCAGTTTAATAAATGAATACTAAATCAAAAAACTATAACTCAATCTAACAAAAAATAATAGCTTTTTTGCACCATTTTCAATTTACATTAAGTTATTTTACCAAACAACTGGTTCTGAAACAGAAAAGTACATTTTAATCATTCTAATCTTATCTTTATATGTTTTGCTCTGATCGGTTTGTTTGTTTGTTTGCTTTGAAAGCAAAGCTACACTATGGCTATCTGCACTAGCTGTCCTTAATTTAGCAGTGTAAGATTAAAAGGCTAGCGCTGATAGCCCTCATGTAGTTTTTCGCGAAATTAAAAAACAAACAAAACAGTACACATTAAATCATTATATTAGAAATAGTTTTATTGTGTTATTTCTAAGCGAACTAAACAATAGGTACTAAATAATCTTATTAAATAATGTTTTATTATAGTATTTCAAATCGAATAAGGCAGATAATTTTGTTTTTGTCTTTTTAGCACACGAAACTGTTTGACCACAGAAAATAATTTTAAAAATCATATCTCAGTGGTTCAGTATTAAGTTTGAAGACTCAAACTACTCAAAACCGAATTTCGATACTCGAAGTGGACACATTAGACAGTTAGTTAGTTCACTGTGTAGCCTTGCGATTAACAACATACAAACTTTAATAACGAGTGCTTCTCTCGGTCTAAATTATAATTTAAAACACAATCGCTTCTTATCAGTTGTGTTCTCTTGGTGAATAACTGAACAACTATAAAAGAAGGCAAACTAACCACCGAGGTCCTAATCATTTGGTAAAGACGTAAGTGAAACGTACTGAAAAGTGTTCACTTGTGTGTAAGTTTTATTTGATAGTATCCTTCGTCTTATTATTGATATTACTGGTTTGATTACGCACGTTTATCCATAAGGTTTAGTGGTGGTCAACTGAGATTATTTGTATATATACACATATATTATTAATTGTAAAATAAAGTATAAATAAAAAGCAAAAAAATCTATAAATGATATGATCTACTAAGGTATTAATTCAGAGGTCAACAACATTTCAAGTGTTTGCTATCCACTTCTATCAAAGAAATGCGTTGAGTTTTATTAATATCGCACTAAAATATTAATTATACTTCCATATGCATAGTGTGTGCAAGCAGAAATTTATACATACGCGTGTTCGCATAAAGACTCATCTTTTAGAAAAGTATAACGTTTCCCTGGAAAATCGATGGTTGCCAAGCAGACGTGCCTGGGCTTGAGACAAGTTATATAGTATGTGTTGTGCTGCGCTCAACCACCTATTGGAACTAAGCACACTTCCATTTTCCTGTCATAGGTATTTAGGCCAATAGAAAACAAAAGCACTAAAAATGTTTATTTATTCTCTATGCGTTTTTCCAACATGACTTAGTAGAAAAACAAAACTTGGTGGCCCTAACATCTCGCTTTCTAAACTGCACATTCGAGATAATATTTTCAATTACTAACAAGATATTTGATGTTGGAATTCGTACACAATGTTGTGAAATACAGATTCAAAGTTTCCCAAATCATGTATAATTACCAGGGTAAAAAAGAATATTACACTGTTTCAACGCTCGCATCTTCAGAATTAGCATAATCTACGGTGCATGACTTAATGGTTGATTTAAAAGGTATATGAGTTTTTCAGTTAGTAAAACAACATAATAACGGCAAAACAGCAGAAAAAATATATTTGGAAAACATGACAGTAACTCTAGCGTTAGAGCAAACATTCATAGTTTAAAAATACAATTACAGAATTATTTTCTTAAGTCGGTGAATGCCAATTAAAAGGTCATCACAATTGGTTAACAAAACACTTAAATACCACAAAATAAACCTTGAATTGTTTTAAATCAAAGCTATGAAAGAATATAACTTAATTGTGTAGTATTTCATGATACTTGTTTTGACATATGCAACTAGAAGTCTATTATGAAAGGGCCTGGCATAGCCGAGCGCGATAAGGCATGCGCTCCTAATCTGAGGGTCGCGGGTTCGCATCCGAGTTATGGGGACGTTATAATGTGACGGTCAATCCCACTTTGCGTTGGTAAAAGAATAGCCCAAGAGTTGGCGGTGGGTGGTGATGACTAGCTGCCTTCCCTCTAGTCTTACACTACTAAATTAGGGACGGCTAGCACAGATAGCCCTCGAGTAGCTTTGTGCGAATTTCAAAAACAAACAAACAAATCTATTATAAAAAATAATATTTTTTGAAGAAAGAAAATAGAAGTTCTTCATGATCAAGTGTTTCGCTCACAAGAAAGTTTCTAAGGACTTTATAGAATTCTTAAGATAAGGAAATTCACATGTATGACCTAATCTGGAGTTATATGTATGAACGTAACGGGTTGTAAATGCATATGTGACCTTAAGTTAAAAACAAATAAACGTACATCGCAAAATAAAACAAGAAAACAGCGATAGCAGAAGAGATCCAGGACACTCTCATTTTGCAGCTGTTACAAATAGAATTACTTTTACACGTGGCCAAAACACACGTATGTGTGTTTGTTTGTGCATACAGACACATGTACGCTTATGTACACGCAATTCAAATAACTATTTTGTTTTAAAAGGAGCGAATGTTGTTTTTTCTAACACTGCGCTTAAAATGCTACTTACTTAATATATTTTAATTTTCATATAGTTTCTATTAATTCACCGAAAGGCAAAACATAATACAACCATATATAAAAATTGTCTCCGAACGTAAAAATATGCAGCTTCCTAGGCTAGAAAATTTACTTTTAATAATGTCGTAGAGCAAAGGCGACAAATATATCTACAAACAATATTACCATGTCTGGTTTGAGTGTATTTTGCAGTAAGAAGCTTTCACTATCACATTCTACTGGCCTTGACATCACAGACAGAACTAAACACGTAGGAGCTGCTGATTGGGCTAAAGGAAATGACGTCACATTATATAAATACAGAGAAAACGGCCGAATGCACCACAGTAATAACCGTATCTGTTAAACATGGTGTTGCAGGAAGGGGAGTATGACTAATACTGTTTCTTCTATCTTTGTATTTATCGGTATATAAAAGGCAAACTTTCCAGTTGACTGAGAAATGAAACCTTTATGGCTGTTGTCGTGACCTTAGCAGGTAAGAGTACTTTAGATGTATAGTGGGATGAAATTTATTTGTCATCCAGTGACGTATATAGCCTTAGGCGTTCATTCTTCGGTGATATCAAAAGTGAAATAAATTGTTCCCCTATAGTGCGGCTCATGGATAAACTTGGAGGCTTATAACGCTAAAATGCAGGGTATGATCTCCGCAGCGGGCACAGCGCATTCAGCCCATTTTATATTTTTTCGCTTAAACAAACTCACTACAATAAATAACATGATGTAAAGAAGTATTTGTTCTAGTAGATACAAAAAAATGTTTCCAACATATCTGTTGGAGATGAACATGTTCATGAGTATTTAGTAGGGAAATTTATTGTATTTAATAAGTGTATTATTTAGGCATATTGCAAACCTATTTGGTATCAGAGGTTGTTTTCAAAAATATTTTATGTTACTTTTATTTATAATACAACATCTGGAACTCAAGCGTAAATCAATGTATTTTAGAATAAAGCGTTTGATTTTGCTTTTTGCGTGTTTTTCTTTGTTTACTATATCGTTAATGTCTTTATTTGTCCGAAAGTGAAACAGTTTCATAAGAACGCAAGTATATGTCATCAATGTACGTTGTTTAATTTTTTATATTATCAGCAAATATACTTTTTCAGGCGTTTACATACAACACACAGTGTGTATGTATAGATATGTATGTTTATTTGTGTTTAGGCATTCGGCCAAGAAAACATATATCACTTCAGTATACTCGCACTCTGTATTGTCCTTGACTTTCCAACACCCGTATTACATCATTTATTTTTGCTGTATTTTACTAGTATGCTGGTGAGTATGGACTTGCACTTGTTTTATTTTTATTAATTTACATTATGTACTACACCTCTGTGCATATCTATAAGAAGGCGAGTTTAATACAAGACTGCTTTCCTTTCTTTTTTTTTTTTTTTTTAACTTGGTCACGGGACATTGTGAAATCCTTCCACTACACATGTACTGCTGATACATTTTTCAAATATGAGTTAATGTTCCACTGATGTAAAGGGATCGCTAATATATTAGGTTTGCTCAGTATACAATGTATCAGGTTTAATTGTTTACTGTGTGTTTTTTACTAAAAACTTGATACCAGAATTGTTGTTATTCCGGAACCTATTAAATACTACACTTGATCGTAGAAATACAGTTTACCAAAACTGAAAAATCTGCGTCATCACACTTGGGCATTAAAACAATAAAAATATTAATCGTTGTGAGACAAATGAAAATAAGTTGTTTGTGTTTATTTTGTTCGAGTATTTAGGACACAGGTTTTAGAGATATTATTAAGTATAAAAGTGCACTCCGCTAGTATACTGGTAAGTCTACGGATTTACAAGAGTAAAATTAAGGGTTTGATTTCCCTCAGTAAGCTCAACGGATAGCCTGATGTGGTTTTGCTATAAGAAAACACACACACAAACAAAAGTTTACATGGAAGCCAGTTTACGCTTTTCTTCGTTGTTTTTTTTTCTTAGATAAATTTTTTCTTTATGAAAAAGTTATGGTACGAATAAAAATCAGTTGAACCAAATATTATAATAAATTATGCATAGCATATATTAAGTGAAATTCTACCTGTCCTTCCCAACTAAGAATGTGAATTCGTCGTGTTCGAAAATTCTTGGTCTAAACAGAAAATAGTAAATTCCTTTGAACTTTATCAGCCCTAAATTCTGAGATTTGTTACTTAACAACCGGCGCGAATCAAGTAAGTACAATGTTCATAACATTGAAAATTCGTGACAGTTGGATCTATGACATAAAAAACCTGCGATATTAGCTCTTTAGATGTTAGCAAAGTTGCAAGATGAAATTAAGTCTGATTTCGACTTTTTATCGGATATATATATAAATATATGAGTGCCAGGTGAAGTACCTAGAAAACGGATACAAAATTTCAGGAAGTGCCTATATGAATCATAACAAATAAATTTACGCCTCATTTCTATTTGAGTGTCTCAAAACCACAGCAACATATACAGATTATAGCTATTTGTAAAAATACGAATGTTATTAAAATAACCACCACGTCTTCCATTTTTTCAAATAATTTTCGAGATATTTTTTTTGTTTATTAATATCGTTATTATGAATATTGAAAAAAAATAAGTTTCAGTGTAATAAGTGAAGGGTATGACTTGTCTCCTCATGTTTATGGGTATATAGTGAATATCTATAGAAATGAAAAAACGGGTATATTTACAAGAGACCAAAACAATAATATTAGGATTTAGTGTCTTCGTTTTCTAGTGTATTATTAATAATAAGTAAGTGAAGAAACGTCTGGAAAAAAATTGCTTTGATCTTTTTGATATTGATAGTCCTGCCCTCTGAAGTTCTATCCTTGAATTAATACAATATATAGGTAATATACTTATGATCTGTATGATTTTGGGTATGTTTCGCCTGTTAATAAGGGAGGGGAGGCATTAAACTGTTCAAAAGCCTAATTACACACTGAATAAAAAACCTCTCAAAATCACAGTATTATACAGAGTCTATAATGTACTGTTAAATGTTTGTAAATAAACAACTAAAAGACTTATCAGCAGTAAAACGAGCGCTCTTTTATTGGCTGTAACGTCACACTAGATAATACTTACTTCAAGTTATACTCCTTCAATGTGACACAATATAAAGTAAGGTTACAAGCTCAGCCGCTAACGAAACGGTATACGATATCACAAGATATATTTAAACTTATGGTTTTTGTTCACGTGAAATATAAGTAGACGAAGATTGAGTGAATAGAAAATGAATGGGAGTTTGGCGAATGGACAGGCAGAGAGGGTTCAAAACAAATTAGAAAAGCTTGTTTCATTATAGAAGTATGTGTCGAATGTTCAAAACAAGTGACAACAATTTTTTTTTGTGAACACGAGATACTTGTAAAAGTAAAATACTCTTTTATCGATTAGAATAGTAAATAATAACCTTGCTGCATTGTTGTATCTAAATGGACTGTGTAGTAAGTCAATTGAATGTAGTTATTGTCTGGCTTTAACTGGTATTTAATTTCCGGTTACATAGTGTTATTAGATACAGATTTCGCTAGTATAATTTTTCTGATAATGAGAACAATGATATATATATATATATGTGCATTGACCCCGGTGGCACAACAGTAAGGAATAGATAACTCGTGTATCTCAGAACGGCTGTTATGTGTATTAACACCGTTATTGGTAAGGAAAGATACATTTTTATTTCAAGTGGGTTTCTCGTCATCAAGAACAGATAACTCTTTGTGTATCTTTGTGCATAATTACAAACACAATTGCAATGGAGAAGTTTCTATTTATTTTCAAAATCTATCAGAGGTTCAATATATGTTTTTCACGCTGTTAAAATGATTTTTTTTCACGAGTAAAACAAATATTCCATGATTCTGTAAGGCTGTTTTTTTTTATATTTAGATAATTTATTTTCAGTTGAAACACCTTCCCATTATTGTGGAGAAACGTTTCTAAGATAGGAAGTGATTTAAAAAGTTATAAACAAGAACCACAGTATTCATTTAATCTAAGCTTCATTATTAATGGGCTAAATAATAGAACATTTTCCATTTCACATATCCACATTTATCATCAGTGATTGTATACCACTTTTTTGTCGAATAAAATGATTTACAATGGTGATCCAAGAGACATCGTTGTAAACATTGGGAGAACATTTTAATTTTAATGTGTCATATCGCCACGTGTGCATGATGGGGGGATAATGAAATTTGATTTTTAGTTCAAGACCTCCTTAGAGAAAAGCACGTAAAGATTTTTAAAAGGTTCTCCAGCTGTAAAGACTGTTAAAATGTATTATTTATGATTAAAACAAATAATTAACGTTTTTTTATTGGCTGAGTTTGTCTTTATTTTGATAATTTGTTTTTCATTCACAGCACTGTGAATTTATGTAAATTTATAGTTTTTGACCTATAAAGATAGATAGGAACGTGTTGGCAAGTGGACGAACACTTTGATACAAAATTCAAAACGCACTACAACTAAGCAATATTTGAATATTCAACAGAATGAAGTAACGTGTCGTAGATGATAAATTATGTTTCACATAAAACTTTAATATATATATCTCCACACACATTACATAATAATCAACAAAATATATTTTGATGTGCTTCGTATAACATGCCGAACAAACTCAATTTTTGCATATTTGTATTATTTAACGTTACATACAACATCGAATGCACGTATATTTTTAACGAAAGAATGTATATAAAGTTCGCTGTCTTCAATGACGTGTCTCATCCAATGGCTATGACCAAATATTTTACACTATCTTAGGCTTATCTAATTGTATTTCAGAATGTCGAATTAAATCTGATGATTAAAGACAATACAAAGAAATCTGAAGGATAGATAACTCGCATTTAGCGCCTCGTTGAGTCCATGCCTAGAAGGGGTAAGTAAGTTTTAAAATACCAAGGAATGCACTGCTAGTACTAAGTGGACTGTTACGTTGTAACTTTATAATTTTCTTGTTTTGAAAAGTTGTTAAATGAAATCTTCAAATTATATACATAATGTTATTTTAATAATGTCTCATTCCTAAAATTCTAGGGAGACGCAACACCTTTGCTACAGCTGTACACTCTCGAAAATAAATGATTATCTTGCATTTAAAATATATCTCGAAGAAGGGAAAGATATACGTCACAGATAAGACGTTTAAATAAGAAATTTCTTCAATATTCATTCACGTAAGTATATAACGTATAGTGATGAACAGGCGACCACAATGGAGTTTATCACGCGACGAATTACAGGCATGCAAATATCAAACTGCACAAGAAAGTCCAAGTTCTAACAGTAAAATTAATATTTATTACACTTATTTTTTCTACATTTTAGTACATCCACCCTTTAACTTCGCAGAACTGAGTAGCGTTTAGTACTGACACGTTGTTTAGGATGTTCAGTTAGGAAACTGAACACCAAAATTACATCTCTTTTCGTTTACTCAATTAACTTTCTGAACCTCGGTATTTAACACAGGACTCGTTCTGGAAATCAAATTAAATAACTGGTGGACGTTCACTTGAAGTATGGAGTTTTAATAATTGTGTCACTGTCTGACTTAACACTACACTAACAATGAGGCCTTATTTTTGTCATTATACGTTTTATTGTTTTATCCATGGCAAATTTACATTTTTTGCGCATTGTGTTATGTGTGTAATAGCAATGAATATTAATAGAATAATATATTAGGACATAGTGTGTTTAGTATACTATTTGCATAGCTAGAATGAATGTACAAGCAAATATTTGTAGTGGCTATCCAGTATACCAGGGACTTTACATCCATATTTTACATTTCTCTTTCCATTTTCGAAATCATCCATTTCCGGAGCTTCCTCTTCTGGAACTATAAGTTGCACGACTGTATAAAGTTAGTAATTATATTACTTAAAGTTTTGTCTAACAATGCGCGATTTTAGTAAAGCGCTGAACTTAGGCTAACATTTACTATAAATAGCGTCTCAACGATTGTACTGTTTCTTGTGTCACAGCCGTCATGGAATGGCTCGGAATGGGCAGGTGGTTAGGGCTCTTTGATTCGTAACCTGAAGGTTGCGTCTTCGAATCCCCATTACACCAAACATGTTCGCCCTTTCCCCGTGGGGGCGTTATAAGGCGATGACAAATCCCACTATTCGTTAGTAAAATAGTAGCCTAAGTGTTGGCGATGGTTGGTGATGCTGCCTTCCCTTTTATCTTGCACTGCTAAATGAGGGACTGCTAGTGCAGATAGGCTTCGTGTAGCTTTGCACGAACTTCAATACAAAGAAACAAAGTGGAAGTGCTGGTATTATTCGAAAGTTGTCGTCGGGACTAAATATATCAGATATAGTGTTATTGATAGATTATTATTCACTCGTCTTTACTTTCATTCAGAAGATCTTATTAATAGATAACGATATCATTATATGTGAATGTTACTGTGAAATAAACAGGTTTATGGAAAGAAAAAAAGGGAATAAAAACACGTATTATAACAAGAACAACACCAACAAAAGATGTTAAAGGAAACATATTTCATGTAGCTTTGCGCGAAACTCAAAACAAACCAAATCCATTTTAGGCTCAGATATATATATATATATATGCTATATACTCAAATATAATACAATAAATATTTTTGAGTACAAGGCATAGTGAACTTTTCGTTATTTAAACTTGTAGTTTAATTTAAAAAAAAATGTCAGGTGGTGTTCATTCTACGTGAAAAAAAAAATTGTAGTCATTAAATTTAACGAGTTAGAAGAAACTATTTAGTGTTTAGGTACTTTGACGTTAAGAGTTTTTGCCCCGCTGTATAAAACTACATTAGTTTTTAGGATTCCGGCTTAAATAACGACTGAGAGAACTTAATGAAATGACTAAGTTTATTCAACTTTAAAATAAAATAATAACAAATTAGATTTGAAGAATAGTGAAAAATGCAAATTTTGTGTTCAAAAGTGTAAAAACTTCTCTTCTCGTTAAACAGGATGTAAGTCCTCGCATGGCCTGGTGGTTAAGGCGTTTCACTCGCAAACTGCTGGTTGTGGGTTCGAATCTCTCTCCGTAACAAGCTCGTCCTGTCAACAATGGAGGCATTATAACGTGTTTATCAGTCCCACTGTTTGTTATTGGGAAATAGAATAGCACAAGAACTGGTGTTGTGTTGTGGCTTTTTTTTCCCCTTATTTGTGACTGTTAAAGTAGGAACGACTAGTGCAGTTAGTCTTCGAATAGATTTACCTTGAATTCAAGACAGTTTGTTTGTTTTGAATTTCGCGCAAAGCTACACGAGGGCTGTTTGCGCTAGTCGTCCCTAATTTAGAAGTGTGAGACCAGAGGGAATGCAGCTAGTCATCACCACCCACCGCCAACTCTTGGGCTACTCTTTTATCAACGAATAGTAGGATTGATTGTAATGTTATAACGCTCCCACGGCTGAAAGGGCAGGCATGTTCCATGTGACTGGGATTCGAACCCACGACCCTCAGATTGTGAGACGAGCGCCCTAATTAACTCACCGTGTCGGGCCAAATTCAAGACAAATTGAACCAATAAAACTTGTATATGGGTGAAATATTAAATGCATTATTTCTTAGAATCTATTGTACTTTTTTTCGATTTTTTGTAGTTTTCTTTTATGCTGATAAACTTTATATTTTCGAAATGCAGCGGTATGTCTGCGGGCTTACAACTCATTGTTTAGCTTTGTGTGTGCTTAATTTTAAACAAAAAAAATTCCAAATAAATTAAAAAATCACAATCAGTATTTTCAAGGAACACAACAAACAACTTCAATAGCTGATTATTATTATTACTTTTTTTTATTATTGTACCTGACGTCATAAGTTAAAGGCGTAAGCCATAACATCGGGAAAGATAAAAACAACACAAAATCATCTCTGAAGATGTTTTGATCTTTTTTGAAAATGGTTTCTATCTTTCAATGAGCACTGAAAACTTTAAAAAAATATTTTGAAGGAAATCTATGTATTATTACGTAAGAATGTTTATAAATAGATTGTTTTGAATTGGTATCCTCCTACTGTGCCACAATCATTTAAAATTATTAATATTTTAATTTGAAATCTATAGATAAATGAAGTCACTATAACACATCATCCTAATTAATTCCATACATAATAAAAATACGGGGAGAGCTTTGTTTCCAGTTTTAAGATTGCATTTGAAGCTTGAAATCCAATGAGCCCCATAAACATTATTCTAAACGTAGTGATGAGGTGAATCTCTACTTAAATCATTTACATCTGTTAAGTCTGGCTTTTAAATGCTTTTGTGAATAAGGTAATAGTCTTTTGTTAAAACTATATTTACACACACATACACATAGACTAATGAACGAAACGTACTTAGTCTTATCTTATATGAAGCACCTTTTTAATAAAAGGTGCGTACAGTGTGTGTATTTTAGTATGACGTGGTTTCAGAAAGTTAAATATATATATATGAGCGATTTAAACGTAGTCGTTCTTATGGTGTTTTGAATTAAGCACAAAGCTACACAATAGGCTAACTGTGCTCTGCCCACAGCGAGTCATTCTTATATCAAAACGATGTGTGTGTGTGTGTGTGTGTGTGTGTGTATTAGTGTTATGAGAAGGCTAAATTTGTAAATAGAAATGATTTTAATCATATATATCCTTTTATCAAAGCGATACAGTTAAATCCCTACGTGAATAATTTTAATTTGGTCAATGTTTGATTTACCACCCGTATTCCTCGGAAAACAGATCACCTGTTACTTTATCATACATATTATTTATACAATATAAGATTTTCGAACTTCGATAACTGATTAAAAAATTCAAACTGATTCAACTATCAGTTGTATAAGTTATTTGGTTGCCTTCGGTATTTTCAGTCCAAGGCCATCTAGGACTTTTTAAAGCATTTGAATGATTCACAAATGAGACATAAAAAGTAGATACACAGATATGGTACAGCTATTTCATTAACATTGCTCAAAATAATTATTAAATTTTTTTTTCATAAGATAATAACCTATTAACTATAGAATAGTTATATTAAATACATCAAAGAGCCGAGCTGTCATGGATAACTCTGTAAAGTATTTTAGCATATTATTTAAAGTAAAAATAGGTAAAAAATTTTTTTTGCTTACAGAAACTGAGGACTTTATAGTTATTGTTGCTTCATCAAAGAAAGCATCTTAAAACGAAGTACAAAGACAGATAAACTAATTAAGTAAATAAGCGCATTTAAAGTTAAGACTAGGAACATTATACCGACAGTCTATATTGTTAACTGTCATTAAGTGTCGTTCTTAATTAAAAATAAAGAAATGCCATGTTACTAATAAGTTTATTTGTCTCAGCGGTAAATCTGGCCAGGTGGTTAAGACGCTCGACTTCTAATTTGAGAGTTACGCGTTCGAATCCCCGTCACACTAAACATGCTTTCCCTTTCAGCCGTTTGGACGTTATTATTTGGCAATCAATCCTACTATTCGTTTATTAAAAAAGCAGTGAGTGGTAATGACTCCTTATCTTCCCTCCAGTGTTACGCTGCTAAATTAGAGACGGCTGGCGCAGGTTGCCTTCGTGTAGCTTTCCGCAGGAATAAAAAACAAACAAGTGATAGGTCTGCAGGTGTACGTTCTTAAAATTCGGGTTTTGATATCTGTAGTGGGAAAGAACCGATTGTACAGGTTTGTGGTTAACAACAACAACAACACATTAAATGTTTATTGGAAAAATAGATTGTAAGCATTAAAGCTCTTTAAACTATCCATCTCATTGTATTCTCGCTTTGGCTCGCGGGTAAACCCGAAGGCTTGACGCTAAAAATATGTTTTCAATATTCGCAATAAGCAGAGTAATGCAAACAAGAGTTATTATTTTTACTGATAAAAAGTTTTATGTTTTATATACTTATTGAAATCATTAACAACTAATGAAATTGTAAAGATATCAAAGCCGTTTCAAATGCATTTTTTTCTCACTCATTATTAGTTGGTGTAACGCTCAAGTGTTTAAATATTCATTGAAATTCTCAGTAAGGGACAAATAAAGATAGAACCAGTAATAAACTTGTTTTAAGAGTTATTATTATTATTTCTGCAGTTACGCCAAACGTTTCGAATTTGAATCAAACTAGAATAAACAAGGATTTAGCTATTATAAAGCTTTCTCTGTTTGTGACACGAAGATAATTTGAAAGCATTAAACTTTTGTTGATATAATTCTCTTCCAACCTCGTGAGAGTTCTATATAATTCATACGTTGTTTACAGAAACAGTGAGCTTATTATATTATTGCTATAAGAAACGTTATACTAAAATGTTAATTCCTATTTAAAACCTGAAAGAAACACTTTTGTTACGTGTGATATATATATATTTCAGTTTACCACAGACTTGTTTTCCTCATTTCTCCGTCAAAAAATTCAATTTACTTAATCGATCGATCTTTCTTCCACTAAATTTAAAATGGAGGAATCTTCCGAGAGGTCGCTCTTTAAATTCGCCTGTTTGATATTCATAGATCGCTTCAAAAAAACTAAATCAGAATTTTCTTCCAGAGCACAACTACAGGATTTAAATTGGATTTTGTTTAGCGGGAACTGTAGCGTACGTTGTTATAAGTACTTCAATCGACACACGTTTCCTTTAAAATACATGAACAATATGGGTTCATTTGTTTCTTTGGTGTTACTTTTTCAAGGGAAAAGCTACACATTTGGTTGTCTTCGCGCTGTTCATCGCGAGTATCGAACCTTGGTTTCTTAAAGTTTGCATTTTATCTAGTGGTTTGGGAGGGGCGGAAACATATAACAAAGATTGTTTATAGAACTAAATAACTGTCAAATAGATTACAAAAAGAATGCGAGTTATACCAGATTTATTAGGTAATATAAAGATATACCAGATTGACTAGGCAATATAAAGATTAGAGAAGAATAGTGCTGGTTGTCGAACAAATATTCATTTCACATCAAATTCGTAACTTACTTCTATATTTTAAGAAAATGTTATGTTTTTCAGATAAAATTGATTTGGAAAAGTTAGTAAAAAACCGTTATCTAAGAGTCGAACATCGGATTGTCGATCGTGTTATTTGTGTGCGTATGTGTCGTCATGTTTATTTGTATGACGAAGTAAGGCACAGATGCTGGAAACTAGGTAATTTAACATAAGCAGCAGCTTTTCTGATATATATCTCACGACTGCTTTTTAATATCTTTAACATCTAAAACTAGTCCAGTGACCAGTACAGGGCTAGGTCTACGGATTTAGAACGCTAAAATCAGGGTTTCGATTCCCCTCGGTGGGCTCAGCACATAGCCCGATGTGGCTTTGCTCAAACAAACACGCACATGTATTTTAATATGCTTGAATCGACATCCAGTGGTCACAGAAATATCCTGAATTAGATTAAGTTAATTCAGTTGCCGCACAATAAATAGTGAAACAATTCTTTATTATCACGACACTTACCATTTTATCTAGCGTGAATAAGTTTTCAGTAAAGGTTGTGAACTATGAGTAAATTACATATATGTACATGAACATGTCTACAACGACCGATATATAATCATTACTTCATGGTGGTTCTTTGGCAGAAACGTAATTTGTTTTGTATTTGGTCTGTTTTAAATTTGGTAACATCTGTGATGCAGTTTGTAATTATATAATAAAATACATTTAAAACACCTTTGAAAACTGAAACTTGTACGTTTCATATTACGAATTTTCCTATTATATTTATTAGTAGTAAGTATTGGCCAATAGTGTTAATAAGTGAAATATTGTATCTAATAGAACACATCTGAAAAGCTTTTTTAGTATGCCGAAGCACTTCTTTAATCATCAATCCCATTTTATACAAGTGTAATATATTTCACCAGTCAGTATAAGTGCAGTTAAAGTATTGGTGGTGGGTGGTGTTGACTAACTGTTTTTACTCTAATCCAGTTGTACGCTAACTATGGGGTGTAATTGTGACCATAGGAGCATATACATTACATCTGAAAGTACAAATTAAAAATAAAGTTTTAAAAATTACTCTACGGATATCTCTTCTGTTGAGTAATACACTCACGGCAGTTAACGTAGGAAATTGACGCCTATAGTATATTCACAAATAGTTTATACGTTGTGAGAGTAACAAAATATTTAATTTGCTGATCGGCTCCTCTAGTCTGTCACTTCATATTTAATTACGGTTAGTGCAAGTAGCGATCGTGCAGCTTGGCACGAAATTCAACAAACAAGGTTACCATTCTGCTGTTTGAGTTAGCAATAATATTTATTTGAATTATGGATTATTAAAACATTAATTGAATCAGTCAGAATTTTTCGATCTTAAAGAGTAAGATGAAATAAGAGGGAATTATCAACAGCTGCGGCACTTGAAATTCTCTTAGGCAGGAATAGAACAAATTAAACATTGATATATCCTCCCCTTTTTATTAGATACATTTTTTTTGTGCGCCAGCAACACCAAGCATAAGACAGGCGTATAACAAGTCCGATTTTATTACTCACCGATATCTTTACCAGCCTACCCTCAAATTGAAATTCCTTTAGGCAGGATTAGAGTAAATTAACCATGGTCAAATATATTACTCGAAAGGGTTTGACCTCCTGAGATCAAAACTATTTCTCAAATCGACGAAGCCTTAAGCTAGAAGTTTGTTCTTGGAAAACAAAGAGCTAGCTATTCTACGAGCTCTTATAACACGTCTAAAAAGATGTTTCTCTGTTGTAGAAATTATGTTTATTCAGCGTCAGATGGGGTGCTTGAGTGACTGAAAACATGCGAGTTTGATGTGTTCATTGAATAAATTTAGCGCATTCACTCTAAATATACTTTGTGTCAGTTTTAAATGTAAAGTGATTACTTTCATTTCAAAATGTGAAAGTGCTTCAGGCAATGTGACAACTAGAAAAACTTTGAACACAGTGGTTTAAAAATATTTTCTGTGAAAATATATACGTGAGGAATATCGTCACACAGCGCAGGTTGCGTGTCTTCCAAACCAGTTCTTCGTAAATTTGGTGGAAATTTTTAAATATTTAATACATTCTATATTATGCGTCTCGTGAACCTTATTCATAAAAATGCGACTTCGTATCAGTGAGTGACTACACGATTTTAATTACTTATTGTCTCTACACTTGCAATGTACCGTGATAGATTTGTTCAAATAATATTACAGTCTGATAGGCTGCAGTTAATATGATTACATACGGAAGTTGTCTATATGTATTTTACCTCTGCGTCTTTCACTTTAAAACTTTCTATAGTAATTTCGGTATATTATGTTTTTGATCAGTCATTATTAATCTGATAAAGTTCAGAAGTCAGACTGTGGATCCGAAAGGTCTGTTATTTCCATGCGTAAGGGGTTAAGTGCGTTATAATTATGACAGTGTAATACTCACTTGAAGTATACCAAGCGTTGGCATTAGATTATCTTTACTAGCTTGTATAGCACTTGAAGATTAACAGCTGCTTGATAGCAAATCCGATGTAACACATTATGTTCTTCATTTTTTAAAATCTAATTTGTAACAGATTTGCTATCATATATTTATTTTAATATCGACGTTTGTGTAAGTTAAATTTATATTTAGAAATGCACGTAACTTACATTATTAAATCTGTATTTCGAAATTCCTGTCTATTCTCTAAGTATATAGATGATTCTCTACTGTGAGAATCAATAATGTGTCTTGCGAAAGCCCTAGCGTATTGTCGTCATACAAATGCTCTAGAACCTCGCCTTCAACGTTTATAGACATACGTGCCGAGAGACCGATATATTGTAAGTTTGCTACAGTTGGTATAATATAAATCTCAGTGTGATTAACGCTTACTAATCGGAAAACTATAGATATTTGACCAAAAACATTTATAGTTTTCGAGCATTACAAACCGTTTAACCTCGCTGGATTAACATCGTACGTTATATTTCTACGAAGATATTGTATAACTTTGGCTGTAAAAAACTCACGTTTGAACATTGAGAGCAAGCTAGATAGCCGTTAAGTGAATTTTGCCGATGTCAACTTGAAATTTATTTGCTCATCGTGAACCGTAGATAAAATATTCAGTTCCAATGGAAGACTTAATACTGTTTATAAGTTTATTAACTTTTGTATATAAATCGTTTTTCGTAATAACTGTTATTATAAATTGTATTATTGTTTGTATATTAAAAATATTTGTATTACGAAAGAAAATTGCGTGTGTCAGTGTAGTTGGCAACATTATAAATATGATACGTCTCTATATTTAATTAACTTCTGAATCTAAATGAAGTTTAACTCATTCTCA
Source organism: Tachypleus tridentatus (assembly GCF_004210375.1). Classification (NCBI taxonomy): domain Eukaryota; kingdom Metazoa; phylum Arthropoda; class Merostomata; order Xiphosura; family Limulidae; genus Tachypleus; species Tachypleus tridentatus. Next base: position 124,341,584 of record NC_134825.1, read on the forward strand.
GGCTATTTTAAATTGTAATACGTAACATAAAATTTGGAAATTATTCCAGGATAAATCACAATACGTAAAAAATGAGTTAACCATGGTAATGTAGACTTGCTATTCTAATGTATTAGATAAGACACACCCAGGGTTCGCAAGAGTGTGTAAACCATTGCAGTGATTTTCAGTGTGGTAATAATTCAAAATATCGTAGGTTAAACATGCTTTAAAAAATTTTAAACGCTTTCAGCTTTGACTCATTTTTACACATTAAATCATTCAAAATATTCAACGAATTTAGACTTTGGTTTTATTGTGTGTGTGTTTTCTTATAGCAAAGCCACATCGGACTATCTTTATTGTGTAACCTTTATATTAGTGCTTGAACTTATGTTGCTGATACTATTGGATCGATCTAATTATAACAATTTTAGAATAAGTTGTCTGAGTATTGATAACTTATGTTTCAGTTATATATCATCGTGTATAGTGTATAAGATATAGGTGTGTCAATAGCAGAGAAATTTACGTCTTTAACCTCATATTATTTAACAATTTATAGAATAAAAATATCACGTGTAGTAAGTAGCATTTGATATTTTTATTTTATAAACTGTTTATCTTAAGAAGTTTGAGAAGATACAGTTTATTTCGTAAAAACTAATATTTTTTCCTGTTATTTATCAAATTGTGTATTACAACTCTGGCCGATTGATATCAGTGTTTGTTGTAGTTTTAATGACGCGATTAATAACAGTAGCCTAATTCAGATTATACTGTAAAATATCAATAATCTGTAATGTTAGACTGTATGAGCTCATACATGTATGATACTTAGTTAAAAAAAGTGATTTATATTGCTAACATAATTTCTCACCTAGTGCCTTTCATTAGCACAATTTCCCGTTACAGATGACAGTGTACGCAATGTAAGAAAATAAATAAATGAAATAAACTGAACATGTATTGTTGTTGCTAAATGTAAATATCAGAACTTTTATAAATAAAACTAATTTGGCTGTCAATAAAAAAAAGCTTTAGAACATGTTATTTGAGTTGTTCTCTTTGTTTGGAATTTCGCGCAAAGCTACACAAGGGCTCTCCGTTTCTAATTTTCCAGTGTAAGACTACAGGGAAGGCAGCTAGTCATAACCACATTTGATAGCTAGATTAAAAGTCATAAAAAACACTGTTTTAATTATCGATGAAAGATCCGGACGAATTTTGCAGACTGTACTGTTGTTACCTTGAACATCTTTCACTCGGATCATTAACGTATTTTCCACTAGACGTTTATATACGTATGTAAAAATAACAGAACGGTTTGCTCATGAAATATGCTGTAACTCTGCGGATTTACAACGCTTAAATCAGGGGTTCGATCCCCTCGGCGGACTCGGCAGATAGCCCGATGTGGCTTTGCTATAAGAAAACGCATAAACATACAAAAAATATGCTCAGTTATTTTAGACGTCAGAATTTCATGCACGATTCAAGAGGGGCTGTGACCGTAATCAAGTTGAACAAGTAAAGTAAGCAAGCTTAATGGCATGGACAGAGACATTTAATCTACGTTCAACTATAATTATTGAAGTGAGATGACGTAATTCCATAAAAACAAATTTAGCGCTGTGGAAAAAATTATCTTTTGTATATGTTTTACGACATAAAAAAACAAAAAACACGTCAAAATGTGTGTGTATATAGGTAAAAACTGCCTTTTAAAAGTATATGAACTTTCATCGTGGAATAATTTTTCGTTCACATAAAAAAACAAAAACAACAGTGGATTTGCAACTCTTCTGACGCATCCAGTGAAAGGAGGAACGTCTTCCCGACAGCCTTGAGAATCCCTTGGCCTACTTATTTATTTATGTCTGTGAAACTGCTAAACTTGCTAGGGAATATTGTAAAAATACAGACTTGATTCGAATTTGTAAATAGCTCAAATTATGATGGTTACTAGTTAAGCATGCTGTGTAAAGTTCTAAAAGCCCTACAAACGAAAACTCTTAATGATCCTATCGTCTATGTTGTGAGATTCGGTGTACTGATATTTATAGAAAATGTTTGTTTTGTTTTCGTTTCCTAATTCTAAACATTTAAACATCGTCAATAAAATCCTATATAAGGTTAAAGACTTCGTATTTTAGATTAAATAGGTTTATCTATATGAGGGGCCCGGCCGTGAGGGCTTTCTAATATGACGGTTAATCCCACTGTTCGTTGGTAAAAAAAGATTAACCTAAGAATTGGCTGTGGACAGTGATGACTAGCTAGCTGCCTTCCCTCCAGTTTGCTAAGTTAGGAACGGCTAATGCAGATAGTCCTCACGTAGCTTTGCGCGAAATTAAAAAAAGAAAGAAAAGAAATCTGCATGAGAAAATTAATCTGGTGTTCAAGAGCAGTACTGATTAAAAATTGAAAGTGTACTTTCTGTTGCTGGAAATGAATAGGTGATGCACCTAGAAATCTTTGTAAATTTATAAAACCCATAAAAAACAATAACAGAACTTTGAATACAGAAACTCATTTTCACCAAAAGGTGAAATAAAGATAAAAGTAGGCATCAGTGAATAAGGGAAGGCTGTAAGGATTTTTGAACGTATTGAACACAAAGACTGCTGAGGTCTACATATTCATCACATGGAACTGTTAAACGTTCTTGAATAGAACAAAAAATATGAAAAAAGTTTACAAGGTTAAATAGAGCTTAGCGCGGTGGACACTTATAAATTGTAGCGAACACGTTGCAAATAAATATGATCTATCCCAGACTAATTGTGTAAATAAATGCTTAAAGGAGAGGTTCGAATAAATTACAATTTAGTGAGTTTGATGTAAGGTTAGTAATTAAAACAGGTGTGTTTCAAATAGGTTCCGTTCTCATTTCGCATAATGAGACCATCAGCTGTGAGATTCTAACAATGGAAACAGAAGTGCAGCTTTGAGGAGTAATAAAAATGACTTTGTACACCCCAGCAATCTGAAACTACTGACGCTTGAATGCGGAATTCTACGAACATTTACATATTTATGTGGTGAAGTTATCAGACATATATTTATAATTTTTGTATTTCTGAGTATGAAGTTTACTGGCCATCAAGAAGTTTCTACTCCGTTTGTAAAATTATTCTCAGAATTTAGTGAAGCTGAACAGAGCTAATGAAATGGACATAGTTACACCTTTTGCGCATTTATTGTTACATAAACAACCTCATGAGTTACTTTATTATGAAAATAATAATCTTTAAATGGTCATAGTTACAGCTACTGCGCATTCATTGTTTTTTACACAAGATGCTACATAAACCATTTCATAAATTGCTTCATAATGTGAACAATTTTCTTTAAGTTGTCATAGTTACAGCTTACGCGCAATCATTGTTTCTCACACAAGATGTTACATAAACGACCTCGTAAGTTGCTTCATTATGCAAACAATATTTTTGGACTATTTAACCTACAACGTTATTCTGTTTCCAGAAGACGGTATATAATACTTTAGTTACCAGTAACAAGTGCTGACTGCAAGAACATGCTGAACTTTTAAATTTCTTTTTCAGCCAAAATCGTAAATTTAATATTAGAATAGTCTTGATCTGTTAACCAAAAAACAATAACAAAGCATCTTTCTACCAGACGAACTTATTTCTTAATAATGTTTGGCCATAAATATATTGCGTTTTAAGGTAGAGCATACTAAATGTTGTACAAAATAGTTTAAGTGTGTATGCTCGATAAGCGTGCAGAGTAAACGGCTTTTATATTGATGAGGAACCAAATCTTGTATTGCGCAACATGTTGTCTACCACTGTGTGTTGTGAGGAATTTGGATGAGGGGGGATTTTACTCCCTTCACTTGGAAACTGATGTGAATTCGGCCACGCTGGTGGGCAGCTCAGATGCCCAATATTGCAAAAGTTCAAACCTACATTCAGAATTTAAAGAAAAAACATGAATAAAAGTGTTGTTTGGAAAAGGCCTGGCATTGCCACGGTTTTTCTGTTCAGCGAAACACTTTGAATTGCTTTACAACATCAGTTGTGACAGAACACATACGCTACGCGCTATTTTTGAAGTTGTGATTTCAATACAATGCCCTAATTTTAACGCTCGGCCTAGCGATCATACGCTGTTAATGATGTGTATATGCAGCTGTCTGCGTTTGATATAAGTTTGTAAGTACAACTCACATTATTATATTTTTTCTCAATAATAAAAATATATTATATAAACATGGTGTTTATTTTTTAAAAGCTACTTAGGTCCTGTAGATGCATTAGAACAAGTTATTGCTTAGTCCAAAATATCATATGAATTATATTTTCAGCACTTTAGTACAGAGAGGTAACACCAGCTGCGAAAGTTTGTTTGTTTGTTTTTGAATTTCGCACAAAGCTACTCGAGGGCTATCTGTGCTAGCCGTCCCTAATTTAGTAGTGTAAGACTAGAGGGAAGGCAGCTAGTCATCACCACTTACCGCCAACTCTTGGGCTACTCTTTTACCAATGAATAGTGGGATTGACCGTCACATTATAACGCCCCCACGGCTGAAAGGGCGAGCATGTTTGGCGCAACGGGGATGCGAACTCGCGACCCTCAGATCACGAGTCGCACACCTTAACACACTTGGCCATGCCGAGTCTAGCTGCGAAAGTACTATCTGTTACACATGTACAACGTAACAAAACGCCAAGTAAAACCAACAACACATAAACATACAATGCGCCATCTTCAAGTAACAAATACGTATAATATATTGGCCATTGTACTTTTTGCTGTGGAAGCAAAGCTTAGAATTATTACACGATGAAAACGAAGAGGTCTGAACAGAAGTATACAAACACTTCCTCAATTGCATTTTTTAAAATTATGAGTATTTTGTGAATATCCAAGAAATCTTCGTGAGGAGTCACGTTGGTTAATTTCTTGGCCGTTGAGTAATCGAAATTTATCGCTCCTAAGCGTTTTAGGTACGTGCCAAAACATTTATTACAACCATAGGTTTTAATTATTTAGTAAACAGTTTCTTCTCATGGTGCAAGATCTATAGGACGGACCTCTAAAATGTATGAATAAATATAAAATATTTTGACTAAAATAAATTTCTTTATATTGTAACTTAAGTAAATGTCCGATGTGCAAACTGGTCCATATTTCTAGTGATGTAGAGCAAAAAACTAAACTACATTAGTACGATAGTTAAAGTGGTGCTTTACTTTTAAAAAATACTTATAACACAAATGTTAAAATGATTTCCATTAGCGCTTTATGAATTTAAAATGGCGATTTGACAGCGAGGCACTTACACGTCATTGTAAAATAATATAAACTTCTTAAGAATTATTAACAACTATAAATCTTTAAGGTTTTGAAAAATAATGAAATCATCTTTTCTTACCCCTACCGATATTTCATACAGATAACAATTACGAGCCCATTATGACCTGGTGGCTAGGGCACTCGAATTACAACCTGCTGGCCACGGCTTCAAATTCCGTTACCTAACATGCTCGATCTCTCAGCCTCATGTTTATAATGTGACAAGCAGACCTAATTTCGTTGGTAAAGACCAGACTAAGAAACGAAGGTAGTATTGAGTAGCTGCTTTCCCTCTAATCTATTACTTTTAAATTAGGGTCGACTACAGCAGGCGGCTTTCAGGTCGCTTTGCTCGAAATTCAATAAACAAACTTAACGGTAAGATTTGAAGTTACAGTTCACTCACTTTTTTATATGAAGATTTAAAACTTAAAATTTAATCTTATCGATACACACTGCCTTCAGTACAGTTTTAAATGAAGCGTATTAGAAATATAGCTTAATTACATCAATTATTTCCACATTTATTTAAATTGTTTTTTCTTTTTTTAAATATATATTTTTATTTTTTCTTAGGACTAAAACGTCTGTGAATGTGACGTAAGAGGAGGTCATGTGTTTCTAGAACTGCAGCACTCACGAGAAGAAAAATAAACAAAACCAGCATACGGAATGAAACAAGATTTCATCGACAGGTCTTACCTAAATGCACAAGAGAACTTTAGAATTTCTTCTGTGAAGGATGGGCCCATTTGTGTTCTTAATGACTCAATTTCTAAATTAGAATTCAACAAAATATTGGAGTATCAAAATGGCAAATTTCAAATCAATAAAGAAAAATACGCAGGTGACAATTTGATAACAAACTGTCTCAAGCAAGACTATGTCATCACAAAAACAGTCTTTAGGACTAACAGCGAAATTCTGGAGACACAAGATGAAGCTGTTAAAGTAACCGAGTGCCTTCAGCGACACCCAATTGTTTTATTAACGCGTTTGGATAGTGAAAAATTTGGACAGTTATTTTTCGATAAAATCTGCATGAATTCTGTGGAAATAAATAATAACAACAGCACAAAAACTGCAGAAAACTTTCAATTTTCATCTCCAGACAAGATGCACTTTTCTGAAAATGTAGCAAAAGATTCTAATATGTTTTTACCTCAAAAAATTGAAGTAGAAATGATGTCAGAAAGTGCATTGGACAGATCCGATACAAATGACATTGTTCCAGTTTGTTCACCAACTTCATCAGTGGATGAGAACGAAGACCAAGCATTACCATTAGTCATTTCAGAGGCGCGATGGAATGCTAAAGATAATTTCTATGACAACAAACCTATAAAAGGCAATCAGTCAGACAACGCAAGTTATTTCAATTCAAATATTGTAGACAGTAACGTTGTTGAGCCTTTCTTCTCATTGTTAGAAGCAATTGAAAGTAATAACCACACAGCAAGTAAAGTTTCCCAGAGTTCACCTTCTAAGAAAACCTCCAGTGTAACAACTAGTACGATGCTATCAGAATGTTCTCTACCTACTGAAAACATTCCAGTGTCAGGGGTCAGTTGTTCAGTGGACAAAGTGTCAGACTCGGAATTTCGGTTCAGAGGTCCAATATATGAAAGGTCTGTGGCAAAAGATAACCATTCAAATAACTTTGATAAATGCCTATTACCAAAACTCAACAGTAGAAAACACTTGAGAAGCAGACGAAAATGTCACCGAGTAGTGAATTATTCTGACGATTTTTTATTAGACTGTTTACTTGACAACATGGACAAAGCGCACAAAAAGAGTCGTAGAAATAAATCGAGAAATCTGACGCCTTTTATGAAAGAAATAAGAAAAAAAACAGCAGTGTGTTCCAAGTATAGAAAGCGCTCAGAATTAGGTATTTCGAGCGGACAAAGATTTGATAGTGGAGATAAGATTACTCAGAAAAGAACAAATACTGTTTTAGATTCACTTGCCACACACGAGAATAATGTGCATGAAGAGGTTAAACCCATTAAAATTGTATTGTTCGATACAAATGATGAAGTACATACTGATGAAACGTATGAAAGAAAAATAGGAGGTAAAGGAAATCTTAAAGATACCAAACTATCATCCAGTAGCCTGAAGTCAGAAAGAAAATATACATCAAAAGCATCTCGTATGAGAGCAGTGTTTCAAAAGTTAGAAAAAGAAATAAATTTTTCTTTGACAGCAACATGCTCACGCAAGAAAACTCTGGCAAGCGATGAGGAATCTATTGAAAGTATAAAATTGACACATAGCCCAAAAGAAGCTAAGCCTCAGTCAACATCACTGGATCTTTCTAGTATAACACAGAATGACAAGAGTTTTTCTGTTGAGACTCATTTCCTTCAGAAGAGATCTTCTCAAGGTTTACGAAGAGAAAGAAAACACCGCAAAAGAGGAAATAAAGTAGCTTCTCAAGGCTTATCTCCAGGTACGACAATACATTAAAATGTACATTAATTTTTTTTAAACAAACAAGGTTTACTTGTAGACAGGTAGTCTGTCGCAGTTACTTTGGAGGCTAAATCAAAACATGGTATTATTTGCATAAGCATATTAAACGTAAAAGTCAGAAGAAATTGGCTTTTTTTTTTAGCTAACCGTATAGTGATGACTAATGCATTCTATAGAAACATTTTAAAAAAAATCTGTTGTCTTTCGTACCACACCATCTTTGATCGTACTGAGAAGGTCTGCCATGATTATTAGCGTTATTGTCAAAACTGTAGTTGCAGCAGTACCAGTTTATAAAATAATATGGCGAAGTCAGTCTTGACAAACGTTCCATAGATAGTGCACTATACGAAGATGCTGAGTTTTTAGGTCACGTTTAAGAATTAAAAATACCGTTACAGATGCATCAAATTAGGCGCTGCGATTCCAGTTTCTTTGACCTGTTTTTCTAATAACAACTGTTAAATATTGCGAAATTTAAGCTTGTGAGCCTTCTTCAACTACAAATTGTTGTTTATTGTGTTATTAAAGGTTATAGGAGATGATGTACCCAGCTTTATCACTATAGCTTTCTTTGTCGAAGAGTTTCATTTCATAAATATAGGAGGGATGACTTTGAACGTGTGAACGTTTTTCTTCTTGTATACAAATTTGATTAAGTTCACGTGATTACAACTTAATTCATAGTTTTTCTGGGACACTACAGTTATGCTGTCGAAGACCACTCCTTGTATTGTGTTCTTAGCTAATAATTGATTTATGTGACAAATTTCTGGATGACTTCCAAAACCAAGTTAAAAGCTTAAACATTATCCGATAACAAGTGGGATCAATAATGGGATCTCTTGTTCCACGAACAACAAATAATGTAAGTCACATCATAGTTTTGATTCAAATAAGTTGTGTAGGTTACAATATTGAGTTTTAGTTTTTCTATAATTTTGGAGGCCCGGCATGGCCAGGTGAGTTAAGGCATTCGACTCGTAATCTGAGGGTCGCGGGTTCGAATCCCGGTCGCACCAAACATGCTCGCCCTTTCAGTCGTGGGGGTGTTATAATGTGACGGTCAATCCCACTATTCGTTGGTAAAAGAGTAGCCCAAGAGTTGGCGGTGGGTGGTGATGACTAGCTGCCTTCCCTCTAGTCTTACACAGTTCAATTAGGGACGGCTAGCACAGATAGCCCTCGAGTAGCTTTGTGCGAAATTCAAAAACAAACAATCACACCACTGAAAAAGTAAGTGTATGTGGTCATCTTTCGAACAAATTTCAAATTAATATCAATAAGTTAGATAAGGGGTAATAATTTGTAACATATTTATAATTTCAGCCCATTGTGTAGCTTCGTGCTTAATTACAAACAAACAATTTCTTCGTAATTTATTGAATAAATACGTGAAATCATACAATATGGTGAATATTTTAAGAAAAAACGAATTTGAAAATCTCGGGTTATTCTTAAGTTAAAACAGTAATCACGTGAAGTTAAAACATGAAACTACCTCTCATTTATAGAACACCTTTAATCTTATGAAAGATGTTTTATAACAAACATTATTAGTTTATCATTTGTTTTACGTTTAAGAAGTTCAGGTGTGATTCACTTTACTCAGCAAAGAAGTACAACAAAATTGTCTTTTTATAGTCAGACACATGTTATTGAATTTCTAGCATACAATTTGTATCATACCAATGTGACGTTGCTACAGTTTTCTACATTTAGTACCAGAACCCTAACACGGAAAATTAACTCATTAGTTAATTACTGAATCGTCTGTTAATATCAGATTCTTGCATGGATTCAGCTATACTAAAAGCTTGTAAAATTTTGTTAAAACAGCTTAATATTGTAAAACTTTTTATGGAAAAGAATATATTATTTACTGTTAAATACAAAACTACAGAAAGAGACCATCCGTCCTCTGTCCACACGGTTCTCAAAACCGGATTTTTAGTTATTAGCTCTCAAACTTATCGCTGATTCGATGCTTGCTGTTATCAGAAAACTAGGTTTTTTTTTACCTTGTTCAGATTTTGGCGTCACAGAAGACATTCCTGTTTAATATTTTTGTTTGTTTCTAGTCAGTATATACCTTAAAGATTTATACTTTTTGTCGTTACAGTCGTTTTCCCTTCATAAATGATAAAAAGTGTTTGAGGTTCAGACGTTCACTATGTTTGTCACAAAGGTAGTTACAACACCAATTTGATCAATATTAAATTGTCTTGTCCTTTTAATGAGCTTCAAGCTTTGTATTTTTTTTCTGTCAATAATTTTCATACCCCATGTTTTGGCGCATTAACATAAGTTGTATTTCACAACCTACGTACCTAAAGCCAAGTAGTTCACTAGTACTCGTATCGCCTGATGCAATAAACATTAGAAGTTATTATGTATAGCAATGTTTAGTAAATATACTATTCATGTTGTGAAAGCTGAAATAATAACAAAAAAGATAAATGTTATTATTTGAACAGTGGCATTCTATGCTCCAAAAGACTAACAGAAAATTAGTCCTAAAGTTTGGTAGCTTGTTGATTTTTATGAGATACAGTGATGAACTTGAATGGTTAGTTATTGAAGATTTTATGGCGCAAAGCACCAGGAATAACAACACCAAACAGTCTATCAATGTGGAAAAAAAATAACTAAATAAAAAATATGCAAAAATGTAGAAAAATAAAAGAATATCCTACTATTTTATTTTTCTATATTTTCTCATACTTCTTATTTAGTTATTGTGTTTTTATCCTAAATGTTCTAGTTTTGAAACAATATTGAAAATTAACTAGAATTAAAAAGGCCACTAGTCTGCAAAAAAGATAAAAATACGTCTAATCTGGATCGTCGCCAGTGACACTCTTGAACGTCAAAAAGTAAAAAACAAACCTCGAGACAGAATATGATGAAAATGATACCTGATTTTGATAATCGTAACAACAGTGCGAAAATAAAATGTGGACAATTATGTCCTGAGCTTTAGAAAGGACACACATTGGTTAGCTAGACCCATGTAAAAGATGAGAAAAGAAACTATGGTCAATACGGAGCCAAGACACAAAATAGCTCTATCAGATTCTGATGTCAACTAGACGGCCAAACAAGAAAAGGATGAACAGAAGAAGTTTGTTGTGATGTTGTTCGCCCCAAATCAACTGCCAACTGGCGTGAAGCTTCGCCTTGACGATAGACCTGAATTCCGCATAAGGGATTGGCAGGGTTGTGAAATTGGTGGTAACCATATCTTCCGCAAAAATACCAACATGGCCAAAAATCGAAAAACAAAATGAACGGAGATGTACGATAAACAGAAGTTGGCAGGTTCTTCTGTATGTTCAAGAGAATCAAATGAAAAATTATGTTGAGCAATTCAAGGGCTAAGTGAGTGAGTAAAGATTGTGCTGTTATTGTATGAAGTTATGTTAACTTCAACATAATCCAAGACAAGTGAAAGGGCATATAACTCTACAATGTACATAATATCTGTGGAGAGGATCCAGAGAGCAGCGGCAGAGGTACGGCAAACTATGGCAGAGGCCAGCTGTCGTCTGACTTCGAGCTGTCCATAAAAATGTAAGCGAAAAATTGGTTGTCTAGGTGGTAATTAAAGAGAAGTCATTACTTCCAATCATGAGTGTTATCGGACCTCTTTAGATACCTCGTAGATAGGTCACAAGTGAGGATGGTAACAAGTCATGGTGTGTAGGTTCACCATTGCCTTCAGCAGTATTATCCAATATCAGACCTAATTTGGTTAACTGTGACTGAATACAAAGGCCAAATGTAGGAATAGCAGACCGCCTGTTTGCAAAAAGCACAACCAAAGTGATAGCTCAAAGGACTTAATGTGCAAATGCTAGACCAGAAAAGTGTGAAAAATCCTCGTGCAAAATCAGGACTTCTGATAATAAACAGGTCCCAAGATCTTCAAAGCAGAGTTTCTGACTGAAACATAAATCTTGAATTCATAGTCCAGTTACGGCAAATAAAATCACGATAGACATTTAACAATGAACGTTTATTCTCACCCTAATAAACGGAAGCGGAGACATGGAGGATGGTCATTAATTTGTACACATGACATGAAGCTGCTTAATGTCTGAAATAAATGTAAGTTTACAGTCAAAGAAAAACCATAAGAAATTCGTTTCAGCCACCTCATGGATAATGACGCTACCTAGGCAGGCTTTGGATCAAGGTGCATTCCCTGGTAATGGTAAAAATAAATATAAATAACAAGAACATAAAACATTTTGCTATGGTCCACTCTAAGAAACAGGTAAGGGCAGACTGTTGTTGCCACTCGATGAATTTCATATACAGCGACGAACAGGAAATCTGAAAGTCACCGATATAGACACTGTTTGTAACGCTAGAAAAAGTGTTCTGTAATAATATTTATCTTAATACTGAAAAAATGTGACACTCAAGACACAGACCTAAGTGACTCCACGTGCGTGAAGAATCGTGGCAATACTGAGCCCACACAGACATGAAGTTACTTGTCATTTAAAAACTTATAAATAAAAATGAGTGAATGATCATCTAACTTATAAAATGCGAAACCTTAGTGTAGTGTCACACACCAACTGAAGGTAAAAAAATCGAAAAAGGATGCTCCCTCTTGAGGAAGGCTTTTAGGATCGATGTTTCAAGTCGAATATAAAGCACTCCCTGTGGAAGACACATTTGTAGGAATAGAGGAGATTAACTCCACGAACCAAACAAGATAATAATTAACACTCCTCTCTATAATTCTGTAGTGACAATTAGTTAAAGCAGTTGGTCCATAATTAGAAGAAATATTGGGATCCTCCTCGATTTCTGAAAAAGGGATGAAAATATATCCCTATACCACGCATGTGGAAAATTCTCCCGTTTCCAAATTGGTTTGAAGCAATAACAAAAACACAAAACAAGAGAGGCAACAGGAAAATAGCATCGCATATCCTGGTGAATATCATCAACTCCAACTGATGTACTGTTAGATTGATATAGCATAACCTTAAGTTCCGCCAATGTAAATTATCATTTAAATTAATGAAGACTACTATTTCATAGGTATTCATGATTTTTATCCCATAACTTAATGGCCAGAAAAGTAGGGGAAGGAAAAAGTGAAAGTGCTGGAATGTGTGTAAAATATTCCACATGAGAGTGGGCAATATTTTGTAAATCAGCAACTCCTCACCATGGAAATCCAAGTTCAAAAGAGGAAGAGAGAATAAATTCTCATTAGATTTTCGAATCTAGTCCAAAACGACCTTGCAATTTGTGATCGAAAAATATTGAAAGTGAACTTAATTTAATATTTCTTTTGGCTTTGACATCTGACCTCCGTAAGATAGACATTAGCCTCTCTACAATTGCTACAATTATCTTAAGCCAATTTCCGAGCCTTTCTTGCCCATTGGCAGTCAGGGATCTACCGTTGATGAGTATGCCATAGCAAATGTGTCAAATATTTAGGGGTTATACAAACAGTCGTTTGGACAATACAATCAATTTCTGCCTTTGCACAATGATTAATATTAGGGAAGTTGTCGACAGTAGGATGAAATTCCAACAGACTAGTGAAGGAAAGTCAGTCATCCTGCTCTAGGTTCTACATAGTCATATGACTCATGTGCTATGCCAAACTCCCTTAAAATAATAGGACAGTGCTCTCGGAATAATGCTTACTCCTCATGAAGAACAAGAAAGAAATGATGGAAAATAAATAGATATATCATTGGCAGTTAAAGACTGATTTGGGGTGTAAAAATATCTATATGATCCTGAATAGAAGAAAGGATGGTTGGGATTTTAAAGCATACAATCCATGAACTACTCTTCCTATTAATATCAGCACCACCCCAGATTGGGCTATATCCTTTAAAACATTTCACGAAGAAGAAGAGAAAAGTCACCAGCTCAATTAGACCATAAGTGTGTGCTTGATCATAACCTTCTGCCAGTTACAGGTAGAGGGAACAATTGTGATGATATTACCAATTAAGGCACGAATAACAACAACTTCCAGTACGTATTAGGTGGCGCATTCAGACTAGATGCATGCTGTTCAACCAAGAGCACCACATCCCCATTTAATTAACTGTCTATCACACAATCTGTCTTTCCTTTATAATAAAAGATGACAGCATTGGCAGATTTCAGGAACAGCTCCTATAAGAGAGACATACAGGATGGTAAAACTCAATCAAAGCCTTAATGTCATCAAAATTGCAATTAAAATTTCATAAGTACAGGCAGAACCTTTCTCTTGGAGGTCTTTTCACCATATACAGGAATCCGTATCGAGGGGTAATGATGAAAGAATAGAAAATAAAGAGTTAGCTAAATCAGTTTATACTAATTCTGAGCCAAAAAGTTAAGAAAGTGCAAACTTCTTATATAGATAATCCATGCAGACATACCTGGGATAAACAAACTTCAAAATACCCCCTAACACACACACATAAAGAATTAAGTTCTTTTCTTAGTAAATCTGAAGTTACCTAATTGGTCTCATCCTACCCAAAGTTGTTGGTTTGCACTAAACATCTTCTGATTATTAAACATTTGATGGGCTTCTAAAAAGATCTGTTATTTAATATTTGTTTGTTTGAAATTGAGCACAAAGCAACACAATCTGTGTTCTACCCACCACAGGTATTGAACTCCAGTTTTGATCGTTGTAAGTTCGTAGACACACCGCTGTGCTACTGGGGGCCCTGTTACGTAATATTGGATAAGCCTTGATTAGGGATGATGAGGAGTGGAATTCTTCGAAACTATTGTAACTTAATAACACACATTGATCAAAGTGTAGACTGAACTGGACCACCTTTAAACTTAGGTTTTGAAATGAAACACTTTTCGGAATACTGAATTTGTTTATTTCTAACTGCGTCATATTACTACAAAGCAGTTATAGCAAGAAAGAGAAAAGTTTGAGTGATTCATACTCCAGCTTGATCAAGATATATTTTATTACTTCTCATGCAATAAGAAACACCACAAGGTATATAAACATCGTATTAATTACTTATAAACGTAAATCTATATAGTGAATAACCTGACAACAGTTTTCAATAGATAATAAGAGCAACCTTTACAAAATATTCTAATTTAAGAATAATGACGTTAAATTCTAACTTGAAATAGTTAGTTTTTATTTTATTTTAAGTAATTATACTTTGAAAAGCATTGGTGCTTAATAGTTATTCAAAATAAAATTATAGTAATTTTAGACAAAATAAATATTTACTATGGGATCATAGAAAGTCAATGCCATATAAAATGTGACAGACGTCATTACTGTAATTCAACGAAGGTCAACTTTTATCATATTGTTAGTTTTTACATAATTAGAAATAATCTAATTTTTTTGTTTATTTGAATTTTATACACAGAAGTTCACAATTGGCTATTTGTGCGCTCCACCCACTAGGGGTATCGAAACTCGATTTCTGGAGGTGGGAGTCCTCAGACATATTGCTGTGCCACTGGGGATGCAGGATCTAACACATTGCACATATAATTATTTAATTATATTGAAATAATAAATTGTATCTTAGTTAATAATAAATTATTTTTAAAAAATTACAAAAAGTCTAATGATCCACCATTTCTAAGGTCGTATATTATAAAAGGCATTTTATGAACAACTGATAATGTTCAGTTAAGACTTTTCACTTCGTAAACCAGTCAGCACGATGAAATCTGGTATTGAGCTAATTGCTCGTCGGAGCAACGTCAACAGACAACGTAGAGTTGAATGGCTTTTGCACATTATTTTGCAAACTTTATTGAGCTAAAAAAGAAAAATTTACTTTAGCTTATTATCAAAATCTTCTTCACATTGTCTCACACAGTTATTATTACTAAATCTCCTTGCTATCTCAGGTAAAATATTCTGCATTCAATATTTTATGCACATCTCTTTCAGAATAAATGTTCACTCTCTTTGCCCAAAAGGTGGGTGTGACGCCCTGATGTCTTACCAGTTCTTTCGAGAGATTGAAATGAAGTAACGTTATAAAAACTCGTCAAAGTAGCTGCCTTATCAACCATGGTCACTTTTAAACATGTTTCTATGAACATCAGGGACTCGTTTCTTTGTGTATGCAGACAATGATAGTTTACACTCAATACCATAAAACCAAAGGCCCGGCATGCCCTGGTGATTAAGGCATTTGAATCGCAATATAAGGGTAGCGGGTTCGAATCCCCTTCACACTTAACATGCTGCTTCTTTCAGCCGTGGGGTGTTATAATGTGACAATCAATCCCACTATTCGTTGGTAAAAGAATAGCCCAACAGTTGGCGGTGGGTAGTGATGACTAGTTGTCTTCCCTCTGTTCTTTCATTGTTGTATTAGGAACGTCTAGCGCAGACAGCTCTCGTGTAGCTTTGTGCGAAATTAATGAAACAAACAATAAAACCTAATATATATGTAAAAATAGATCGTTTGGGTTGAGAAAATGTTTTACGTAGAGGAGCGAACAACGTTTCGACCTTCTTCGGTCATCGTCAGGTTCACAAAGAAAGAAAGAGGTAACTGACCGGTCAGTTACATATATATTTTTCTCTACAAGTGGGTTTTCTCGACATCACTGAATAAATCCTAATATTTTGTATTTGGTTCAAGCAAAAGGAAAGACCGAATTTATCATAATCTTGATCTATTTTAATATTTTGAACAGCTTATGTTCCTCTACAATTATCTAACACATTTAAATATTTGGCTGTACCTTCTTAATCATCTGCGTGGGATTCACCCTGCAACACTCAACTTAAATTCACACGGTGATTCAACTTTCTGTGATAGCTGACTGGAACCACTTGTGATTTAAATATACTTTTTCTATATATACCTTATAGTCATACCTCATGTAGATCTAGCCTTTTCTTTCTATGACTAATGGTCTTCAAAATCAAGCTACTCCATCCAAACATGTAATTGTGTAGTTGTATCATCATCGCAATCAGTATTTTCTATTAAAAATATAACTATTTGATTCATTCTCTACGAAAACCACTTTTAACCACTCAACTCTTAATCTGCAGGTTCAAATCCCCATTACATCAAAAGTGGTCGCTCTTTTAGTCGTGGGGGTGTTATAATGTGACTGCCAATCTCACTATTCATTGCTAAAAGAGTTGGCGGTGGGTGGAGATGAATAAATGTATTCATATGAGATATCTATTTCGGAGGGTTAACTGAAGGTTAACCTAAGATGACCTAAAAAGGTCAAAACGTTATCTGTACTTTATTTTATTTAAAGTTTTAATGCCCATACCAGCTCTCTTGAGAATACATTTTTACTTCAAGCGGGTTTATCATCACCACGAATTTTGTTTTTAATTATATTCGCAATTTCATAAGAGTGGATAAACAAATTCAAACTTGTAAAAGTTAAACATTTCCTGAAGTGTTTAATCTGGTTTACTTGAAATGGGTGTTAGGTCTGGCATAGCCAAGTGGATGGTTAGGCCACTCAACTCTTAATCTGCATGTTCAAATCCCCATTACATCAAAAGTGGTCGCTCTTTTAGTCGTGGGGGTGTTATAATGTGACTGCCAATCTCACTATTCATTGCTAAAAGAGTTGGCGGTGGGTGGAGATGAATAAATGTATTTTCTCTGGTATTACACTGCTAAATTAGGGATGACTAACACAGATAGTCTTTGTGTAGCTTTGCGCGAAAATTCCAAACAAACAAACTTTATGCATGTTCACTAAGTATTCTTAAAATGTTTTATTTTCAGTAATATTAGAAAAAAATGGTTATTTAGTATCCTGTTTTAGGCTTGACGTGTTCATAGATGACTTTTTTATCTCACGAATTCTAATTCTTTAATTTCTAGAATCGTTTAAATTTCAAGTAAAAAAAATTTAAATATCACGTCGCAAACGCTCAGTTAAAGTTGTGTTTCAGGCTCGTGAGATTCAAGTTCCGAATAGTGGATAGCTGGCTTCCTTGCGTAACTACTATCATTTATTTCTCCTGACGACACTCTGAATAAATAATACATCACTTATTATTTTCATGTAGACTTTAAGATAGAATCAATATAACTTCTTAAGTTGCAACAGATTTCTAGTTTTATTGATTTCTAAGTAATTACATTGTTTTTTTTTTTATATATTTTAAGTACTAACTGAGGGAACAAATTAGAGTTTGCAGTAACACAGCCTCTGCGAAAATTTTGAAAATAATATGATAAGCGGCTCAGTTGCTGAGAGAGATTTCAGATGAGTAATGGTTATTTATTAATGACAGAAGAAGTAGTTGTTTAAGAATTAGTATAATTTTTCATATACATTCACATAGGTGACGCTAACACTCTAACCATGTTACAAAAATAAACTATCATTTTTATTATTTTAAATACAAGGATACAACTTTGGTAGAAGCTGTTGTTACATCATAGCTGTTATAAACGCTGAAATTCTACAATTGTATTTTTTATCAACTGTAAATAACCTCAACTCTTATATTCAAAACAGTATATTCATATCTGTTTTAGAGAAGAAACTTAAACAAATGGAAGTGGGGGAAACTTTGTCCCTTTTTTTATACTGATTTTGTTTCTTTTTCCAGTTGCAATTCATATTTGGGACCAAGTACGACCGAGATTTTTGTGTTTAATTTACCCACCTTTATATCACATCTTCACAGGGTTTGCTCTTTGTTTCGATATCACATCTTTATATGGCTGATCTATTTATTCTGATTTCTGTATTTTCATGGACATTCAAAATGTTTTGATAAGATATAAGCTACAGTGTACGCAGGTGATAAAATATCACAAGATATCAAAACAAAAGTGGTTATTTAAGTTATGAGATATAAACTTTGTAGACTTACTGGTTGGAATACATGTCAATTGGATGGTTGAAATAAAAACTCGTTTTAAGCAAAGGATAGAAATAGGAATTTTTTCTTAGCATAATTAACATCAAAAGTGCATTAAAATTACCCAAAGGTACTAATCCTGAAAATAAAAATATACTGTTTTAAAGAATCCTATAAGTAGTGGTTACATAGTGTGTTTTTTTTCTAATCCTGAGAGATGGATATAAAACGTTTGTAGTTTTTCTGAAATTAGATATGAAATTAAATGGTGGATCTAACTTTCACCCTACCCCATGACCTTTCCCATGGCTTTCTGTATCATTGTGTTGAGGTTCGTGTTGACTGATCAAGAAAAGTGGAACAGATACACTCACACATACACATATTTACGTATATTTATACAGATGTATGTAATTGGTGTATGGGTGATGGATATACTCTTGATGTTTCAATAAGATTTCTTCCCTCTGGGACAACGGTAAGTCTTCGGATTTGCAACGTTAACATCAGGGGCTCGATTCCTCTTGGAGGACACAGCAAATAGACCGATGTGACTTTCCTTTAAGAAAGACACACACAGCCACTCAATAATATTTTATGAATAAAAGCTTATATCTTGCAATATTTATTTGTTACTTTCACTCTTTAGACCTTATTAGAACCATAGGTAATAGATGCTGTGAAAAATAAAAACAAATATGGTTATTTATACTTTAAATAATTGTAATATTTGTGTATTTCACTAATAAGATGTTTCAATAATGTACAGTGACTTAACACCAAGATTTTTGTAAAAGTATAATTTAGTTGAAACTTCTAATAATTTCAATAAACAACTAAATTGTTATGTTTCTCAGTGGTACTACTGCCAAAAAGTACAAATGTCTTATCTGACTAGTGACCCCCGCTAGTACAGCGGTATGTCTCCGGATTTACAACGCTAAAATCAGGGGTTTGATTCCCCTCGGTGGGTTGAGCTTTGCCATAAGAAAACACACACTCTTAACCATCAAATTAATCAGTTCTTTCCACCCCTTCTTCTTTACTACCGTTCCAACATGTAGGCTTGCATATGTCTTCAGTAGTTTCGAAGTAGTTAAGTACTTTTATGTGCTTGTTTTATAAATGTATTGCCTGTTTATTGTATCCGAAGAGCCTGTTAAAAGTGAAGTTCTCCTGCTTCTAATGGCACGATGGTATGTCTATGGACTTGTAGTGCTAGAAGCTGGGTTCGATAACCGTTATTGGCAGAGCAAAAATTGCCCATTGTATAGCTTTCTGGATAACTTCAAACAACAATGACATTATAGTTCTCAGACCAAATGGAATTCCAATCACCGTCCCCCCTCCTTGTTGAGAGCGATATTTTAACCAACTATCGAGCTAGAATGTCGTAGGTCTGATTGACGTTCATTCATTAACTGAGATTATTCTTACACTGTGTTAATTTATCGTTTTACTTCTTATAGGGATAGAAAGTGAGCTAAATTTAATATGGTATCAAGTAATTAGAACTGTTTTAAGCTTTTACAGGAAGTTAAGAATGCTGTAAACTCTAACAAACACTGAAACACTTGCAATTGAAGTCTGATATATTAATTTATCTTGCAAGCAGGACTGTGGGTTCGAAATCCATTCCATCGCGAGTGTCAATATTTGTGTTTGAAAATCTAATTGAAATATATTAAGAACACTGCAAAACTCCTTCATAATAACCATTTCAAACAACAAAATGAAAATCTGGAAATTCATAACATACGATAATTATAAGTGTTAAGTTTAGAGTTTCCTTATGTGATGGGGAATCAAGATGGTTGAAGTGTTGAGTATAGTTTTTTTCTATACGACGGATAATTAGATTATTGAAGAGTCAAGCTTAGATGTTTGCTATATTGCGAAGTACCTGCATAATTGAAGTATTAGAGTTTAGTTATGTGGTGTAGGATCTAAAAAGTTCAAGTGTTAAATTTAGATTTTCCCTATACAGTGGAGAATTTAGATAGTTAAGAATATGGCAGACTGAAAACACGCACGAGTTCTGTTTGGTCTCTGCTTCCTTTTCTTCAGGTTATCCCGGTGGGACAACGGTAAGTCTACGGAACTGTAACGCTAAAATCCGTGATTCGATTTCCCTCGGTAGGCACAGTAAAGAGAGCGATGTGGATTTACTATAAAAGAAACGTATTTTCTTCCAGATTTATGGCCGCGTGCTTTTACAGTAAAAACGTGTTAATCACTTTGTGTTCGCTGACTGATTGATTGAGGTCGTGATTTATATGTAAGCATGGTGACTAAACCCCACTCTTTGGTCAGGGATGAGCAACTCAAGAGATGAATTGACTACCGTCCGTCTAGTTTGGCCTCCCGCTAATACAGCGGTATGACTTCAGATTTATAACGCTAAAATCAGGGGTTCGCTTCCCCTCGGTGGGCTTAGCAGATAGCCCAATGTGACTTTGCTATAAGAAAACACACACCTTCTAGTTTGTCATTTCAAAATTAGCGACGTATGTGCGCAAACAGCTCTCGGGTAGGTCAGCGTAAATATTCTCATAAAGAAAAAAACAAATTCTTCTTCAAAGCATGTTTAACATTTAGAATGAACGGCGTGCCTCTTTTAAACACTTTATATTTCTTTTTACTCGTGTGTAATTTAGTTTGCTAAAAGCCAAAACTGCCGTATACATCACAAATATATGAAATTGCACTACAAGTGTTTGTTCAGGTAACACTACCAGCTAGTCTTTTGAATGTATTTAAAATATGAATGTCGTTTATCAGGAAATTTGCCAGAGCATCTACCGAACCATTCCAGCTATGCATACTTCACTAAGCTTATTTATGCTATTTATACATCGCTACACAATTTATCGTAAGTTGTTTTAGTAAATATAAGTTACAATTTCACAGTACCTATAGAAATCAATTTATATACCAATATCTTATGTTAACTCGTGAAACGCTTTCAGTAAAAGGAAAGCTTAAATGGATCTGCAAAATGTATACCAATGAATACAAATGTGAAAATTATGCAACTAGTTTCCTTATGGGCGTTCAATATAAGATAGTAACGTTTATTGTTATATACCATCTCATCATAAAACGTTAAATATACTTGGTAACGAATTATTTCTTGGAGAAAAAAACGAAATGGGAAAACTATAGTAGTTACAGAAAATATACTTTTTTATAGAAAAATTCGCCGCTCATTTACGTTCACAAGTTAATGTTCAAAACGTTTTCCTGTGATGACGCAAATAAAACTTGCCTGGAAATTAAACAAGTTTTAAGAACAGTAAAGCAGGGAGCTTTGTCCAATGTTTATTAAAGCAACACACATTTCTATGGTAACATAATGTAATTATTATGACATTTCTATGTCGACAAATCAATAACTACATACCAAAGCCATGATTTTTATCATCACTGTACAACATGTGTTTACATAAGATAGAACTGAATGCATGTTGTGAAAGAACGTTAACGTTTCAGTCATTCAAATATAGGTGATGTGTGGTTTTTGTATTTTTGACGCAATAAAGCTTCACTTGTAATAACTGGTGCGAGGTTTAATTCTCTTGTCTTTACGACGCTAAGTAATCTGTATCACAAGCTGGTACGATGTTTATGGTGCCCACAAAGACTCATACTGTCTGTTTAGACTGTTGTTAGCGAAAAATTAATTATTTATTTCAAGATTTCATTGTTAAGACACAGTCCTAACTGTTTTTACTTTTCATGAAACATTATTACAGTTATATTGTCCAGTAAAATAAAAAGAAAGGGATAACTCACTTCAAACTTTTTTAGCTTTAATAAACTTTAAATAAATGCTTTGTACTGGTCTACTTCTGACATGAACGTAAATCAAAGTTAGAAAATAAACATTGCCAAAGAAAGCTTGGTAAAAATGATCCTTTCAACTGATGCATTTTATCTTATAACTAACACAAGCTTAAATTTATGTTGTCGTGCTTTTCGTGCTACGAAGTTAATCAATTAGAACATAATAATGAGTTAATGCTACAACTATAACAGAGTAAAGCACTCACATAGATAATACAATTACCTCCACAAGTTAGTGGTATGCACATGAGACTTCTATTTAATAATCACATATGTGACTCGAAGATAAGTGATTGGTCAGTAAATCTATGCAACATAATATAAATATATAGGAGGTGCGCAAAAGAGTAGTCCCCTTGAAAGTATTGCTAATTTGTTTCATCTTTTATTTCATAACAGAAAAAAATATGTAAAACTATGTTTTCGAACTCACTCGACAAGATCTGTACAAAATGATCACGAATCCTAATTCTAACACTGGTTTTCATAAATACCTCAACTTTTCATGAGTTTAGTTACATATTCTCGGAAAAAGTGTTTTGTACCTGCTGTAGTTTCTTAGACCTTCGTGTTCCAATTAGCCTATAAAATTATCAAAGAAGTTTATCTGCAATAATCGAACGTAAAAAATGAAACTCAAAATAACACATTATAATATTTAGTCGGCATTTCCTTGAATTTCAGTGCTAGTTCACAACGACGTGGCATACTATAAGTGAGTTTGTGCGGATATTCCTGAGTGATTGACTGCCATCCTTCTTTGAATATATCTAAAAGTTCATCTTCCGTGTTTAGCTTGCGATCTTTCTTTAACCAGTTGAACTCAACTAACAAATTTTCAATTAGATTGATATCAGGTGATTGACCTGGCCATTCTATAACATCAATTCTCTTATTACTAACATATCTTTGGACGACTCCACCATTGTAGCGAAACTTCTTTGATCATTTTGTTAGGCTAACTTGAATGAGAAGATCTCAGAAACTACACCAGGAACACAGCACTTTTTATGATAAAATGTAACTAAAATAATCAAACGTTCAGGTATATGAGAAATCTAGTGTTAAAATTAGGATTTAAGATCATATTTATACAGATCTCATCGAGTGTGTTTTAAAACATATAGTTTAACATATTTTTCTATTATCTAATACAAGATATAACAAATTAACAATATTTTCAAGGGAAACCACTTTTTGTCCCCCCACGTAAATTGTATGAATAAATAAATAGTTCTAGTACTATAAGTTACATGAATTGACTAGCTACTTATCAGAATTCTAAATATATCACTTTAATCTGTTTAAAGGTTACATGAAATACTCTAAGTTGTCTGAATAGTTCGACTGTTACGGATTTTCAGTATTTACCTCAGAATATACCACCATATAAAAAGATTACACAATATAACAAAATTTTTACTTTTTCTTGTTACTGGGCAGAAAGTGTTATTTCCCAATTGCTTGTGCCTAAAGTAAAAAGAGACCTGTTTTTCTCTTCAAACATTGTTTTTGTGACCTGAGTAATGAAATTTTTAAATTTATCCATTTTCCAGAATATTTCAGGTAGATTCAGTACTGAGTAGCTGATAGATAATTTTGTCGAACTTACAAGAAACCTCAAGAACCTTTTAGAATTTTCTAGACCTTTTCATAGTAATATTTATATCACTCACAACTCACCACTCATCGCTTCAGTTTAGTTTTAGCTGCCTAAGTGAACACCTAGACCTATCTGATTTTATCAAAGATAGCAACAAGAAACTGCAAGCGTTCTCCAGAAGCATTCTCCTATGTATGTGGTCAATTTATCAAGACAAGAGCGAAAAAGTACTCTGTGACAGCATCCGCTAAAATATGTAAAGTCTACAAGGCATATTTCGGCATGTCTTTCCGGGATCAAGACAAACCCTGGGCACGTCATTTTACCTGCGAGCACTGCAAAAAAAAAAAAAACTCTAGAAGGTAAGACGGACAATTTTTGCTTGCTTGAATAGCAAGATTTTATATTATACAAATTTTAGACCTTTAGATATTTAAAAATTTAAATATCTTTTAATTAATTTTTTTTAAACTTCCAATAGTATAGAAAAAAATATCACATATAAAATAATTTGCATGAACCTCTTACACATTAGTTGCGAATGAAATAAATTTATTCTTCATAATAACAATTTTATTTTGCTCTTTTGCATGATGGTACAGAAGGGAAAAAGAAAGCCACGAAGTTCGCTATTCCAAGAATTTGGCGTGAACCCACTGACCACTCAAGCAGTTGCTGCTTCTGCGTGGTGGACCCTTCCAAACGTCGAGCTAGCAAGAATACATCTGCTATCCGGACCTCCCACCAT
Source organism: Tachypleus tridentatus (assembly GCF_004210375.1). Classification (NCBI taxonomy): domain Eukaryota; kingdom Metazoa; phylum Arthropoda; class Merostomata; order Xiphosura; family Limulidae; genus Tachypleus; species Tachypleus tridentatus. Next base: position 124,366,415 of record NC_134825.1, read on the forward strand.
CCATCGTCCAAGTGCCACACTGCCCTGAGTTCAATGTACCCACTCCGCCAGAGAGAAAGCAGCCATCTTCAGAAGAGAGCAGCACATCAGAAGAAGAGGTAGACGTTGAAGATCCAGATTACAATTTCAGAAGTGTAGCTGGTGAGAGAAGCCCATACTACCACAACCAAAGAGACCTCAATAACTGGATCAGAGATATTGGTCTAACAAAGTCGAATGCCGAGCATTTTACAGCTAGGCTTAAGGGATTTGTTAGATTAAATTGTACAAGTCACAAGCCAGAGGAAGCATAACCGACATTTTTCAAGCTTCTTCACTCTTCAAGATGGGCTCCGCTTCTGCCACAATGTATCCGGTCTGTGCAAGGCAATTGGAATTGCCTGTAACCCGAACAAGTGGCGTATCTTCATTGATAGCTCATCTTGAAGCCTCAAAGCTGTGCTGCTTCATAACGGGAATAAGTACCCGTCTCTTCCCCTGGCTCATTCGGTGCACCTCAGTGAGAAATACAACAAAGTCAAGACTTTGCTGGAAGATTTGAAATATGATGAGTATGGCTGGTAGGTTATCGGAGTCTTCAGAATGGTGGCATTTCTTATGGGTCTTCAAGGAGGCTTTATCAAGTTTCCCTGTTATCTTTGTCCTTGGGACAGGAGGAACACCGCAGCGCACTACAACAGGAAGCACTGGCTACAACAGATTGAGTTCTCTGTGGGGAGGCACAATGTCAAGTGTGAGCCACTAGTGAACCTTCAGAAGTTGTTGTTTCCACCATTGCACATAAAATTGGGTATTATGAAACAATTTGTCACAGCTCTTGATAAGGGGTCTGGCAGCCTTCAAGTACCTTCGAGACTTCTTTCCTAAACTGTCTGAGACAAAGGTCAGAGCTGATGTTTTTGTTGGACTACAAATAAAGAAGATCCTGGAGTGCACAAAATTCCCCAAGAAGCTCAGTAGGAAGGGAAAAAAGCTTGGGCAGCTTTGTTCCAGTGGTTTGGGTTTTTTTGAGGCAATCACAAGGCCGAAAACTATATGGAACTGGTTAAGGCTCTGGTGAAGACCTACGGCAAAAGGGGTACAGGATGTCTCTGAAAGTCCATATTCTTAACGCTTATCTTGATAAATTCAAGGAGAACATGGAAACATACTCAGAGGAGCAAGGCGAGCGCTTCCGTCAAGATATACTGGACTTTGAGCGCCGCTACCAAGGAGCGTATAACGAAAATATGATGGGAGACTGACTATATTTGGGGGCTGATTCGTGAAAGTGATTTATATTATAGTCACAAATCAGTTGCTAATGATAAAGCTGCTATTTTAAAGAGTATGTAATATTTATTTATTAACGGACACAAAATATACTATTATTAAAAAAACTTTTCCTTAAGGTTTAAACGGGGATTTTAAAGATAAAACTGCATAGTCTTCAGAAAAAATTGCTAGTATTATATGTTTATTTCAAAATGTTATTTATAACATTTGTAAATATAATAAAAGTGATAAAGATAAAAATACAAAAATGAAATAATTTTGAGTACTTTTATAACAACGTAGATTCTCATTTGATAAATCTGTTAATATTTTGAAATTCATAAGGAAACAGTTATTTGAATTAAATGTTAAAAAACTGAAATATTTGTCAAAATATATATATCTCGAATTTAAATACATTGATATTAACGAGTTAAGTATAAATATTTACGAAAATTCTGCTAAAATGAGATAAATTCACGGAAACTAATAAAGAATATAAAGTATTCAATACTGTTTCTCTACTTCCCTTAATTCACCAACGTGTTGAATAAGAATTTTTTTCCATTAAATCATTACAAACTTACAGTTAGTTTTACGTACAATAAAGAACTAGGACTTCTCATTTCTAATTATAGAAAACAATATTCCGTATCATAAGTCTCACGCTGAGACAACAGTGAGTCTTCGCATTTACAACGCTTAAATCGGGGGATGGATTTCCCTCGCTGGACACCGCAGATAATTAGATGTCGCTTTACTGAAAACGTACACACACTCGAAAACTTACTCTCAAAGAAATGGATAATTTACCTTGTAAGTGTATCAATAACGGTTTTACATATTATTTTTATAAGCATACTGCTATAGCTAATTAGATGTTATTAAAGATGAGGACTTAAACGTAATTAAAAGAAATAGTTAATTAATTTAGATTTGTAAGACAAAACTTGAAATGCTTGAAAATGAAACAAATATTGTTGATTATAATATAAAAATTAGAAAAAAATCTAATTATCTACCGTGCTTTTTTATTGAATGGAAATTATTTTATTAGCTCTATACAAACGGTTATAAACACTAATTTCATCTAGATATAAAATAGATACTATTTTTGCTATTTAAAAAAATAAAATAAAAAAATCTAAGAACAATGTATCATTAGTCGTATTAACAAAGCAAGTCGTAGTCGTATGTAAAAAAATGCACAAATTTTAGTTAATGAGATTGATATAAGTAAATTATTTACCATAGTACATTAATTAAAAATATAGCGAACACTAATTTAAAAAGAAGCTATTAAAAATGTAATACAAATATAGATTTCACTCGTATTAATTTAGCATTTTTGTATGCAATTCCAAAATTGCATAAAACAGATGTTCAATTTAGGTTCATTACATACTATTTAAACATCTTTAACAAATCCGTATCTATTCTACTTAATAATATTCTTGGTGGTTTATTCAAAAATATACTGTTATTAAACGATTCTAATACACTTAACGATTTTAAAAAGCACCAGTTTTGATCATTGAAAATAATATTCCAATTCAGGAATGCTTAACTAGTTTGAATGATTTAAAAGCAGTTAATTTGATTACTACTTATGACTTTACTCGATTGTATATCCAAATAGATTTCAAAAATTTAATCACGGTTCTTAATTATTTAATTAATCAAGTTATAAATATTGAAGTAATTAATTCTACATTTAAATTAACTAAATATCAAAGTAAAAATATACCTTTATTTTTATATACATAACAGTTAAATTATTTGTTAATAAAAATTATTCAAACAAATAGTTAATATTCAAGTGGAAGCTAATGTTTCAACAGACATGGCTAACTTTATGTGTATTTCTTTGATACTTTACTGTTGGAGCAAGTAATAAACCCTAACTTATATAGTTACATCAATCCTTACTCTGCTGATCTATTTCGATTCAAATTAAACATATCCACAGTAACTTACAATAGAAAGAAATAATAATAAAAGTAATACAGTTTACTGTTTTTGACAAAAAAAAAAAGGTGATTTTAGTTTTCCAATAATTGGTTTGCCTGTCCTCAATAGTGTAGTTCCATTTATTCTATTAAAGCGAAATGTTATTTCGCAATTAAAAAGACATATTGACTCCTTAATGGATAATTTTTCAATTATTAACAAACAATATAAAAATAGTGTTAATAAATAGTGGCAAATTAAAAAAACTACTTTTATGATAAATATAATAATATATTTAAATAATATTTTTTGTTAATTTATTTCCGGGGAAATCACAAAGAGGTTGTCTTTTTCTTAAGGTCATTCCAAGTTTATATGTTTGTAATTACACACAATGAGCTGTTTGAGCTTTGCCCACCACAGATATCGAAATTCGGATTTTAGCGTTGTAAGTCAGCAAACGTATTGTTGTGCCACTGGAATGATTTCAAAATTCAACTTCATATAATTTAGATTGTCTCATCTAACCCAGTTTATACTTGAACAATTTATTTTTAAAGGAAAGAGGAGGGTGGGAGCTTAAACAATTATACGACTATTAAGTTAAGGGTTTTAGTTCTAGTTACCACTATTGAATATAATTTTGTGATGATTATTAAAAGGTTGGAGGTTGTGAGCCTTAAAACTAAAAATATAGGGTGGTTTACTCCCACTACAACGCTGTTCTTTGTCTAAAGATTGGCTGTAATCAGCGAAAGGTATAGGAGTTAACACGTTGTGGGCCCGAGTTCTCAATTCCTAATCTCCAATTGATTTCCCATGGCTGCTAACTAGTTTGACATCTGCGTTTAGATCATATCTGATAGATGGAATACCAACAACGCCTTTAGGAATTAGGATGACACACATTTTCTATTTTAATTTAATGGTGATAACAAGGACTGTTAATAGACGAATTTTCCCATTTCTTTTAACTCTCAATATGAATATTTTGAATATGTATATATATATATATATATATATATATATATATATATAGGAAAGTACACGTAGTAGATTTGCATAAAAATAAACCGAAAAGGACATTTTATTTCACATAAGTAATTTTGACTTTACACACTTGAAATACAATAAATTCCAATAATCTTTCTTTATGTATGTATAGTGTAGAAGAGTTGCACGTGTCTTATAAATATGGGTGCTAGGCCAATGACATGGTGGTTTACAAATGAAAAATATAAATGTTGACTTCAAATCTGTTTATTAATATACTTGGCCTTTGGTTGAAAGCTCATTCCTTATTATTCATGGTGTTCGTTTTGCGTAGCTCAATATTTTCTCTTAATTTCTGTTACTGATATATAATTAAATGTATTTTCGAGTATGTATAACTTAATGAGAGAGAGAGAGCAAAGAAAAGACATTTTAATGAAACAGAAAACAGTGTATACTACTTGAAAATTGAGTTAACTCAAGTTGCTTCAGGTTTATGTTATCAGTTGCTAACGATTACGTATAAAATTTGTGTTAATGAAGTGAAATATGGATGGATCTAACATCAACCGTACTTCGAGCTTATCTATTCACCAATTTATGTGAGGTTTTTCTAAATTTACATAACTGTTAAAGAGCTACTGGATCTTTTATTGTAAAACGACAGGTAATATACTTTTACACCTATTAAGAAAATAAATTTATGACGACATTATTTTAACTCATGATAAATATTTATTTCCCTGTCTTCTAATTTCAGATCATAGTCATGACCAACAAGCTAGTCTTTCAATGAAAACTAAAAAACGACGGTGGCAAATGAACGATGACGAAGCCCCATTGAAAAGATTGGCTCGGGAAATACCTAGATTTAACTGGCTTGAAGACAAAATAAAAAACAGTTCCCAAACATGTTCTTCTCAACTAGTAAAGGAAACAAAAACAGAAAAATCAGTAAAAACCATGGATAATAGCTCTGTACTCAAGAAAAAGGTTATCTCCAACAGCAAATTTGACGAAAACATATCTGGGGCAGCACAAAGTCGAAGTTTATATATGAAAACATATGATACAAAAAGCAACTTCAAGGATATCGAAAAATCTATGGAAACAGTTGAAAATGGGAGTGATCATAAAGAAAAAAACACAAGTGAACAATGGCAAACTTTTTATAAAGAAACTGATGTTCTTCCACAAACGGGTTGTGAAAAAAAAAGTAGCAATCTACCAGCCAATCAGCTACTGCCTTATGAACCTTCTGACCAATCAGTTCCATCTGATGATCAAAAGCAAGAAAAATCGATAATCTCTCCTCCTCCTTTATTATATCGTCACACTCCAAGTCCTGTGTTAAAGGTAGAGTTTAAAAAATTATAATACAGTTATGCAAGTTAAATGATACGTATTTCAGCGTAGAAGGTGCAGGTTCAATTTATATTTAGGTTATATCGTTGACAGTAACAATGAAGAAATTACATGAAATGTTCTAAAATAATAATTTAAAATGTCACACTTCTCTAGATTCAACAGGAGCTGACAATGAATCCAATGGAACCTACAAACTCCAAAACTCTTAATATGGATGAAGTCTTAACGAAGTATGTATAGTTATATTTACAGTTTATTTTTAGAGTTTATTTGTTTCTTTCTGATGTTTTAAATGCTTATTGCTGCTCCTTTTCTAATCTGTTGTCATATCAAAGTCAATAAAGGATTGTTAAGCTATTTGAAAAAACCTTTCTTGGCAGTTTACACATACTAAGGCAGTATAAATACAAATATGGTGACTTGCTACATTATGCTATGATTATTTTGTAACCCAAAATACTATTCCATTCTGGTTCTCGTCAGTCCATGATGAGACTCAAGAAGCAGTGGTACTGTTATTTAAGGTTAGATTGCAAACATTGAAATCAAATAGAATTAAGCACATTTCTTGTTATCAGTAAAGCAGTTTGCGATCGTCTATATTTAAATAAAGCTGGCAGTGTCAAATTTCCACAAGGATTGTATAGCTTATGAAAATATATTGAATGTGTTGCTAACCTACTCTCAACTTTCTACACAAAGCTATTGTCCACGAAAACTTGTCAGAAAATATAGCTTACCGTTAACAAGTTTATTGTGTTCAATAAAACACTAATGGTTAGCACAATTTGTTGTTTCTAATCTTTAATTATTTTGGATTACCAGCTCATATTTATGATACGGCCTTTTAAATTATTCCAGGATCTGTGATGCTGTTTGTGGTTACATTCAACGATTCATAGTGAAACGAGGATTAAAAGAACTAAATATTAATTTCACTTAATCTTACAAATGACATATTTTAGTTAAAAAAAAACTAAGTAACTTGAGTATGTTTACACGATAAGGCAGTAAGGTGTATGTTCAATGAGATCAAAGTTCTATCTCAGATGTGATTATATAACATAATCATCTTGATAACATCGGTATCCTTTTATCTTTTGTTGTTATAGTTTTTACGTTAGTAAGCTTTGAAATAATTATGGTATAATTATTAGTAATGGGTGCATTACAATTTGGAGCCAGTTGTGAACATGTTAGTCACTCTTAAAAGGTTTAAAGGCCCTGCATGGTCAGGTAGATAAAGCACTTAACTCGTAATCCACGGATCGCGGGTTTGAATCCCGTCACACCAAACATACCCTTTTAGCCGTTGGGGCGTTATAATGTGACGGTCAATCCCACTATTCGTTGGTAAAAGAGTAGCCAGGAATTTGGGGTGGGTGGTGATGACTAGCTACCTTCCCTCTAGTCCTTACACTCCTAAATTAGAGGCGGCTAGCGCAGATAGCCCTCGTGCAGCTTTGCGCGAAATTCGAAAGAAACCAAACTTAAAAAGTTTAAGACTTTAAAACTAACATCATATAGAAATTTTGTTGCTAAAAGCCACCTTCAATTTCTACTTTTGTTATACACACAAGATTTAAAGCTTGTATTTATATGATTTTGAAAGCCTGGAAATATTAGTGTCCTCTTATGATCACAAAATAGAAATAAAAATAACCATTTCTTTTATAAGGCCCCCTCTTGTCTCAGCGGTATGTCTGCGGACTTACAACACTAAAAACCGGGTTTCGATACCCGTGGTGGGTAGAGCACAGATAGCCCATTGTGTAGCTTTGTGCTTAATTCAAAACAACAACATCTTTTATAAGAACTTTATTTTTAATCATATACAGTGTTTATTACAAAAATATATATAATAAATTAATAATTCCCTAAATTTTATTGAATGTTTAGTTTATGTATGAAAAACAAAATTACTTAAAAAAATGGTTAACTGCGCCCTGCCTTTTAGGAAAATTATGTCTAAACCTGAATAACGTGCTCCATGATTACCGTTTTCACTTCTTTTCTATTCAAGTTATTTATAACAGATTTAAGCGAGAGCAAAATTTGAATTATTAATGTAAATTAAATCATTAATATAACAGAAAGTAAAAGCGTATAAGCACGTGTTTCAAAAAAAGTATTTTCATAGAAGTTCAGATTCACTGAACCATATTTCAGTAGTTCTTTTTTGGGGCTATCTATGTAAGGCTAGAGAAAAGGTAGGTAGCTATTCATCACCACCAACCGCCAATACTTTTACCGTACATTTATAATGCCCCTACGGCTGAAAGTGCGGGCATATTTGGTGTGATGGGGATTCGAATCAACGACCCTCAGAATATGAGTCGAGCGCCCTAATCACCTGGCCATGCTTGGCCGCATGTTTCAGTAAAAATTGGTTCCTGTAGGAATCCTATTTATGTGTTTATGTATCCGTTCACCAAAAGTAATGTTATAGTTAGATATACAAATATAGATATATATTTTTGCATTGATTTTTAATGAACGTATATCTAGAAGTCATTGTATTTATGTCTGAAATCTGTTCAGTTAAACTATTAAAAACTCTAACCACATCTTTGATTCTTTTTCAGCAAATGCTGAAATACATGAAAATAAAATTATTATCGGATAATGATTCGCATCATTAAATATAAAATACAAGTTTTGAAATATTTAATTATTTTAGTGACTAAAACATCTGGAACTTTATTAAGTACAATAGAGACTACTTTAGGGATAGTATATATTGAATTTGTAATAAGTTTAAACTTATTGGCGTTTAGTGTAATTTCAGAATTTCATATAAACATAGTAAACTGAAAGATGGGGAATCAGTTCTTTTATTTCATTTTTCTTTGATTAATTTTCAGGTTATTTGTCTCATTATTCATTTGCGTTTTTTATTACGGAAGAAATATCTAGAGCACGTTCGATGCTATGAAACCAAACATTTTCCTTTAAAAATTGTATCTTTATGTTTTATTGAGAAATGTCTTGACTTTAATTGTTTTATTTAAATAGTTATTTATGAAATTCGTAAAAAAAATACTATGATTAATTAATTTTATTTGATGTATACTTAGTTTTAACTGCTAAACAATTCCTCATCATTGTTATTGTGTTCATTTTACTGCCTATATATTATTGAATTGTTTACGGTATCAGACCTTTTTTACTCACTTGTACATGAATATAAGTGTATTATCTTCAAAATTCTGTTGATACATTCATGCATTTTGTGACTCGAAGCACTATTCAGTCACTTGGTTTCGGTTTCTTTTAAGTATTAGAAAACAATTTTTTTGAATTCCAAGACAAATTACTTAAGAATTTTTTGCAGTTTTTAGAAATCAAAATTCGTTATTCACATAGAAAGTATTTATTTTTTACTGTGTCTGTATATAAGAACAAATATCGATCGATCTCGACAAAGTTTGTTTGTTTTGGAATTTCGCACAAAGCTACTCGAGGGCTATCTGTGCTAGCCGTCCCTAATTTAGCAGTGTAAGACCAGAGGGAAGGCAGCTAGTCATCACCACCCACCGCCAACTCTTGGGCTACTCTTTTACCAACGAATAGTGGGATTGACCGTCACATTATAACGCCCCCACGGCTGGGAGGGTGAGCATGTTTGGCGCGACCGGGATGCGAACCCACGACCCTCAGATTACGAGTCGCACGCCTTAACACGCTTGGCCATGCCGGACCACGCTCGACAAAGTAGCTTCAAAGTAACACTTGTCTTTTCGTTTTGGATACAAATATCTTGTCTTTATTAGGATATATTAAACTTTATTTATAACCAAAGATTACTCTCATTGGAAAAATAATTTTAATAACAGTGGACTATGCGTTAATAAAAGAAATATTAACGATCAAATATCACCATAATATACTTAGTAACTCCTTCCTCATGGAAGAAATTGACCAGAATACTTCTTACTAGACTAAAGTTATAGAAATATATGCTTTTAGGGAAGATGGTTATGTTTCAAATAAATAGTAATTTTATTAAAATCATTTTCATTTTTTACTCTATTTGTGATACATATTATATAATTTAATATATGAATATAAATATATAAACTCCAACATTAAGTTCATAGACTCATAGAATTTGTGACTTGAATGAACTACATAAATTTCAGCTATCTGGTGTCGGCCTGAGTAAATTTTGAGAATAAAACAAAAAGTATTTACTGTCATAACAAAATTCACTTATCTATATTTTATCCCATGTATGTGAAAGCGTGCGACTCGTAATCAGAGGGTCGCGGGCTCGAATCCCGGTGGCACCAAACATGCTTGCCATTTCAGCCGTGGGGGCGTTATAATGTCATGGTCAATCCCACTATTCGTTGGTAAAAGAGTAGCCCAAGAGTTGGCGGTGGGTGGTGATGACTAGCTGCCTTCCCTCTAGTCTTACACTGCTAAATTAGGGACAGCTAGCGCAGATAGCCCTCGAGTAGCTTTGCGCGAAATTTAAAACAAATTTTCCCATTATGTTTGCATTTTTAACGACGCGTAATGGATAAAAGGCTTTGTTTAAATTATTACTCGCCTGTCCACTTAAGTATCTGTTCTATTTCTCATAATAAAGTTTGCAAGATTTTAAAAATAAGCATAGGATTGGCATAAGTAGCTTTACTATATATAGTAGCTTTTCCTTTCAAAACATATTGTTTTGTTTTTGCATTTTTATGTGGTTACAGTTTGAGAGTTTCTTTATGCATATTTTATGGTTTCATACCACAAATGTACAAAGACAGCGAATTTGCTTTCAAACTCTACTGGGAAATTGTATAGTAAAATTGTTTGTGCTTATTTCAGTGGTAATCATAGTATTCTAAAACGCACAGTTAAAAAAAAACGCTCAAAGTGAATTTATTTCAAAATAAGGAAATTTACATAGTACCTACTAATACTAACCTCCTTTCTAACTTCCTGAGATTCAACAGGCTACAATAATATTTTAAAATTTTGCTGAGTACCAAGAAGCAAGGCCACATTTTCTATAATGATTTTGTGCTTCACGTGAAAATATTGCACAGGATATCCTATCACTTTGCATAACAGTAATAGAATCACAAAAACACGTTGGCAAGAATAAAATTCCAACCAGTCCAATGCTATTCGACTGGTATTTTGCAACATTGTTACTTAAACAGTGAGTGCATTAAAGTGACCTAATATTGCTTTTGGCTTCACGTCTAGACCCACACTGTTGCAACTCTTATCTCAGTGTATATGCTACTTCTATTTATATTTTTCTATTGTTCAGAGCAGTATACTGGATTCTTTGACAATAATCTAGATCACAGTCTATGTTCATTCTAAAGGAAACAGTACGAGGCCAGCTTTTGAACTACAATGATGGAGTATATATGTAATTAGCTAGATATCTAATTGTTTACTTGTGTATTTCTCGCAGATTTAAACTTTTGAGTAAATATACGACAATTTCTGCTAATATATAGAAGAATAGTTTCAACATACATCGTTAAACTAAAAACATCATTTTATCCTCTTTATTCCTCCCCCCAGTTTCACAGTGGTATATCTGCGGACTTAAAACGCAAAAAGCCGGGTTTCGATATCCGTGGTGGGTAGAGCATAAATAGCCTATTGTGTCTTTTTATGCTTAAATCAAAACAACAACAACACTTTTTTTTTACGTTACTTCATTTGTTTTTGGTTCATCTCAAGGTAGAAGAAAAATTAGTTCTACTTATAAAAAAAAGCATTAATAGCGTTCTTATTCGTTGGTTTCTATAACTTAAACATAACTTCTTTATTTAATTTCTTTCCATATCAGGTACATTTACAGTTATATTTCCTCGTTTATTTTTTTTTTTTTTCCATTTCGAAGGAAAAGTTTTCACATGGTAAACTATCTATAAATATAATACTACAGATTCAGTCTATTTGTGACCAAACTTCTTAATTGTAACACCCTTTTCTATCTGTCTATGAAATGGGCATATTTGTATTTTTATTTATGTAGCATTAGAGATGTGTGTGTCTATATATATATGTATACGAACGTACATATATAAGCGAATCATGAATTATTCCCCAAAATGAAAGTTAAAAACAATTTATGAAGACAGAAGAACCACTAATTTTTCAACAGAAATAATTAATCAGTTATTAAAGATATAGTAAAAACATTATTGTAAGAAGAAATCACCGAACAAAACAAAATGTTTCTAAGTTGACTGTACACCTATTTATCAAAATCTTTATTTTCATAATATTTATCTCAATTTTGCTCACATAAAAACAGTTTTGCTTGCTGTATTATTACCTACTACATGTATTATCTCTTTCAAACATATGTAAGAGATAGTAACTACAATCACTTTGACGAAATGCAGTTTTTAAGTATAATTAGTAAGTTAGTAAGCATTATTAGTTGTCTTGTATTGCACGTATTTATTTTAAAGATATTTCTCATATTATGATAGCATTGATAACGAAAATAAAAGAGAAACAGAAGTTCTTGATGACGAGAAACCCACTTGAAATAAAAATGTATCTCAGAGCGACTGGTATGGGTATTAACATTTTTATTGACAAGCAGAGAACAACCTAAGTCGAAACATTGTTCTTTGTTTATCAATAAAAGTATTAATACCCATATCAACCATTCTAAAATACAGAAACAGAAATTGTTTGTTTATAAATTTCGCCCAAAGCTACACATGGGCTGTCTGCGCTAGTCGCCCTTAATTCATCAGAGAAAAACTAGAAGTAAAGCAGCTAGTCGTCACCACACACCGTCAACTCTTAGGCTACTCTTTTACTAACGAATAATGGGTTAATCGTCACATTAGAATACCCCCACGGTAGAAAGGGCGAGCATATTTAGTATGATGGGAATTCAAACCCATGATCCTAAGATTTTGAGTCCGGCGTACTAACCACCTAGCTGGCCATGCCGGACCAGAAATAGAAATAAAGAATTAATATGAATTTTGTGTCGTGACACAAGATCATATGTGTTTCCTGTACTTAATAATTTCTTCTCAGCATATGTCACACTTTGTTTTTAAAACAAAAATTATGACTTTTTTCTTGTTGTCGAATTTCTTTTATCTTGAGCCAGTTTATAAGACAGTGTATATTTTCTAAATTATACAAATTTCAGTCATTAAATTACCACTTCAATCTCTGTACCATGCTTGTGGAAATTTCTCATTTAATTCTATTTTTAATTGCTACACGGCTTAAACAACATATTAACCAAATATATATATAATTAAACTAAGTAAATATTAGTCAAAAATTAAATTCAAGTATCTTCCTGACTTAGGAAATTTATAACAAACTATTTTACTGTCTTGGCAAATTTATATTCAATTATTTTCCTGACTTAGGAATGCTAAGGATAATTTTCAAGCGATGATCTCAACACTAGATCAAGATCTTCAGCAAGAAACATCAATTGTACATAAAGGTAATGGTTTTTGTTTCTCATTTTAAACATAATTTTACAAGAGTCTAATATTTTTTCCACGACCTCCTTTGGAATCCATATTCTTAACCTGCTTTTTCTTTCTAATAATAGTCACCGATTTATTATCTTGATCTTGAAAGAAAGTTCCAACGAATAATATAAATGTTGTTCTTGTAATAAAGTAAAGCAAAGTGAAATGATAAACTTCTGACTCCTTAATGACTTTTAAGCTATTATTTCTGACACGTGAGGAAAACTGTATTTTTCGAAATTTGAAGGGCATGAACCCTAGATATTAAGAACGTGTTTGCTCTTCACCCTCAGCCTCCCTTTTTCAAAGAAATCAACAAATATACATCATAAATGCGTAAATTAGGATACTAATACATCATATTCTATCTACCCAGTACAAGTAACTACAATACGTTATAAACTGTCGCCCCGACATAGCCAGGTGGTTAAGGCACTCGACTCGTAATCCGAGAATCGCGGGTTCGAATCCCCGTCACACCAAAGATGTTCGCCCTTTCAGCCGTGTGGGCGTTATAATGTGACGATCAAATCCACTATTCGTTAATAAAAGAGTAGCCCAAGAGTTGGCGGTGAATGTTGATAACCAGTTGCCTTCCCTCTAGTCAGATTACGAGTCTTAACCCACCTTGCCATACTGGGCTGTGCAGTTAGAATATTACAAATGTTATATATAAACTTCCATATATGCATGTATACGAGTAAATATTTGTGTTTATATAACACAGCATTTTAGAACAATATGGTACCTCTTCGTCCATCTTGGCTGTTCCAGCCCCTAACTACATCCAGCTTTTTATTGAACCCATTTATATTTACTGCTTCTACAAAATCTGTAGGCAACCCATTCAAAAGTCCAGCAACCCTGCTAAAGAGAAAGTATCTTAGCTGAAGATGACTCCAACCCTATCAAAATTTATATTTGTGTCCCCTAGTCTTACTATTCTCACTGTTGAATATGAAAAAAATATGATGCATCAAAACTATCAGTTTCCTTTATAATCTTAAAACGTCAATCGGATGTGGCCAAACTCATCCTTTTATCAAGGGAAAACAATCTGAGAGATTTCATCCTCTCCTCGTATTATAACTTTTTCAACCAATGCACCATTCTAGTAATCCTTCTCTTAACCATTTCCAACAATTCAATGTCTTTTTTAAAGGTAAGAAGCCCAAGACTGAACACGTTATTCCTTCTACATTTGGTCAAACTAATGATCTGTACAGTGAAATTATAACCTCTTTACATTTATATTTAATATTTCTGCAGATACAACTTAAAATCCTATTTGTCCTTTCAATAGCAACAGCACACTGATTGTATGGCCTTAGGGCTCATCAATTATTACACTAAGGTCCCTTTCCTTCATAACACTTTTAAGGTTGTTCCTATCCAAATTATGATAACATACATGCAATATCTTGCATATTTTATAATTAAAACATATCTGCCGTTTATTTATCCAATTCACTGAATAATCTAAATCATTTTGTAAAACAATAGCATTCTCTTCAGAGCAAGCAACATCCAAAACCTTAATATCATCTGCATGTTTAAGTCATTTATTGACTATTTTTCATCCATGTAAATTGATATAAATCAGAAAGTAAAGGTCATAAGACTAAGCCATGAGGTTCCCCACATGTAACATTAATACAATTTGACTAAACTTCATTTGCAACAATAATCTGCTTTTTCCATGCAGTCAGTCATCTATCCAATTTACTAACTTATCATCCCTCATACCTGTAAAGATAATTTTTGTACAAGCTTTTTATGTGCCACCTTGTCAAATGCTTTTGGAAAATTCCGATATACCAAATCTACACCTTTACTCTCAACTACAAACCAGTAACCTTTTCAAAGAATACCACAATATTTATAAAGCAAGATATTCCCTAGGGAAACCATGTTGCTTATTCAATGAAATTCTAACTTTGTGAATTGACTTTCCAAAATATCTTTTAACGGACATTCAAAAACTTTTCCCACAACTAATGTAAGACTAATGGGTCTGTAAATATTGGAACAATTTTTATCACTTCCCTTGAAAAGAGTAGTTGCATTAGCTAACTTTCAATACTCTGGTACCTGCCCAATATTTAAGGACTGGCAAAAAAATAGTAGTGAGTGGCTCACACATCTTATCTTGAACTTTCTTCTAAACCCTTTGGCAAATTTTCTCTCACATACAAGCCTTATTGGTCTTTAAACTTCCTAATATTTTCTCAGCCAGCTCTAAATTAATTCAGTCACATTGTTTGATCTCATTTCCCATTTATCAACTGTTCAAGATGTAGAATACTGCTTAAACCTTTATTAGTAAAAACTGAAGAAAAAGTAAAATTTAACAACACAGTCATCTCCCAAATGTGATACTAGCTTTACTTTATCATCCCTCAAGGGTCTTACCCCTATTCTAATATTTTGTTTACCTTTAATATATTTAAAGAAATTCTTACTGTTTATTTTTACATTTTTAACCAACATTTTCTCAGATATCTTTTTGAACGTCTTAATTTTGGGGTTTGTTTCCCCTCAGTGGACACAGCAAACAGCTCGATGCAGCTTTATTATAAGAAAAACACATACACACCTAATTTCTTATTTCACCAACTTTCCTGGTCTTCTATATTCTTCCTTAATCTTACGTCATACCAATCAATTTAAATTTAAAAAAGTGTGCTATTTTCAAATTTCATCTGTTAAACTCTGTGAGCAAACCTGATTTTTTACTTGCAGCTACCATTTTTTTCTGTAAGGAGTATGTTTACCTTGCATATTCAAAATTTTATCTGTAAAACCTTTCCACATCTGATCAGTCTGAAAATAGCTTAGCTTCCCAATTCATAACAGATAATTCGTTACATTCCTTCAAAATTTGTAACCAAAATATCATTATTCCTTATTTCCATGTGCAGCAAAATATCGAACCTAATATAGTGGTGATCACTTGCACCCAGATGTCTCCAATTTCCACCTTTTTGATCACTTCTATGTTTCAAGTTAACAATAAATCTAAAATAGCACGGTTTCTAGTAGGTTCCTTGACTGAATGATGAAGAAAGCCATCTTGAACAGTTTTCAAAACCACTTCTCCCTCATGATTTTTCTGTACATTTCCCAATCTATATGCTTGAAATTACAGTTATCCATAATTATGACTTCATAAACAAGTTAAATCTTAATCTCACTGTAATGTTTCTCCCTAATGTAATTAGTATTATTTGGTGGTCTGTTGTAAATTTCCAGCTTTTTCCTTTTATATTCACCAATAGAAACTCAAAAGATTTCATATTCTAACTATTAACTTTTAAATCTTCAAATTCAACAGAATGTAACTCAAATTTTATAAAGTCATTCCTCCCCCTCTTTAATACCCAATTTCTGTTAAATAGCCTGTAATTCTGTACAGAAACTTCTGTCATCAAAATGATCTGTGTTTAACCATGTTTCATTTATAACCATTATGTAATAATTCTCCATTCCTACCAATGCTCTAAAGTCACCTATTTTATTTCTTATACTTCTAGCATTACAATAGTAACCATTAAGTGTATCCTTATAACTACTTTTATAATAATTTGCTATGTTACTCTTCTTTGCCTCTTATTCGTTTCACATTTAGTTTTTTCTGGCAAGTCCTACTTTAAAACTTCCCTTAAAACTAGGTTAATAGCATTAGCAAACAAGCCAGTCTCCACCCTACTTAACTGTAAACCACCCATTCTAAAAAGCTCCTTTCTTCTACTAAAAGGATCCCACAAGTCCAAACAGCCAATTTGTTCATCTTTACATACAGGCCTAAGCCTAACATTTAGTCCTAGTTACCTACTTTTAACTTCATTCCCATAGTTTATTCTTGGCACTATTCCTGATAAAATCAAGCTATGGCCTTTTACGTAAATCCCTTTATCAACCAATAATACCTATTAATTAGCTCTCACCAATCTTTTTCTACATCATTAGCCCGTACATACACCACATAAACTGCAACTCTGCTAACCCAGGTATAATATCTTCTGCTCTGTTAATTATATCCTTCACCTATGCTTCTGCATAGCATAATCTGATTCTTTTCTCCTTATTTACCTCACAAATTATTCTATCCCAATTCCTTGTTAAGGAGTCACCTATAATCTCCTGTGATGCCTTAACAAGGAATTGCGATAGAATACTTCTGCAACGTACAAACTCTACATAAAAATTGCACATCTTCATTACAAGCTTTCTTAAAAATTACATGTCACTCCCGAATTCCCAAATAAAACCCACTTATTGCACCAATTATTCCAAAAACCTATAAACGCTTAACTCCTGAACTAGTCTTAGCTATTGTATTTATACTTAATACCAAATACCAATAGCCTTTTGTTAGCATGGTTACTATTAAACCTAACGTTTAAAAATCAACTATATTATTTCTTATCATTACTTTGTATTTACACAAAAGTAATGAAGTATATCTTCAATTATATAGAACTTAAAAAAAAAGAATTTAATAAGGTAAATTTTAAAATGCCAAGAGAGAATAAACTACATTTTAGACTGTATTTATTTAATAAAACAACGTATTTATCCTGTTTTACGATTTACCAGTAAGTTGAATACATCTAAGCCTAAATCTAAGCCTAAGTATAAATAGTTAGAAGGAAGTTTCACAGTTGAAAATCACTTCCTAAGCTTTAGAACTGTTTCTTCCACACCAGTGATGTTCTATGTGTTTGGCCTAATTATTATAACTATTGCTCTTTAGCGCAGTTTCATTTGCAGAATTTTTTTTTTTGCATAATATGTTGAAGTTGATTTTGCTCACGTGCTTTTTTGAAGCCTATAATCCAAACACCAACGACGGCTTACAAAGGACAGTTTTGAAATACCTAACTGTGCATAAGTCTCTTAAAAATGTTCAAGAATTTTATAGCATGAATCCCTGTTTATTTATGCGTTTTGTGGAACAACGTACTCCATTTCTTCGACGAGTGTCTCGATGTTTTGTCTTTATCTAACTCTGTCTCATTGGTAGTAAGTCTATAAATATGGCTCAACACGCTGTATGTGATGATGCTTAAATGCTTTGTCTTGATGGAGCCATCCTTTATTGGTAACCAGCCTGTAGAAATGTGGCTAAACTTGCTTTATGATTGTATGATGATATTTAGGTGCTTTGTCTTGATGGAGTTGTGCCTTATTAATAACCGTTATGTAGAAATATATTTTTTATCGCTGCATGATGGTGTTTACATAGTATATCTTGATAGAGACACTTACATATAGCCATATTTTTCGTCCAACTTCATCAAATCCTTTGGTTTTTCCATACTAGAAACCTCTTTCATAGCTTCAAACAGTTGGTCTATCTTCGATACAACAGTAGAAGCTTGTGGATGCAAGCCTCTTGTGATGGTCGTGTATGAATTATCACATATATAGTTCCAAGATACGTTCTTGGATTGGTTTCAAATGATTGATGATTTTCAGTAACAAGCTGTTTCACTTTTTTCAGCGACCCGGCATGGTCTGGTGGTTAAGGCACTCGACTGAGGGTCGCGGGTTTGAATCCCCGTCACACCAAACATGCTCGCCCTTTCATAATATAACTGTTAATCCCACTATCATTGGTAAAAAAGTATCCAAAGAGTTGGCGGTGGGTAATGGTGACTAGCTACCTTCCCTACTCTACTTCCCTATTCTCTACTCATACACTGCAAAATTAGGGACGGCTAGCGCAGATAGCCCTCGTGTAGCTTTGCGCGAAATTCAAAAGAAAACAAACCAAATTTGTTTCAATGTGTAATTGGTGACCGGTCGTGAAGTAGTCTCTGTTACTCACGTCCCCCGCTGGTACGTCGATAAGTCTTCGGATTTACAACGTTAAAATCAGAGGTTCGGTTCCCCTCGATAGGCTCAGCAGATAGCCCGATGTGGCTTTGCTATATGAAAACACACACTGTTATTCTCTTTTGGAATTACGCCCTCTATTGTCTCACCGATACAATTCAAACAGTTATATCCTTCTGGGAAGCATTGAAATTTCGTGCCTTACTTGGATTTCTAATCACAGAATAGTTCAGCTTTTGGTCGAAAAGTCCTATGATATAAACTTACCAGAAGTGACAATTTTAAAGCATCGTCTCATTTGCAGATCACCACAGTTAACTGAAATGCAACATAACTCAGGGCTTTTTAACCTGTGAAGTCACAGGTCATAGATAAGTCTAAGGTAAGATGATAAGATATATAGAAATTGTCATCTTAGATTGGGAACAACAATTTGTGTGTGTGTGTGTGTGCACATTATAAAAATGTATAAAAATTATAAAAAAGTACATGAACACAAAATTCGATCACTTGGGTAGTAGCTGCAAGAGGTGTAACCTCGGGACATATAATTGCGGCGATAGAAGCCAGTAGGAATTGGGTATATCTTCTCTATCCATTTAACTTTAGGACCATAGAGAATAACTCTAGTACCGACTATTGAAGAACAATCATAATGACGGGTAACACTTCAGCGCTTACAAACTTACAACAATGACACAAACGACTTTCCAGTAACCATCCGAGGCTAGTTGTGAATGTTTTAATAATCTCACAATATTAATTAGAAAGATCTAAAAACCAAGTTATAATATGAATCTTATCTCTACGTGTTTTCTGAATAAAAAATGCACTTCCCTATCACTTCAATGACGATCTTAATACTTCAATAGTATAACCGAATTATGCCTCTCCTATAATTTGATATTAAGAAATATAACATCTCATCCACGTTGCTTAAAAATAACAAGATAAATTAGATCTGTAAATTAGAGAGTAGGAAGTTAGGATAAAATGTCAATGCTCAATTAGTTCGGTAATTTGCAGTAAATCTGCCAAGCTTTTCCTATCTACTTCATTTCATTAATATAAATTGGGCTAAATGGGACGGCCCTAGTTGCTTATTTAATCGTTTGAGGCCTTGTTTTTATCAACACTACGTGTTTCGTAATTATAATGTGATAAAGATATTGTATTACTGTATAAAGAAGGTTACCTTGACATGTTTATCGTGTTTGTTTCTTATGCTGGTATATATAAATTCATGTATTTTAATCTCATCAACGAAATAAGATATTTTGCTTATATTAGCATATTACAATGCTTATCAGAAACAGATGTTGCATATAATTAAAGACTGGACGCTTAAAAATATAATTTATTTAAATAACCAGAGTCATTTGAAATTCATTTGCACTTTTACATTTTGAAAGCTACTCCTTGTCTTGCATTGAAAACACAACGTTTAAATTGGAAAACTCAATAAAAACAAAAAGTATTGATTCTGTAAGCTTTATTAAGGAAGAGACTGAATTTTATTTTAGGTCAGCTGTCTCCGTTTTTAATCTAAAATTGTGAGTCATTCATAATCATAAAAAAATCGTTGCGTTGTTGTAGTAACTTTGAATAAGGGAAACTTCTCTAGGACATTTACTGATTGAAAACTTTGTATAAGATCATTGTTCGATCACAAAACACAATGAAACTCCCAATATTGTTTCAGTTTTGGTAGAAAGTATCACTAAAGTGAGGCTACATTTGCTTAATGTTATTCCATTTTTAACCTTGACTTGCTCTGTAAGAATGATTTACAACCTGTTCACGGTATCTAGGACACTCTGAGCACTTTTTACGAACAAGAATAAATGTACATAAACTTGTTTCTAGACTTTGGTTGGTTGAGACCTGATCAATCATATTCACGAATGTCAGTCACAGAATGATCTAAAACAATTAAATTGGTTTCAACGTAAAATATAGAATCTTATTTTTACTGTGCCTTCTCCTTAGACGCTCTCTTGTACTCTTTTCCTTGGAGTCTAACGTTTTTGGACCTTCTGTCTTTTCAATCTATTTAAATTTAGTGCCTTCTGGTATTTTGCAAACTCGTCTATATTGTCAATGGAAAAAAAAGTAAGCCGATTAGAACTGTTCCTTACTGGAACAGCGGTAAATCTACAGATTTTGCAGACTAGTCTATATTGGCGATAGAAAAGAAATGAGCCGATTAGAACTGTTCCCTACTAGAACAGCGGTAAAAATACGGATTTACGACGTTAAAATCATGGGTGCGATTTCGCTCGGTGGACACAGTAGATATCCCGATATCAATTTGATTACAACTAAAGTTATAATGTTAGAAAACTCTAGTGCTAAAATACACTTAAAAATTGTTTTGGTTTAAATAACGAAATTTCCATAATTCAGCTACATAGATTTCGAAAATAATATTCATGTTTTTCTATCATGTAAGGATTTTTTACGAATCGGGAAGGAAATACGCTTGCTTAGATCAAAGTATTATTTCGTTTACCACAGTTAACGTGCTTTTTTTATTGTTGTATTTGGGCTCTAGAACGATCGATAAGACTCTCACGCCGCGATTGGCTAACAGAAATTTATAGCCATTGATTGTCAAAATTTTAAGCATAACAAAATGTGACCAGATTTCAATGAAAATAATTCACGTATTTGAAAGTAAATATGAAATTTTTTGTGAAAAATCTGTTCGTGATGGTGAAAAATAAATATAATTTTCGGATTCAACTTACAGGAATTACTGTAGAATGTGTAAAAACCATCGCAGGCCTGTGATATCGTTCAAAGACATGTTTTGTGATTTGTCAGCTATTGTGATGATCAAAACAAAAGCAGCTACTAATACTCTGCACAACCAATTATTATATTATTACTTGTAGTTAAACACAAAGATACACAATGCGCTACCCGTGCTCTGCCCGCACATTATAATACCAACACGGGCTGAATTGGCAGACATGTTCGGTGACTGGATTCGAATTTGCAATTAGCAGATTATGAGTGGAGCGCTCCAGCCACCAGGCTTTGCAAGGCCCCTTACGTGATGTTATTTTCGTCATAAGTAATTATTTTCAATTAGTAAATATTTATTAACTTTGATAAAAATGTAACTTTGCCTCAGCAATTGTAAGTTTAGTAAATGCATTTTAAGTGGAAGATTAGACTAATATTATCATATGATGTGCTTTTCTTCATAATTTCTGATTAAAAATAGTAAATGAGACTTGTAAAAAACTTGCGACACTATTGAAAAGTTCCTATACAAAATATTTCTTCATTAAATAAGCATTATCGTAAGCTGAAGATATTTCGAATTTTTATTTTTTCATCCTCGAAAATAAAATAGTTGTTACTTTTTTAAGTACGTTTTATCGCTTAAGAAAATAAGATATATATTTAATGACAATTTTAAACTAATAAGTTTAATAAATTATTCTTGTTACAACCTTACTCATTTGTAACGTAACCAACGTAGGTTGTTAGTTCTTGTGACAACCTTAGTGGGTTGGTAGTTCTTGTGACAACCTTAATCTTTTGTTGACGTAGCTAATGTGAGTTATTAGCTGAGCTAAGTATCTTATAATCATTATAATTGTTTAATTATTTATCTGTTATTATTCGATACAATTAATGTGCACAACTATATACATTGTTTTATTGGTTATTTACGCACATTGCGCTTTTTGAAATGGCAAGTTTTTAAAGCGCATGAACGTAGTAGATATGTTCAGAAATGCTATAAGACACAATGAGGTAAATTACCAGACTACTTTAATAAATATGTGGTAATTGCGAGTAGAATTTTTTTGCATTCAGTCCATCGATCTTGGCAGTGAGTAGATTTAACAACTGCAAAAAAAAAAAAAGAATAAAGCTAATGGGTTCTTTTACGATTTTACAGATTTAGGGAGCAGTTCCTCCAAGTTTCGATCCATCCGACCTAAGATAGATCCCATTTTTATTTCAAGAAAACCGTTTTTCTCGTTTACAAAACCTACAGAAGCAGAGTATTACATTCCCAAATTAGCAACAGAAGAATTCAATGGCTTCGAGAGTTTAAGAAAGAGAGGTTCAATAAACACTATGTGCTCAGTGCAAGACTCAGTTTCAAAACAAGGAGAAAAGGTCGATTCTCAGTTTGGATCAAAAGACAGCAGTTTAACAGAAGATGATGTTTATGAAAGAGAAAGCCATAAATTGGGTTCTTTACGGCTCTATGAACATGATTCAAATACTAGTTACATAAATTGTTCAAGTGTTAAGAGTATTACATCATTTCCAAGTTCAAATAAAATTGAAGCCCCTACTGCTGACGATTTGACTGATTACAGTAAAGAAACAATGGAAAACGATACTAAGTTAAATCACACAGTTTCCAAAGATATAGTCTTGTCTTCAGAACGACTCGTGAAGACGACAGATCTTGATGGCCACTTACCTCGAGATAATTCTAAAGGACATCTTCACGAATATATTTGCCCTTCAGTTACATACGATGTAGTAGCTCAGGGAAGTACTAAAGGCTCTGTTGTTTTACAGCAAAATGAGCACACTGCTAGTCATACTCTTGCTAACTCAAATAAATTCAAAACACCAGTTACTAGTCACGATGATATTTCATTTAAACAAATTACCTTCTCTGAATCTAAACAGAAAACAGGTCAACACTCCAGTAGATTCCAAGTTACCAAATCTAGTCCCTTAAATCAAACTCTCGAATCAAAATCTAGTCCCCAAAACGACCAGTCTTGGAAAGAGCTTAGTAGCCCAGTCCAAAGTCAAGGAAATAATTTGACATATCAACATACTTCTAAGCATTATCACTCAGAAGCAATGTCAGGATCAGACTCTCGGAATAATAGTGATTTTTCCCAGTCAAATGAAGATTCGAGTGCTTGCAATGAACATCAACAGAAACAGTTTAACCAACAATGGAATGTTCATGATGGGAAGTCTAAAGGTATTATTTGGAAGGATTCAGATGTCCTTTCTGAACATATGAATAAACAGGAAGATTCTGCTGTACAGTTATTGCGTCGAACTAGTAATATTACAAGCTTATCTCCAAAAGTACCAAACATGTCTGCCCATTCTATTGAATTGAAATTACAAGCAATCCAAACATTTGATGAAAATAGTAAAGGTTTACCCATAAATTCTTTTACTAGTGTCGAAGAAATACAACACGTAATCAGTGACGATCAGTTTTCTAGAAATAATTCAATAAATACACCAGAAAAATTGGCTAATCAACACCGTAATCCTTTAGTGGATAACATTTGTCATTTACGCAAAGAAATCTCTGGACATAAAGAAAATAATTTTTACAAGTCAAAAGCGTGTCGTTTGGAAAAGGATTCGCTTAATTCTTCAAATTCTGCAGGTTATTTATCACTGAAGAGAAAGCGACTTTTAAATTATGCTATGGACAGAGAAAGAGAAATAGCAGAAAACCAAGAAGATGAAACAAAATTTGGTATGGAGAAAACTGAAAATAGCATTGATGATACAACAAAACCTTCTCTTAAACCTCAGTTGCACAATGAAAAAATAGAAAACGCAATTGAGGACAACGAAATCCAGGTAATTTTTGAAATTGATAAAACCGAAATCACTCATCAAAACAACAATGACCATTTTTTAAAATTGGCATCTTCAGATACAAAACTTGCTCCATGTGAAATCGTGGAAAATTGGTCAGACAAAAACGAAAATTTGCAAGATAAGCCAGTTAGTTGCGTTGAAAATTCACAGAATCAAAGCATTACCAGATTAGTAGGAAGCAGTGATGAACCAAAGAAAATTCTGGTAATTGAGTCTCTTGCTCAGAAACATAGAAATAAAAAACAAAGTGTCAATAGAAAATCACAAACTGAGTCTGGTTTGGCAGAATCTCCAAATATTCCAATAAACATTAATGATTCACCCAAAAGATCTACTTCGCCTAGCTTTTTCATTGAAACATATGAAACGAGTTTTGACAAGAGGCAAAATGAATGTTCATTTGTTACAAAAGAACGACACTGTTTTCGTTCTCTGAAAGAAGAAATGCAAACTCGAAAAAAAGAACTTATTATTTTAGATAATCTTGCTAAACAACGGGAAAATGAATACAAAGAATTGCTTCGCACACGTAAAGAGAAATACAAGTTGCTTCTTATGTTAGAACAGTGTTTCCCTAAACTGCATGATTCACCACCAAAATTAGAGCATAGAAACAATAAGCCTATTAAAAACGAGACCTTAAGTATAGATAAGTGTACAAAGGAGACTAGCCATACACTTGATAAAGCATTGGATCTTCACCCTGAAAAAGCTCAAGAGAAACCAAAAAACCCAGTTTTTAATATAGAAAGTCATTCCATGGAGACAAAATCTGCTATTTTTAATAAAGGTGGATTTACGAATCATCACACCTCAGACACTGACACCCTTAGTAATTTAATAACTGCAAATGCCACGATAAGCAGTAGGGAATCAGATTCTGACAAAAGGGTTGTCGATGCTTCAAACCTCTCTTGGTCTATTCGGGATTTAAAAACAAAGGGTGTTTACAGTCATATGTTATCTTCGACCGAAATCAACCCTTTGAACTCTAAACCAGTACCACTCGTTCAACCACATGCTTCTACTACGTCGCCTCAGATGGTTCCTCCTGTTTCTATAGGAAATGACTTAAATTCAGTGTTAAACAGCTGCTTGAACACCAGTAAATGGACAAAGCATGAACAGACATCTAATAGAGAAGAAGGAAAAAACCCAATAGAAAAAAAGATAACTTTTCCAAGCGCGACTGCTGTGGTTCCAGTGACGGACAGTTCATTTAATCTGAGTGAAATGTCAAGTGTAAAACAACCATCTATATCTAACTTAGATCACCATGCATTTTACAGGAATCACATGACTTCACTTTCTAATTTCTATTCAACTCATCCGAGTTTCCAGAGCAACTTCATTGGAGAGCAAAAAAATACAAACTGCGAAGTGTGTGAGAGGATAACCGGTTGTTCTGCAAATAAACACAATCCAGATGTGTGCTTTTCAAGGTATTATGTACAACATCAAAACAGCATTAAACGACACGAACATAAAAATGAAAATAGAAACCAGAATCTAACTGTCCGTCCAAACATGTTTCCACACCATACTGCAATTAACCCTCTGTTAATTGCTCCACTTGGTGAACCAAATAAAGTTGTGCATTCTTTTAGACAAGAGAGTACAGAAAAATTAAGAACGTCTCCTGAGAATCTTCATAGATCATATAATCAAAATTTCATTACATCAAATCAGAACATTGGATCACGAATGCCAGTGACACAGCGATCCGAAGTAACCATGAATAACTGCAGAAGTCCAGATGTGTCATCGCTAACGAGATTAATGCCAATGATGAGTTCCAATCGCTCCAGAATGAATGTCCGTCCACTAATTCAACAGTTTCCTCATCACACTGTACAACAATATAGAGACGTTTCAAACATAATAAACCCACAAGCGTTGTCAAGTGAAAATCCACTTCAAAGCGCGTGGCCGCAACAGCAGATGATGGTTAATTATCCACTTTCCCAGTCACTGGAATACCTATCCAAAGATACTAAGGTAAAATAGAATGTTCAGTTTTTTCTCAAAGTCATAAATACATTATGAAGCATGTTGCGAAGGTTCAAGTAAAAAGACACGATTGCATCGTTTCTGGAACTTATATTTTCTCTAAGTGTAAATCAATAGAACAGTTTTGTTTTCATGACATGGTTCTTAATTTGAATGAGTACATAATGCACACACACAAACACACATACTCAAACATATATATATGTGGGTTTTCTTTCTTCAGGGCGTGTGTTTCCCCTAAACTCAATATTCTTCTCCTACAGATTATTTTGAGTATGTTATTTCTAGATGATAACTTTGAGTATGAAAAAGTTAGGTAATCTTAAAATATGTACCATTTTAGACATAGCAGCAAAACGTTCTTTGGTAATAAAATATTTACTATCATTACAGATATACTGCGCCTTCGGCACTCGAATGCATCGCGATACATCAGTCACAAAAAGTACTTTCCGCCCACAAAACATTACGAAATAAAATCATTGTATATAGAAAAGTGGGTTTGATTAAGACTTCAAATATTATTTTAAAAGAAAAAGTTTTTCCCTAACAATAGCAATTTCACCTCTCAGTACAAATTTGAAAATCAAATCGAAGAGATAGTCAAATGAACACTTTTAAACAAAGGAAAGCCTAATAATATATATTACACAGAATTATGAATATTGAGTTGGACTAAATTCTGCATATTTGGCATTAATTTTGATAATAACTGAAGAAATTCTGAGCAGAGGGCAGAACTAAAAGGTGGAAGGAATAAACTTTGTAATAATAGTTTTTGTAATAAAATGTCCATGAAGTTAAACCACAAAACATCGAATAAATTTCGAGTTTAATTTGTTTTGTTATTTTTGTATTTAATGTCACTGCAAATGTGTCGATTGATTGTGTATTTATTTTTAAAACAATTTCGAACGACTAATTATCAAACACGTCCTACAACTGATATGCTAACAAAATTTAACAAAATTAGAATTTTATTTCTTTTATCAGAGAAAGATAAATAAAGGTATATTTTCTTCATAATCCCGTGTCTATTGCCCTAGGTAATGGAAAAACATCATAGCATCTTTAATTCAAATCATCAAAGCCAATCGTCAAATCCTCATTGTGGGTTCTGTGGTAAAAAGGCCATATTTATGTGTTCTGGCTGTAAACAAAACTGGTACTGTGGAGAGCCCTGCCAGGTATGTGAATTCAGAAATTACCATCGGTTACCTTACAGTGTTACATTATAATCTTTCTCTGTATACAGAGAACTTAATTATTCTACATGTGGAAAATAGTAAATCACACCAAACATTAGATTTATCAAAATGTATATAAAAAGGGATACTTTATTTCCGAGCAAAACAACATTGGGCTATGTGTTGTTTCTATTGCAGAAAACTGAACCCCTGATTTTCGGGTTCTAAGTGTACAAATGTACCGCTGTCTCATGGGTTACGTAAAAGGAGAATAAAAATCTCATTTGAACGAAGAAAAATCAGCAAACGTTTATACAAATTTCAACTTTTTATATAACGATATTACAGATATAATTACAAGTGAAGTGTGTATTTATGTATTTACCATATCAATTGCATTGCAGATTTCCAATTTCCATTTACCCTTTTTAACGATCTGTCATTTTGCATGAGAAAAACAGCATTTATGACTCAATCCATCTTATTAATTCAGGGACACTAGTTTCAGTTTCAAATGCAATCCATGGTTATTTTATAGCATTTAGTTAACACTATGAACGTGTTTTTGTTGTTGTTGTTGTTTTTATTTACTTCTCACTCGACTTGCGAAATTCTGAATTGAGCTGAAGGTTTCATTAGTTACATACCCAACACATGCAATGTAGCCAATAAAGTGTTTGATCTACAATATTAGCGTTATACTGCGAGGTTTCATCATAGCACTAATAAATATGTGTTGTCTACTACTTTATATGTATTTTCATCATGAATTGGCATTACATTTGAAATGTTCTTGTATGAGAATTTATTTGACCTCATCATTTCAACTTGTTTAAAGTAACAAACAAAAAATTATCGTGAGAAAACATATGCACAATCCGTCATTTTAAAAAGGTACATAAAAAAAGCAAAGAAAACTTGTAAGAATGTAGTAACCAATATACACCTATCATATCCAGTGTCAACCAGGCGTTTCGCCCAACATCAGAGCTCACGACTGATTATTAGTCGCGTAAGATAAAATTTGTTGTAATGGTTAGTAGCTTATACGATCACCTAAATATAAATATTATTTAGCAACTAATAACCACTAACTGGTAATTACGTTTCGGCCATTAATTTATTTTCCATGTCGAGAATACCCAGTATATTCATTTACACTGAGGTAGAAGCATGTATAATTTTTCTCAAGTGTTATTCAGTAACCTGAGTATAGTTTAGTATACACTTAGAGCCATTTGTATTTTAAATGTTGACTTAAAAGAAATGCAAGTTACTCACTGTTATTTGGTATATATTTATGGAAAGGTACAATCTGCCGTACTGTGCGAAACCGTAAGGACAAGATAATATTTTGTAAATCTTTCCATTTTATGGGGCTAATTATCCCATGCCATCAGTGAATGTAAATTTTAGCATTATAGTAATGTTTCACTGATCCATGTTGATACAGGATGAGCCAAGCTGAGAATGCTAATCATTGTACCAAAGGAATGTCATAAAGGATGGGTTTGAATGAACATACTGATCAAATTTAGGGCTTGAAATAACTGTCATGGTACTCTATGCAGTGTCTTAACTATATAGAAACAATCGAGCAAGGAGCTAGCATGTGGTACCGGTATATGCTCGAAGTCAATTTCACAGCACTCAGAAAGTTTTGTTGTCATGCCACGACTACAATAAAACGTAGATATTTGTCAGTAGAGCAGAGTGTTCGCATAAAAGTTTTACATGGTGCTACACACTACAAATGCTCTCCAAACACTGTCAAGTACACCCAAGGTCCTGAGAGCAAGATAGGCAAATTTGAAAATAGTAAAGGAAGAGGCAGAACACCTAATCTCAATGATACTGATGTTAAGTACCTGTGTTTATGTAGTCTTCAGGACAGAAGGAAGACTGCCATTGATCTCAAGCATGAGAGAAACGACAGTTTACTAAATGACAGAAAAGTGTCCAGATCTACAGTATCAAGAAGACTCAATTAGAATGGAATATTTAGTTGTGTAGCAATTTAAAAAAATATCGATATACAAATATCATCAAGTGACTGAAATTTACTAGAAAATACAAAACTGGACTGTTGGTGATTGGAAAAGGGTGTTGTGGACAGAGGAGTCCATGTTTGAAATATGTAGTTCAAAATATAGGTTGTACTTCCGGTAGAAGAAAGGTGAAAGATACTTTCCTCTATGCATAGCGCCTACCATGAAGTGGGGGTGTTCTTCTGCTGAGGCGACAAAATATATTTGCAAAATAGATGGAATAATGGTATACTCAGTGATTTGAGTATTATTGGTAATTCTATTACCAAGAATATAATAGCTCAAAACACTCATCTACTCTATGTAGAAATTACTTAGCTAAGAAAGAAACTGCTGGAGTTATTCAAATTGAGAAAATCTGGATTTATTATATCAAAAACTTGACAAATGAAACGTTACTTCCAAATATACTTCCATAGGACATTATGATTAAATACGATGTAACAATGCATAAAAGACTGTTTTCAGTTATTAAAGAAAAAGGGAACACAAAATATTAACTGTTTGCTGAACTTCTGCTGTGTTCGTGTTGCACTTAATATGAAGATCAGTAGAATGTTGGTGTTTTACCTCTGATTTATCTTTCAGTGTTCTTGGAAAGTAGCGGGAAATATCATTTTTGACTTTGCACAGTACTGTATTTGTTTGATTTTTTATTTGACACTTAGATCAATAAAAAAAAAAAATACGCCTGGATTCATCTGAGTCTTGTAAAAACATTAACGTTCTTTTCTGTTCAACATTTTAAAATAATTTTTGTTTGTTGAATTTTGCAAAAACTACACAGATTTATATGCGCTAACAGCCAAAAATTTTTAAATAAGAGGTAGCTTTTTCACGTTAACTATTGCCGTCTTTTGGGCTAGCTACTTCTGTCCGACAAAACGATTTGACTCTCACTCTTCTAACGTACCACTATGCCGGAAATCTAGAGCATGGTTTCTTCTTCTTTTTTAATTTGGGGTTGGGAGAGAGGGGATAACGGAGGCTCGAACCAGGGACCCTTATCCTTCATAGTTAGATACTCTAAACACTGAACCACCATCGATCCACAAGGGAAAGTGAAATATACGTAATTATTTTGCACTGTTATGACAAACGGCTCAACCGCAAAACAGTACAAAACATATACAGTGTAGTCTGGGAAGATTCGTTTGTTTATTTGTTTGTTTTGCATTTCGCGCAAAGCTACACGAGGGCTATCAGCGCTAGCCGTCCCTAATTTAGCAGCGTAAGACTAGAGAGAAGGCAACTAGTCATCACCACCCACCGCCAACTCTTGGGCTACTCTTTTACCAACGAATAGTGGGATTGACCGTTCACACTTAACGCCCCCACGGCTGAAAGGGCGATCATGCTTGGTGTGACGGGAATTTGAACCCGTGATCCTCAGATTGCAAGTCGAGTGCCTTAACCAATTTGCCATGCTGGGCCAGTCTGAGAAGAAAGTAACAGCTGGCACATCGTCATGTGTTGTAGAAACGATCATCAATTGAGATGCTCGCCCTACTTTTTTTTTTTACTAAACCACAGTATTCGATTTTTCTGCTTTAGCTAAGTATACATTTTTGTTGTTTGTGTGTGTGTTTGTTTTTATATACCTCACTTAATAATATTTTCATGTCGGGATTTTCTTCTTTTTCAGGTGAAACATTGGCCTACTCACTCAAGGTTCTGCAGGAATTTAAATCATTGCGTTTGACTATGAAGTTTTTTAACATTTGTAGGTGCCTTTCCTTCTGTTTTGTTATGTTAAACTACAGGCATTGTGTGTTATTCTTGCTGTGAAGCTTGAGTGTTTGGGTTAAAGACTCGTGAATCTAGAATTCTTCTGCGTACACGAAAAGATGGTGTATGTGAACTGTTCAAACACTTAACAAAGTTATTTAGGACCAGAACTGAGGACTTTCCAAAACAGGAATAAGACCAAAACTGATGTGATTTGTTTTGTTTGTTTTTGTTTTGCTCACCAAAATTATTGGAAATTCCAGTGTAGCTGTTACCAAGGGAAGAATTAACGATAATTTAATATCCCTTTTTGTGTGTGAATATTTTATTCAGAATTAATGACTATAACAGTGTAAAAATCGTTCTGCCATCTCTACCGCTTGATTTATTTTAAATGTGTTCGTTTAGTTTTGTGTTGTTTAAATACAAGGAAACATGAAAACAAAAAGAAGTTATGTGATATCACCAGAAACCTTTAAGTTTTAAAGAATTCGTATATATATATTCTTGTTTTTTGTTTGTAGTAAGTATAATCTGAGGCCATAATCAACAGGTCTGCAGTTTTGTGTTTTATTTTGCTTTCTCAAAAAATAATATAAACAATATTTTGTTTGTAATTTGTGATTTTTTTCATCTAGTCATAGACAACTCGTTTGTCTAGTTGTTTTTTTTAAACCGGATACTGAAATTAAAAATATAAGAAACGGCAATGTGTTATCTATAATTATTATATTATATTTCTTTTACATCCAATTTCAGTACAGTTACTTTAAATAATATTAGCTTGGACTCAATATTGTCAGAATCTTCATTTTTAGAAAGTTCTATATCCGCTGATTTAAAACTTTCCTTTGGAACTGTGAAAATCGTCGGGTGAAGGCGTACCAAAATGTTCTAAACTTTATATTTTTCTATGACAGTAATAGCTGAAGCAAATGGTATTTCAATGGTGATGTTATTAGCAATAATAAATCTCGGACCGTCATAACGTTGAAAGAATATTTGTATAAAACGGAATATCATATATATATATATATATATCAAATGCCAAATGTCAAAGTAAAAAATGCTATAAAATATATGATGATAAACTGATAAAATTATTCTAAAAATTCAAACTTTTATATAAGTTTGATACAGAGACTTCGACAGACACTAGTTTGATAATTTAACGTGCTCT
Source organism: Tachypleus tridentatus (assembly GCF_004210375.1). Taxonomy (NCBI): domain Eukaryota; kingdom Metazoa; phylum Arthropoda; class Merostomata; order Xiphosura; family Limulidae; genus Tachypleus; species Tachypleus tridentatus. Next base: position 124,399,080 of record NC_134825.1, read on the forward strand.
CCTAAATCGAGTGGTGTCTTACAGCTTATGACAGGCTCATTCTGGCACTTAATTTATGTGGTGAAATTTGATCCCATATTTCTTGTAGGAGGTACGAGTTGAGAAAACAGTTTATCTTAAAATCACCCTCAGAAATGTTGATGGTTCGATATGCTATTAATTACACAGCTTTCAAGTTCATGCTTTCTCTAAACCTTATCATAAACATAATTTTTGTGTACGTGAAAACTTTTGTTTTCTCAATGATAAAGGTATAAAAAGAAACGTTTTGATTTAATTTGCTGCCGCTCGGAAGTATTATACAGAAAGACATTAATACAAGGCTCAGAAGTATTATACAGAAAGACATTAGTACAAGGCTCGGAAGTATCATACAGAAAGACATTAGTACAAGGCTCGGAAGTATAATACAGAAAGACATTAGTACAAGGCCAAACTTTTCATTTTTTGATGCCACTATTCCTGGAATGAACTGTCTACTTTCTACTGTGATATGTATAAGTCATCTAGCAGCATATTAAAACAGATTAAGTGAAGGAATGGCTTGGACAAAAATATTTGTATATAAGTAAATCCAAAAGATATTCAGAGAATCGTAATAGTTGTGGTGTTCTATTGGATGTTACAGTAAAACATAAATGAAATCATAAATGTTGCGTTTGTTTTCAGGCCTGGCATGGCCAAGGGCGTAAGGCGTGCGACTCGTGCTCTGAGGGTCGCGGGTTCGCATCCGAGCCGTGGGGGCGTTATAATGTGACGGTCAATCCCACTATTCGTTGGTAAAAAGAGTAGCCCAAGAGTTGGCGGTGGGTGGTGATGACTAGCTGCCTTCCCTCTAGTCTTACACTGCTAAATTAGGGACGGCTAACACATATGTTTTCGCTTAGTCTATTTTAATAGAAAAATTCGTTTTTGTAAAGTTTACAGAAAGTCAATTGTTAGAAGTCTATTGTAGAAAGTCAGTGTCACTATATTTAGTTGGATCAAATATATTGTTCATGTATAGTTTAACAACTTATGGATAAAACCAGATGTAAGAATAAACAAACATAGTCATATATGTCATAATAAATACAATGAAGATGTAATGCTTATTTTCCGTTTTGACATAGTGTATTATTTTTATATATAAATTAAACAAAGGTTAACCTAAAGTTTGGATGCTTTACGTTAACATGATAAACAGTCCTTTTTTTTTTTTACCAATACATTGTGTATTACAGTTAGTTAATGTTATGTATACGATAAATATATATCTAGAGTTTAGACTTTCAATGTTTAACGTCGATACCAAAAACAACCTTTGTGTAGATTGTAAGTTAAACTAAAATATGTGTAATTGCATAAGTAAATAATGGATTATGCTATACCGATAGTAAAACTGTAACACCTAAAATATTAATTATTACGCAATCAAACGTTTCGTATGCCATTACAGATTGAATAAATAGTTGTTTGCGTAGACTGTAAGTTAAATTCATATTCTGGTATTTATATGTATAAGCCATGAAGAAAACTATACATAATATAACAGACATGAAAAACTTGTCCAAAGTTCCTAGAATATGTTATGAACTTTAATAAATTAACTTTACAAAAGCCATTAGCAAATTAAGGTATCAACCTAACTTCATTTAGTTGGAACAAAAATATTCATATAGTGTATAAATTGTGGGTAAAAGCAGATGTAAAACTGAAAATGGGGCTAAACAGGTTGTAAACAATTTAATGCAAGCATACTGCGCTACTTTCAGTTCATATAATTCAAGCAATATTAGCTATATAGATTGAGGTTTTACGTATAAAGCAACGAAAACAGTCGGTTACAGATCTACGTATATTGTAACTTGAATTAAAGTATGAATCTGCATACAATGCGTTGAGTTAATATCTAGAGTTTTATTAAATTAGGCTAATAAGAAAAATGTGACATTTTTTTGTAATATATTTATAGGAGAATCGTCCATTATCAGAATGTATTTATAAGAGAATCTAGTGCATACGTAAACAGCGAAGTATTCTATATCACGAATTTAAATACATTGTTATTATTTTTCTTGAAGCTAACTGAAATGATAAAGCAGAAATTAATATCGTGTTAAAAGTAAAAAGATATTGTATCGTTTGACATTAACGCATCGTCATACCATATGGTAATTTTCTCACGAACCGCATTACAAATATCTGCCTCTGCCTCTTGAATGATTTCAGTGCACTAACTTGGGACTATCCTCCTCTAGTGACACACTTTAGAACTATCATCCCTCGTGAGAACTTTTGGAATTATCCATCGCAAATCTATCCACCGTCTGCGAACTTTATGGAACCATGACGCCACGGTCCTCATAAGATACCCACGTCACTCTATGTACTTCTCTCCCTTCATAACTTCAGATACCGGCATCTTTAGGATGAGATCATCTTTTCATAAAAAAAGAACAGCATACATTTATTATCCTCCAAGAACATTGTGAAGACGTGCACACCTTTTTACTCTCTTCATCTGTGAATATGTGAATAAACGGTATACCTCGAATATTTTTCATTGATCAAATTTAGAACAAAAGGTGATTGTTTTCCTATGTAATGTTGAATTTTGTGTTTTGTTATAGCAAAGCCACATCTGACTATCTACTGTGAAAAATCGAACCTCCGACTCTAAGGTTACAAATCCCAAGATTTACTGTTTTCCTTCCTTGCGATCATATGGAAATTAACCGCTTTTGTAATAATGTAGTGATATCACTTCTTGCAGCAAAGGACTTGAAATTCTGAAGGTTATTACTTATTAATTATCAATTTTTCACTGAAAATAAAATCCTTAATGCGCAAATGTTTTCTCAGCACAAAACAAAATACCTTTAACTTTTTAGTTGACTTTAACATGATCCAAACACGTGAATTTGTGTTACTTATAAGAAATAGTGCCATTTTGGCCTTTAAATACTATATACATATTAACAAAATAACATAACAGTTCTATTAATGTTAAAATATAAAGGAAACAGAGACATTTTCCTGACCTTGGATGATATATTTCACAATGACAGCAGCGGGGAACCACCATCTATTAGATTTTTTATCAATATGTAAACCTCACGTGGAAAATGAAATCATAACTGAACAAGTTATGCACATGTCCATAACACCTCAGACTAAAAAAATACCTATTAACAACTGGATCTTGTGAATATAGATTAAGTCCAATAGATTGTTTGTATTCATATGGATATGTAAGCTCTACGTTCACAGATACCCCTATTTTTATTAGTTTTATTAGTCCAATCTTTGTACGCGACGCTGCTTATTAGCTGTTGCCTAACAGCTCACAGAATGGCTCTGAGTTTTTTTCAAGTACAAACGTTTAGTTCAGTGGTTCTCAACCTTTTTTTACCCATGGACCCCTTTTCCCTTCTTTTTTTCTTGGTGGACCCCTTCATAACTATTGGTCATAAGAAGACAATATTCTATTTTTCACTAATATAAATTTTGAGATTTTAATAATCAAAGAAATAGTATATAATTAAGCTTTATTTTTAAATGAAAACTAATTTAATGCAAATAAAGTATTCTACAACAATTATAATAATAATGATAATTAGTAATAATAATAATAATCAAAATTATTGTGATAATAATTCTTTACCAATATCTTGTATTACAATATTATAATGTTTCTTCCATGGTCAAGCCCATGGAAATCAGAGCTCTTCAGGCAATTGAATTCACTGCAGCATTTATTTATGTACACTGGTTAAAATTTTTGATAAACCAGTTAAAGTTAAGTGTGTGATAAGAAAAAAAAAAAGAGATAGGCATATTTATTCAATGAGATCCCTGTGGTTGATGCTGCTCGGCGAGGTTCTTTATATCTGGTTCCATCGATGTTAATGATAGTCGAAGATCACCTCTTTTCACAATGTCAAGTCTATTGCGAGCTTTTGATAACAGTTGAGAAACACGACTAAATCCAGATTCAACAAGATAAGATGTTGGAAAAGCAATAACGTAGAGCTGTGATTTATTCCAGAGCAAAGGGTACTTTGTAGCAACATCATTTGTCTTCCATACATTGTACTTTCCATCTTTGAATTGTGCACGCATTATTTCATCACTTTGTAATTCGATGAGAGGCTCTTGCAAAGATATGTCTATATCGGCAACATTAACTTCGAAAGGAATTGAAACCCAAGTCGGTATAACCATCATGAGTAGATCACTAAACCGAGTTTGCATATCTTCATGCATATTTTCCATATATTCACCATATAATGCAAGATCTTCATCTTGCAAATCGCTGCTAACAGAGGCCAAACAAGGAAACTGTTCAAATGCACGACGCCTGATATTATTCTTATACAACTGTAGTTTTCTCAGAAAAGCAGCAATAGCACTTTTACTAGATATCAGATCGGAATCTTTTCCTTGGAGCTGTTTATTAAGTGAATTCAATTTTTCAAATATATCTGATAAGAAAAACACATCACATTTATTTGCAAGCAGCTGTTTTCCAAGTTGTGTGTTAGCAAGAAAGGAAACAATAGAATCCCAAAGTGCAATGAAACGCTGAAGACAATTCCCCTTTGATAGCCATCTCACATCTGTATGTAATACAAGCCGCTCAAACTCTTCTCCATTTTGCTTACATAATTTATGAAAAAGGCGGTCTCGGAGAGAATTTGATTTAATATAGTTAACTACGACAGTAAGGGCATCATGCAAACGTGCACTCATTTTCTTTGCAACTAAGTGTTGACGGTGTATCACGCAGTGAATACAAAATACTTCCGGGACAGCTTTTTTTAAATGTGCAATAAAACCTTTGTATCTGCCTGTCATAGATGGTGCATTATCAGTAGCACAAGCGATTATATTTTTGAGTGGAATATTGTTTTCCTGGAAATAAGTAACAACTTCATTAAAAATTGTTTCACCTTTTCTGTCTGTCACAAGACTTCTAGCAAAAAGCATTTCCTCTTTGAGTCCTTCATCATTGTTAAATCTAACATATGCTAATAAAATGGCCTAATTATCTCTTAAAGTGGATTCATCAAGTTGAAGGGTAAACTGTTTCACTTGCAAATAGGCTATCAATTGTTTTTCTACATCCTCTGCCATTTCATCAATGCGTCGTGACACAGAAGAGTTGCTTAAAGGGATGGAATTAGTAATTTCACTTGCATTTTGTTTCATAACTGACGAAATTATAACAGACACTGCTGGTAGAACTACTGTTTCACCAACATTATGGGGTTTTCCTGCCTTTGCTATTATTTTGCTAATTTCATATGATGCCAGTAAACCATCACTCATTTTACACACTTTGTTATTAAACAACTGAAACACTGTTTTTCTAGCTTGGAAATCATCACGAAGTTTTTTAAAGTATTCTACTGGTTTATCTTTCTCTCCTGTGTGCTTCTTTTCTAGATGGATTTTTAGTTTACAAGGTTTCATACTATCATTTGAAAGTACATCCATACATATGAGGCACATTGGTTTCGTTTCATTATGTGGTGTTGGAATAAATCCGTAAGACAAATATTCAACGGAGTACTGTCGGCACTTCTTTTCACTTGGAGCAGCCATGGGATGTCTGCAAAAAAAAAAAAAAAAATATATATATATATATACATACATACATACATACATACGTACATACATACATATATATATATATAATTAATATATATACAGCTGGTAATACAATTATTGCATTTCATAATATCTAACTATATATATCGCTATTCATGTTTAGAAAATTTTCGACAAATAAAACACATATTTAGAAACAGAGTGCATGGTAAATGTTCAAGGTAAAACTGGTAAATAGAAATGTTATAGTTAAAATAACTTGAATGATTAAAAAAAAACTATACAAGTCATTCATTATTATCATTAGGGTCACCATTGACATTTTTAACTTCCTCAAAGCTGATAATTATATCAGATAACTGCCAAGATATGAATTAATATTTGAAATTTGTATCAAAACGGGAAAAAATTGCCATTTTTCTCTTCAGTCTTTTTATACTTTTATACTGGGAAATAATTTTTTCATTATTGAAATGCAGAAATTAAAAAAAAAAACGAAATAATGTCTGTACTAGGAACTATTAATATCTCTTACCTTTTCACGATGGAGTTCAACGTTAAACTAAAGTGAACTGCTTAGGTCAAGTCGACATTTTAATAGATTTTCTCCTAGAAGGGTTTAACAGATCGAAGTATTTCTGGAATAAATTCCCTAAGGAGATTAGTATGGGAGGGCGAAGGTCAGACAGACAATATAATAGGAAAAGAACCGACTGCCTGAGGCACATATTTAAAACCAGCTCTTATCACTTCTTTTTTTCTTTTTTTTTATTGCTTTCAAGGCGATTTTCTGGAAATTTTTCAAAATCTAGAAAAGACATCCAAATTCGTTTGAATGTCTACTTCAGCTATTTTCACGTCCAACCAAAATTACTGTAGAAATTGAATTTTTAATAATAAAAACCATTCTGAGTTGGTTTTCTTCATGGACCACCAAAATATCATTGTGGACCCCCAATTTGTTATGTTTTGCCTGTGGACCCCCAGAAATATTCCATGGACCTCTAGGGTCCATGTGGACCCCGGTTGAGAATCCATGGTTTAGCTCAAAGTTCTGTCACTCCCTAACCGATTTGAGATCTCATTACAGTTTTGGCCTCAGCAGGTCAAAAGTTTCCGAATGGTTATTTGCGCACGCCCAAGGTCTGATAGATTACCCAATCCTCCGTGAAAGAATTTGAGTTTGAGAGTAGACTCATAGAGATTGTGAGGAATAATACTATCAAATTGGGTATAAGCGTGCTCTTCGTTTGTTATTGTTTGGTATAAGTGTGCTCTTCGTTTGTTATTGCTGTCGCACAAAAATATAGCTAATAAAAAAGGGAATGGGAAGACCTCACAGATTAATTTACTCTAATCCTTTTTAAAATAATTTCAAGTGTCATGGCTAATGAAGATTCCCTTCGTTTTGTTTTTGATATATTTTTTTTAAATCACATGTTTGTATTTTAGTGCTTTTGTGTCTTATGAAATATAGTTTGTAAAAAACGTAAAGCTAGTTTCAAATATAGTAAGATAATAAGTGGTGTTAGCTTTTAAGGATTATTGCTTCAATAAATGTATAGTTTCGTGCCAAACCTACATGAACACATTATGAAAAACAACACAGCTTCTTTCCCCGTGTCTGACTGAACATAGCCTTTTGAATAATTAGTCCTAAGTTGTTATCTTGTTTCCTCATGACTCATTACACAAGAATCTACCGCAACAATTTACAATTTTAATAAAAAAAAATTGACGGTATTAAATGCAAGGTTTCTCAAAACCACCGTACTAGTTCTATTCGCAGGGAGAAATTACTCGAAATGTTTCATATATTAGCTATTATCTTTAATTTTTCAAATAAATGTTCTTGATACTTGCAGAAAATGGCTTTAATTGCAAAATACATTTTACTTTCGCTGACATTTTAAACTCATTTTTAATATGTGTTTTCCATTAATCTTACTTCATGCTCGAATTTGACGACAATAGGCGATGAAAATAGGATATATCTATTTATTGATTAAAAACAAACCAACTAAATTAATAATAAATTCTCTAGGAACTATTATGGCAATTTCCATAAATAACTTTTTCAGTTTTAAAGGTGTGTGTGTGTGCGTGTTTTCGTATAGCAAAGCCGAATCGGGTTATCTGCTGTGTCTACAGAGGGGAATCGAACTCCTAATTTTAGCGTTGTAAATCCGTAGACTTACCGCTGTCCCAGCGGAGGACAGATTAAAAGTACTAGGATATTTCTTCCCATGTGAAATTAACTCTAAACATTTTTTAAAAAACAGTACGTATTATCTGAGGAACAAGCGTTTTTTGTTTTTTTTTTTGGAATTTCGCACAAAGCTACTCGAGGGCTATCTGTGCTAGCCGTCCCTAATTTAGCAGTGTAAGACTAGAGGGAAGGCAGCTAGTCATCACCACCCACCGCCAACTCTTGGGCTACTCTTTTACCAACGAATAGTGGGATTGACCGTAACATTATAACGCCCCCACGGCTGGGAGGGTGAGCAATTTTAGCGCGACGCGGGCGCGAACCCCGGATTACGAGTCGCGCGCCTTACGCGCTTGGCCATGCCGGGCCGAGGAACAAGCCATCGTTCCTCAGACGTCAAGAGTAGATATTTTGTATCAGCATTTAGTGCATAAATTTTATTTTGTTTTTGTTCAGAAACTAAGACTTGTTCACTTTCCGTTTTTTTTTACATTGATGCTAATTTGCAATTACATGCTTTTCGCGAACATTGAAAACTGCAATACACAAAATAAAATAATACATATTATTACTATGGATTTTTTTTGCTTGTATTACAGATCGATTAAAGTCAAAACTGAATGTCATCATTGTTTCTCCTGATTTCATTGACACAATGAATATGTAATAAATGCATAACATTTAATAGCTAATTCATAAAATGTTTAATTATTACACGTGACACTTAGCAGGATTTTTGAGCTACAACAAGCGGCCTGTAAAAATCGAATCAATTTATTGACGTTTTGATTGGATAAAGTGATTACTTGTGTCAAGAATTCTGAAATTCCAGGTTCTTTCGTAACAAAGATCACCGATAGGTACAACATTCTAACAGCAGTAGCATAATGGCTAAAACATAAGTCTGTTAAATAGTTTCAGGTTAGAATATTGCTGTGTCTTTTAGAATAAAGTTATAAGCTTTTCAATTATTATATTATATTATTATTTAGTATGACATACTCGAGACAGGTAACATCTGCATTCTCAACACAGCTGGTATTGGTGTTAAAACTTTAATTAAAATAAAGTACAGATCAATGGGTCTGTACAATAAACAATAATGATCGAGACTGACACTTGGAGAACGTCGTGGTCAGGAGTGAATGAAGTGGCTATTCAGATATCTTTAACTAAAGTACTGATATGAACAGCTGTGAGCCCTGCATGGCCCGGTGATTAGGGGACTCGCCTCGTAATCTGATGGTCACAGGATTGAATCCCCGTCACACCAAACATGTTCACACTATCAGCAGTGGGAGCGTTATTATGTTACGGTCAATTTCCATATTCGTTAGTAAAAGAGTAACCCAAGAGTTGGCGGTGGTTGGTGATGATTATCTGTCTTCCGCCTAGTCTTACACTGCTAAATTAAGGATGGCTATCACAGATAACCTTAGAGCAGCTTTACGTGAAATTCAAAAACAAACAAATAATAGCTGTGGTGACCCACAATTAAAGTGATCTTACAAAAATATGCTTATTATTACAGCCATTCTGACGATTTCGTTTCACGCACACCATATATTCTTTCATACTTTACATCTCATTGTACCTTTCATTGCTCGCGGCAGAACAGTGGCAAATTATTCTGCCTTTTATATTCTAGCAACTTACTTCTATAGCGCTCTCTATTATCAGTTCTATAAATCAGCGGAATGAATTAATCTAATCTAGATTACTTTATACGTCTATACAAAGTTTTCACTATTATAAGAATCACATTACACATCTACATTAATTTCACATATCCACCTAGAACGTTTAAAAAAAACGCAAATCATTTCAGTACATTGCAAAAGTGTCAGGACAAAGTCAAAAATTAGATTTCAGGCTACTTTCAAAGAACAATGAAAGTTTTAATCACACGTGAAACATCAAAATTGTATTAATTTTCATATTTAGTACAACATAAACTTAGTAAAAGTTTAGCAAACAGTTAATATTTTGTGTGTTTCCCTTTTGGTTTAATAACTGAAGACAGTCTTTCAGGTATTGTTGCAACGTATTTAACCAAAGTATGCTCTGGAATTTTTCTCAAAATGTCTCTAATACACTCCATTAAAATTACTTTTGATTTGTTAAGTTTTTGATTTATCAAATCCAAGTTAAGAATGGGGCTCTGTGGGGGACTTTGCGTCATTTTAATGACTCCAACGGCTTCTTTTTTAGCTAAGTAGTTTCTGCATAACTTGGATGAGGGTTTGGATCATTATCTTCTTAGTAGTAGAATCCTTTACTAATAATATGCAAACCACTGGGTTTACCATGACGGATGAATATCCAATGGTACTTGTGCTAGTTCATTATTCAATCAAATTTTTGTCGCCTCAGCAAAAACACACCTCCAACCCATAACACTGCCTTCCCCATGCTTAATGATATGAGCTATGCATTGAGAAAAACATGTTTCATCTTTCTTACACCCAATTACAACATATACGTTGAACCAAATACTTCAAACATGGATTCATCCGTCCATAACACCTGTTTTTAATTATTAAGAGTCCGTTTTTTGCATTTTTTTGCAATTTTCATATACTGAAAATACTTAGAGATCAAAGTAGAGGTTTTTTAACCACCTACACAACCAAATATTCCATTTTCTTTAAGTATTCTTGATACTGTAGATCTGAAAACTTTTCTGTCATTTAGTAAATGGTTGTTTATCTTATGCTTGAGATCAGTGGCAGTCTTATTTCTATCCAGAAGCCTCCATGAACGAAGATACTAGACATCACTATCATTGAGATTATGTGTTCTATCTATTCCTTTACTATTATCAGATTTAACCGTCTCGGTCTCACGATCTGGTGTGTTCTTGACAGTGTTTGAGGAGCATTTTAAGTCTGCAGCAATTTGTTGGAGAATCCAACCAGCTTTAAGTGAAGTTTTTATGCGAGCTTTCTGTTCTTCTGACAAATGTTTGCGCTTTTTGAGCCGTAGCAATATAAAAAAACTTAATATGTAGTGTTAAACATTGTTTTTATCAAAATATATTTGCTAGGTGCTATTAAATTGATTTATTCTAACATATACCGGTACCATATGCTAGCTTCTTGTTAGTTTTTTTTTTATATAGTTACAACACTGCATAGGGTACCATGGCAATTATTTCAGACTCTAAATTTGATCAGTACGTTCATTCAAGAATTTTGTTTGGTATTAAGCACAAACTACACAATAGACTGTCTGTGCTCTGCCCACCACGGGTATCTAAACCTTTTTTCTAGAGGTGTAAGTCCACAGATATCCCGCTGTGCTACTGGAGGGGGGCTATTCAAGCGGTACCCTTATTACATGCTCTTGGTACAAGTATATAAGAGTTTTAAAGAATAATAAGTATTCTTACCCTGGCTCATTCGTTTGTCAAGATGGTCCAGTGAAGCATTACCATAGTGTTGAAATTTACATTCACCAATGACATGGAAAAATTACCCCATAAAATAGAAACAATGACAAAATATTATTCTGTCTTAACACTTTTGCACAATACTGTAATCTTTATGTTTTTAAGTGAACGAAAACGAATGACATTTATTTTGAAAATGAAATTGTAACACATGTCAATTAATTAATCAGGAAAAGAAATAAAAGGCTCTAAATCTAAATCAATACATACGTTTGTTGAAGTTAAATAAAGACCTGATTAATTGGTTAATTTCTGACCAAAAACTTGCTCCACATTTCTATCTACTTTTATATAATTTAAGCATTGTGACTATATTAATCCTATGATTTATGGCAATTCTTTGAATTGTAAGACGAGTATAATAATATTTCAATTAAACTCTCTTATTACATCTTATAGGATTTTTTATTCTAATTTTGAAATTAATATAACTAACTAGGATACCCATACCCTGGACGGAAGTTATGCAAATCCATGATTAATAAAAGTTTATCTTAAGACATGGAAAGTAATTTCTTTTATATATATTTTTTAAAACCCTAAAACGCTACTTAAAACAGAAAAACACAAAATGTGAAACTGTAATTTTGCATATACCGTCATGGACCCAACAAACCTTCATGCTAAATTTGGTGAAGATCCATCGACAGGGGCAAAGTGATGGCAAAAAAAAAAACCGTAAAGCACTAATAAAACCGAAAATTGCAAAATTGAAAATTTGTATGTATTTCCCCATGGACCTAATGAACCTCCATACCAATTTTGGCGAAGATTCATCCACACCCAACAAAGTATTTACATGGACATATAACAGATAAGACAATAATATTTAAATAGATGGTGCCACTGCATTAAACCTGCGTGTGACGTATTCATGCACCTTGGAAATGGAGAAAATCATTGATTGAAAACAAAGGCGAAACTACTGCAAATATACATGTAAACAGGATAAACATTTCGCAAAGCTGTGGGTTACACATCGCGTTATAAAAAGGTTTTCCAGTATCATATAAGCAAGAGTTCCGTTACAGTATGACTCTATACAAGACGAGTTTTTACTTAATTCCAATTCAGTAACAACTAATTGAATAAATACAATATTTATGTATCACCCGATAATTTACATTTTACTTGATGAATATCTGGTTTTTACTATTTGTCTAAGATTAGTTAATAAATGTATATATTACAATTTGAAAGCTATATTAATTTAAATTTATTACGTAATTAACTCCTTTTGTTTTACATGATTTTAGTCATTTTTAATCATTCTAATGATATCCAAGCTCATTGTCTGTATAGATTCTGAAGTATTAAATATTATATCACATGAAAGTATATTAAACACCAACACCGTTATCTTTTAAAAACAACACACATGCGCTTCAAGTGAGGTTTGATTTTGAAGTTTTAGAATGCAACAGTTCTTAATAACAGCTATAATCTATATGAGTTTAAAGGCTTAATTAGTCGGGGTAATTCAACTGTTACTAAGCTAATTTTATTTACTGTGCCTGTATTATCAGGTGTCTATCTACTTTTCTGATTTGTAAAATATAATTTTTTTTATAATATGCCCTATATAAATGATAAATTTTCCATTGGGCTGAATACCAAAGAATATCGGAAAGAAAAGATAATTAAATTATCATTCGATCTTTCTTTTTATCAACTTCAAAAATAAAATAAAAACGTTTCTTGCAAAATGAATTTATTAAAAATATCATTCACTAAAAAAACTAATATTGTTTCTTGTTATTTAATTTTTCAATTTATTTAAAGGGAATCAAAATTATGAATGGAATTTTAACTAATTTATGTTTTTCCAAGTTTCAATCAAGTATCGTCATCCTAATGACGATAATAATTCATCAAGAAAAATCATAATTAATTAGGTCATCTTATAGAGACAGACAACTTATAAATTTTATTCAACACCAGTTACTTCACTGATTTATTTTATCTTACTTTTTCAGTATTGCTTCTCAGTGAAAAAGCAGTATGTCTGCGGACTTACAATGCTAGAAACAGGGTTTAATTACCTGTAAGGCAGAGCACAGATAGCCCACTGTGTATTTTTGTACTTAATTAAAAATGAAAAATAAAATTTTAAGTATTATATGAAACATAATCCACTTTATACTGTAATTTTCTTTAATTAAAACTTTAGATACTTTCTACTTAGTTAATTAACTTTTTATCTTTAAATTAGGCCCTGCTGGTAATATTTTAGCAGCCTATAGAGAAGCGTTACATGCAGTGTAATTGAGATAAACGCATATTGCTATTTGTGTAGAACTCAATCATTCATCAAACTTATATTTTCTTATAATAGTAATCCTTATAAATCAATGGTTTATGTCAGATAATGTCACCGTAAAAATTTGTATAACTCACATACGTGTATTTCTTCCCTTCACTGTGCTCTTACGTTTATAAATTACAAAACAAAAATCCACACGTTTTCAAAAGTTCCCTGTTTGTAAGATCTAGAAAATATGTTTTATTGAGGTTTAACAGTGATTCACTAAAAGTTAATCCCTTTAAGACTAATTAAGTATGTAGTTACAGTTTTGATGAAACAAGGAACATATTCTCTAATATTCAGATTTTATAGGTATTGCTCTCGATGAATTATTTCAAAGCGGCTTGTACAGCGTTGCATGACATTTACTTTATTCTGGCGTTTAAAGATATTTTCCTTTTAGTTTCCTTCCTGAAAGATAAGAGTTATGAATGTTTCAAGACGATTACAGTGGTGCAGATAATTATAGCATTACTCAAAGTTTCACACCTTTTCTGCGAAAAAATTGTATGTTTTGAAGCTGTAATGCATGTACATGTAAATGTATTTCTTAGATGATACAGTACTCTATATTTATTATACCATCAACCTCAAAGTTTGTGTGGGTGTTGCATCAACTGATTTTTGGTTGTAAATAGAGGTTCTTGGTGAGAGTCAGATTAGAAGCCTGTTTGCTATAACATGTTTGTGATGCTACTATGACCAAGGGTTCTGAGTTAACTTTATAGGGAGAAAAAAAAAGCAGTTTCTTTGTGCAAAGAGAGATTTTCAACAATTCAGATGGATAGAATGATTAAATTTAACCAGTCTATTGTGAGCGCTGTGTCGGGCAGCGGAAAGAAATAAGTAGGAAGAAAGCTTCTATAGCTTCGTAAGCAATTACAGGAACAAAGAATGTGAAAGAAAACTGGGTGATGTAATAATTTTTCAATCATTAAATATGTGCTTTAATATTAGTTGATTTATTTTAGTAGAAACGTTGGACAATATTTATAATGTGAACTAAAACATAATTTAAACGAAAGCATATAATAACTTCTAAAGTTTGAGCGAAACAACATTTGTTGAGACATTAAGACTGCGGCAGTTTTTTCTGGAAAGTGGAACGTTGTTCCACCTCTTTTACGATTTCTTAAACTATTTTTTCTGTTCTGTAAAATAAGACCCTGCCTGATCAGTTTCACAGAATTGTGCAGAAAACAGATACTAGATGGAAGGTTTAATCTAACTCTGTATAAGTTAATGATAATAATAACAAAACATTCTGCATGAAAAAAATAGTATTTGAAAGAGCAATAACTGACTAATATAGGAACGACTACTGGCGGTAGTGTAGAACCTAATTATGATGAAAATCGCATTGAAATATTACAGTTTTCAGTGCTTATATATGAAGTTTTCAGAATTCAATATCGTGACTTTAAATATTTCTTACTGTATACATAAAGTGTGTATTCGAGGTGGATTTGTGACTGTCATAATCCAGTCCAGATGACAATTTTTACCATCGAAGGAAACCTCGTGATTAATGACTAAAACAAGACCTGAAATGCTGATTATACACACACACACACACACTCAAAACTACAAATCTATAACGAAAAAATAAGGAGAATGTGGAAATTACTTTCTGTCGTGGGTTTATCATGTTGTATTTTAATGGTTCACCATCTTTCAGCACTCAACCACTCAGCTTCATAACAAAAACAAAAAGCTGGTATAAATTTCGTATCTAAACGAAACTCCTAAATGAAGGAATTATTTTAATTGACCAGAAACCTTTTGAAGATTAACTATGATGAAATAAATTTAATTTTATTAGTTTATGTAATACTGTGCAAAAGGGTAGGATAGCTGACAAAACGGCCCGGCATGGCCAAGCATGTTAAGGCGTTTAAGGGTCGCGGGTTCGAATCCCAGTCGCACCAAACATGCTCGCCCTTTCAGCCGTGGGAGCGTTATAATATTACGGTCAATCCCACTATTCGTTGATAAAAGAGTAGCCCAAGAGTTGGTGGTGACATTACAATTTATACCAAATTTATTCAAAAACCAGACACAAAACTGAAGTCTATACTATGTAAAAACTACACTGACAAACACCACACCAACATTATTTATAAAATACAATGTGATAACTGCCACGACTTCTATATTGGAGAAAGAAGTAGAAAAATGGAAACCAGATTCAAAGAACATAAAAAGTCACCTTCACACGTTTTCGAACACTGCAAGTCAAGTAATCACAACATAACCATAGAAAACACTCAAATACTAATTATAGAAACAAACATAAACAAACGCAAAATTAAAGAAGTCTTACTTATACAACAACTCAAGCCCAAAATAAACCAATACAAAGGAACACCTTCGTACCTATATTAAAAATACTAAAATAAATAATAATAATAAAATAAATAATATAAAATTATATATTCAAACATATATTAAGCATGCCCTCTACATTCCGACACTCAGTTACACAACCTCTTTCAAACATGTGGTCAGCTTTCGGTCAGTTACATTTGTCTTTCTTTGTGAACCTGACGATGACCAAAGAAGGTCGAAACGTTGTTCGCTCCTCCGCGTAAAAAATGTTCTTAACCATAACGACCCGTTTTTACATAAATATTTTGTCCAATCTATCTATCGAATCTAACAGTGGAGATAAAATCTATGTTCATAAAGGGTCTGTTTAATCTAAATGTAATGGGTGTATATATATATACTAATATATACTTTAAAATATAAATCTGAGAGACAAATTATTAATGAAAAACACAAAAACATACATACTGATATTAAGATAAATAGAATTAGCAGAATTTATAAAAACGTGCATGTTGAACTAGAGCAAGTATAAGGTTAACAAAGTAATTTATACTTGAAAAGCAAACGAAGTTTCGGGATCGCATTCTCTTGTGTAAATGTTTTAATTGTGAAATATGAAACTATTTTTTTTGGTTTAATTATATAGCTTCAAGTTATATCATCTCTCATCATCCGTGCTAACTCAATGGTTGTAAATATTTTATAAATTAGTTTTATATATACTTAAAAGCAGGGAACAGACCAGGTTCATGACGTATGTTTTTCTCTTTCACAAATAAGGAAATCTTAAGGACTTTCCACTTCCCCTAATGGAATTTCATTGGTCCAGCTGTCAGAGACGACAACACTTTTCAGACAAATTAGAATATTTGAAATCAGTACTGCTTTTGCTCTAGAACAGCCTAGAAACCATCTTGAATCGTTATATTGGTTTTGACCTTCTGAATCAAACCAAATCAACGTATTCTAATTACATTTAAATTACAACGTTTAATCACCGTTAATTTGAGTTCACCCATTACACTCTATTTTTCTGAGTCTGCTTTTTGTTTTGTTTTAGCTTTCCTCTGGTTTCATTGATTTCTTTTAGTGAAGAACATTCGATAAAGGAGTTTTCGTCTGTAAAAATCAACGTATGCCATCCTGTTCCATCATCCAGTGCATTCAATCAATCGTTGAACTTATTATTTTTATTTAATTTTATTTATCACTATATTTAATTTCCCAGGACAAAGATTATTGTTAACGTATATTTTGCTTAAACAAACAGTTTACTTGCCTTTAGGGCATTAATAATTTCAAAGATCTCTAGCATGTCAGTAATTCTGTTATAATTCAAGTATCAAAATTTGAAATAAGTGTTTAAAAACATCCTTTAATTTTAATCTTGGATTAAATACTAGAATTATAGAACAGATTTTCAACAATTAAATGAAGAATAACTTTCAAATGTCTTCGATCAATATTTACCAAAATACTTTCGTTAGTATTAGTAACGAACTCAGCTAGCCTTAGAAAGATAACAAGATTCGAATTCTCACAAAATATTAGATTTCATAAAGAGACCATGGTGAATAGAACACTCAAAGACAGTAATTGTAATGTTGTTTTCTGATTATTCCAATTAGTTCATACGGAAAAGGAAATTGTGAAACAATAAGCTCCTGATACTGCTTTTAGAAAAGTACAGTTCTAATTCGTATCTAATCAAGGAAAAACCTTTTATGTCATAAAGTTGGTATAAATTAGTATAATTACTGTTGTAATTTCAGTATGTGTAATTAGACAATATTATAATTAATTATGTTTTCAAATATACCTTTAATATGAATAGTATTGCAACTGTAGCTTATGTTCGTATACAAAGTGCTAATATTACAACACAAGTATGTACATTTTACTTAGTTGAATATCAAAACAAACGCCATAAAAATTCAATACATTATACTATGATTCCCCGTACTACACTGGAAGTTTAAAGTACACTAAACCATCGTTGTTTTTCTTGAGGAATAAAGTAGCTAAAATCGCTAGATATATGTAATATTGTGCACATATATAATAAACTAAATGTTGAGGCTATTTTAGTCAAAGCATTTGTTAAAAAGTAAATTCATTTGTTATAGGGAAAGAACAAAAAGTATTATTCCTATATAATTATAACATGGAATAAACGGGGTCTTTCAAGCAATATCTCAGCAAAATGAGGCATGAAAACAGAAATTTTGTTTCAAGATACTTCAAACAATAGATAATAGAAAAGTCTGTAAAATGTATAATTTACTTTACGGCTGAACGTAATTAGATTATTGTGGACTCTTATAAACGTACTTCAAATACAATCATTACAGCATAATCAATAGTGTACAATAATATGGTCAAGTGATTATGCGAGGATTCTGGAAATTTTACTATCAATCTCAAATCTCTTCTTATAAAATTACGTCTAACAAACACAGATATCTGCTAGTACACTTCAAGAGTAGTTTCTAGTCATTTATAAAATGGTTTATTCACAAAATTTAATTTCCCAGTACATATACAGACTTATATAATGTTATATTCTTGAAGTTCAGTATATTATTATTATCCCTTATGCGCTTCACATTTTGTATTTGTGTAGAAATCAATAAGCTGCCATCATCAGAATCTTATGTTAACGAGATTCATTTGATATTTCTACCTTTTTGATATTTCAACCTTCAGCGTTGTTCTACTAACAGTGCCCCCTCCGGTGACAGAACAGTATGTCTGCAGATTTACAACGCTAGAATCCTGGTTTCGATACCCGTGGTGAGCGGAGCACAGATGGCCAATTTTGTAGCTTTGTGGTTATTTACAAACAAAACCTTCAACTATCAGAGAACAACAACATGATCACGGACAGATAACAGATAGCCCTTGAGTAGCTTTGTGCGAATTTTTAAACAAGCAAGCATCAAAATACAAAAACTGAACATAAAAACACTCTTTTAAGTCGCTATCTGCTTTTCTTCCAGTTACAATAAGTGATAAAATGTTTTGAAAAATAACTGTGAATTTTTCAGTTTTTCTTTAACAGTACTTCAATGTGTTATCCAAATCGCTAATTTTTTTAAAAAATGTCTAATAGTTGACAATGTAAGCACGTGAAATTACTACAGATGGTAAAGTGTGGATAAATTGATTTACGAAATCATATATTTCAAATGTCACAGTTTATAAGTTATAATTGTTGTTAAGATGCGAGTTTGTGTCCAAGAATACAAGTTACAATGAATACAAAAGTGTTTTTGATTGTGTTTGAATTCAAGAATTCCCTGTGTATTATTAATACTTCAAATATGATTCTAGGTCTGACATTTCCAAACCAGTTTTTAATATTTTCAATCACTTTATTTTATTATATTATATTAAACAATGTCACATATTATTACAGTTTCTGATCTATAAAACTTGTTTTAAATTAGAGTGAACTCGTTAAAAAATAAAATAACAACATTCCCTAAGTTATATTACTGTGTTAAATATTTGATCTTTCTAAAACAAGATCTAAGAGGACATGAAAAAAAAAAAATTATCAGAAGAAAGGAAACTGGCCTACCATACTAATTATTAACATTGATGTAAACTAATACATTGGATGCAAAGCAACTAGAAATGTAAAAAAGAACTATTAAAATAGATAACGTTTCACAAGCGTTAAATTAGCATCATCAGTATATAGATATTTATTACCACAATTTATGAAATATCTCAATAATTTCAAACAATAATAGGAACTATAGAAATACATTATTGTATTTTTATTGACTATAAATATGATGTACTCAGACACTGAGTCATTAAATTCAATACCTCACCAAACACACACTACCAGAATACATAAAGTCGTTCCATGGGAAATACGAAAACAAATACTTGTTTTTGTTATTGAAGTTCACTCCCCCCTTTACACATAATACAAACATAATTCAACCTGGATGCATGGAACACAGTGTTCTACTTGTACCGGATACTAGAAAGTAGGATCACCGTAGTAACGTGGAACCAGTCAATCAAATGAAACGTTCTTTACAATCCATGATCAAGTTCTTGCGGAAACCATGAAGTGATTGACCTATGTCACATGCATGCTATATCCTAAATAAATAAAAGAAAGGGAAGCATGCGTGATAACAGGGTTAGAAACTACACCTACGTTTAGTGGTGACATATATAATAATTCTTCAAGATATTTAGCGAGCCATAAGAACTCGGTGAGGATCTTCGCCGCGCCTTGTTTGGAGTCTACTCTAATGAGTTTATCAAATTATAGTTATCTTGTGTAGCTTTGTTAAAATAACCACACAAATGATGTGCTAGTAGAAAATATATAAAAAGCAACATAAACGCGTTTTTAATGCAATTATAACGAGTTAAAGCTGCTTATGTTAAGAATAACATCCAGTGTTATGATAGCAGTGTAGCAACATAAAGAGCATCTTGATATAATAAGAAACCTAAGCTTATTTAGATGTTGATTAACAGAATGTTTAAAGTAAAAATATTACTATTTTTGCAGTAGACATTTTCACTAATCCCATTAGATGTGTACTTGATATTTTTATTTTATAATTGTAGCTGCAATACTAATAATAAACACGATAGATATTTCTTTTAAATGGGTCTTTTATTTACAAAATCTGGTAAGTCGAGTTTTTATAAAAGACTTAATTCTCAATTTATTAAATTTCTAATTGTTTAATTATACATATTTTTTAAATCCCAATTCTTAAACAGTTTGTATGTTTCAGATTTCTGCTTAAAGCTACACAAGAGATATCTGTGAATAGCTGCTATTAGCTGTTTTGGTTTTTGGTTTGGCTTGTTTTGAATTTTGAGCGAAACTACACGAAGGCTATCTGCGCTAGCCGTCCCCAATTTTTCAATTTAAGAATAAAGGGAAGGCAGCTAGTCATCATCACCCACCGCTAACTTTTGGGCTACTCTTTTACCGACAAATAGTGGGATTGGCCGTCACATTATAACGCCCCCAAGGCTCAAAGATCGAGCACGTTTGGTATGACAGGGATTCGAATCCGCGACCCTCAGATTATTATTCGAATGCCTTATCCACCTTGCCACGTCGGGCCTCGCTAATTGTAAACTGATGAACTAGAGGGAATGGCTTGAGACAACAATATCTTTCATCAATGCTTGGTGTACACTTGTTTGGCTCAAAAGTGATATTTGCAGCAACCTTTACAGCAAAACTATTGCTCCAAAAATGTTAAACACGTTTTGTACCAACAGGACACAAACAATGAATTTTTGGATCCTCAGCCTGGGTACGATAGGTATTAGACCAGGGGCTTCATTTCTAAACTAAGACTGGTTCAACTTCATAATTTGTGTGATCTTATCTGTCCTTCTTGCCAGCTAGATGTTTCATTAATGTTGATTAATGTTCTTTATTCAGATTTTATCAAAATTTTCTCTAATTATAAAAACAAGAACTAGAATCATCCATTAAACACATTCACACCCATAGTTCATATAAAGTAAAACACATTCATACAACTTAAGTCATTATTCAAAGTTTCAAGATAAAACTAAAATCATATTTGATATATATATATATGCTAATACCTGTATTTTATGCTTAGCAATAGTGTATTATAATACGAAATTTTATCAATAGTTTAATATCACTGTTGTAAATAGCATTACGCTTCAAATAAACTTAAGCGATAGCTAAATCACTTGTCATTTTAAGGAACTATATGTCTAGTTTATATCTCAGAACGGCTGGTTTGAGTAATAAAATTTTTATTGACAATCAAAGAACAACGTTTCGATCTTCCTGGGTCATCTTCAGGTTAATAAAGAGTTATCTAGTTTTAAAAGATTCAATGTTTGCCTGTCAATGTAAACAGACTCCTTTGTGTATTAATATGTAAATAAACAACATAAGATGCATGGCTTCTTGGAAATAATTATTTTTAGTCGAAACGTAGATTGCCAAAGATATATGTAATCCGAGAGTCTTAATATTGTGCCATTTATCTACGTGTTTATGACCTTTTTTACGCTTGACAGTTCCTGTAAGGAATGACATTTGCTTGCGTAACTCAATCAATAATGCACAACGTCAAGACATAGCAAATATTTTATTTCCAAAGAATAATTTTCTGTTTATAAAACAAACAAACAAACAAAACTAAAATTTTAGTGAATATAAAGTAGCGCAAGGACATTTTGATAACTTTAAAGAAGGAAAGGAGTATTGATATGTACAGAGTCTAGAGCTCTGGACCCTTCGATCTATATCCCTAGACGTGATATTGCTGAACGTGTCTGTACTCCCAATTGTGGGTGTGTTATGAAAGTGGCAGTTGATACTATTATTCGATATATATACATATATAGCTATTAATAGAAACCATTGCCGGCTGTCTGCCCTCAATTTGGTCAGTAGCTTAAAACTATTGATTAACCTTAATCGTAATGGTCACTGGCCTGACATTTTAGCTCATGAGTGCATAAGGTCTCGTCAGATTGGAAATTTTAATTTCTAAGCATAAATATTTTGTTTATATATAAATACCATTTTTTAAACACAAAGGCTTTCACCAGAATGCTGTTATATTACATACCACATAACGTTTAAACGGAAAAAAATAAAAACAACTCATGTTTTAACAGCAGTGTAAGGGTTTATATTATCAGACAAATATTTTTTTTTACTGTGAGTTATAATGATTCGTCAGCAAACACTGTTATATCACTTTTTTTTTTTTTTTTTGTGCAAGCTGATACTTGTATTTGCAGAGAAAGTGGAGTCCGGAAATTAGGTTCTAATAATCTCGTAAGCCAGTTTAAACTAACCAAGAAATTAAACTTCACTCACAATATATGTCGCGAACACTTCAAACGCTAACCACAGTATATCATTTCTCGTTTGGTATTTCACTAACTAAAGATCAAATTCCACCAATGCTATCTACTATAAACGTGCGCGATATCCTTGAATTCGATTACTTTGCAGCTATAAGACATCGTTGAATTGATTTTATGTTCTAACGAAAAAAACTGTTCCAATTATATTTAATACTAGCTCTGAAGTTTACTTACCCTTAAGACATACATGAAAGATAAGAAACATGTACTTATAACCCTTTTAAAAACTTGTTTACAAAAGACTACTTCCCACTCTACGAGATCCTTTGGAAAAAAAAATGTATCAGATCTCAGACATATTCTAGAATTAAAATGCATCGGGAATTATAAACAGTACGTGTGACTTACGACATTGTTTGTTTCAAGTTAAACACAAAGTAACATAAGGGGCTATCTATGCTCTGTTAACTACGGGTATCGAAACCCGGATTCCAGCGTTGTATTCACAGATATACTGCTGCATGACTGGAGGAGGGACTTATGACATCGACGACTATAAAACTGATGAATAGACTTAAAAATGAAAGTGAAAATGTAGGTATTTATTGGTGCAGCATTCGTGTTTTCGAGTTCATAAGTTATATTCAACATTTTAACTCTCTGTTTATAAAGATGCATTACTTCCGAAACCTTTACAAAATATTTTGTGTTGAATGAGAACAAGATATCAAACTAGATACTGGAAATATATTTAGTTATTTATTATTTATAATACATTTGATAGTTGAGACAATGATTGACGTGTTTACATTGAGCTGTCATCACTTTTGATAGTAAAAAATAAAGGGAAAATAAATTCTCGAGCTTTGTGCATACTAACAAACAAACAATAAAAAGGATGATTTCTCAGAGAATTTTGTAAATAAGCCTGAATAAATAAAGTGACACCTTTCTACAAGTAC